>NC_135499.1:3353096-3661221 GCF_052857255.1 Amblyomma americanum
AGTCCGCTCCTCTCTAGCTTGCTTTCTAACACTTGCAGGTACACTATGAACAACAAAGCCTAAGCCCCCGCTGTATCTCTATAGGCTCTGATACATTTTTCCCCATTTTATAAGCACTCTGTTACCTTTATATATATCTTTAAAAAGCTCAATTACTCCAGTTTTCACATGCAATGTGCTCAGTATGTCCCTCAAATACTCTTGATTAACGTTGTCGTAGGTTCCCTTAATATCCAGAAATGCTAGCCGTAGGGGCCTGTGTTCCTTTCCAGCAATCTCTATACACTGCGTCAATGAAAACAGATTGTCCTCCAACCTTTTTTTGTTTCCGGAACGCATTTTGTAGCTCCCCTAGGACCCCCTCGTTCTCCACCCAAGCGTGCAGTCTGTCCTTTATAATCTGCATCACCACCCTGTAAACCACAGATGTCATTGTAATGGGACGGTAGTTACTTATGTCAGCTTTGTCCCCCTTTCCCTTATATATCATGTTCATTCTACTTAATCGCCATTCATCGGGGACTTTCCCATCCACTATCATTTTATTCACTACCTGTATTAGTGTTTGTTTGGTTTGGTCCTAGCTTCTTTATTAACATAATCGGAATACCATCTGGTCCTGTTGACGTGCCACTAGGAACGTTCTTCTCTGTCCTTTCCCACTCTCTTTGCTCAAGTGAAGCTATTGCAGTAACCGGTCTATACTCCTTCGATCAATTATATGCAACATTTCTTTAAATTTCTCTGTCATCCTTGTTTCTATGTGTTTCGTTGTTTCATCCCCTTCTAGTCGAATACTCTGATCTGTAACAATAAACCTTTGCTCTAGCCTAGTCTTATTACTCAATGTATTTAGATGTTTCTAGAATTTCCGAGCAGGGTGAACCGCCCCCCCCCCCCCCTCCTCTTTAACTTCCTGCACTTGGATCAGATTTATGACAACTGATACACTTAAGTTCTAGGACTCTTTTAATGCAAAACACAGTGCGGTCGAGCCACTTGGCTTCATAGCCACTTGTAAAGCATTTCGTATATGGGTAACCTAAACCAGATATGCCCCAACAGAAGTCGACTGTCTAACACCTGTGTAAAATGATGATTAGCAGAATTTAAGCAAACTATGAACAAATTTTAATGCAATTGATCACTCCACGTGCGTAAATCTTCACACCTACAAAACTTCCCATTTCAAATCGTTATAAGTTGCCATGAGTCTTTGCACCGTTGGTTCGTTCCACTCAAAACTGCCGGCACACAACTTTATTATTTTTTTTTGTAATGCGAGCTGCGACCAGACTTATCTCCATTGATCGTGGCCATGTGCAAATGCCTCCACATTTTTCCAGATTACAGATGTTGCGTTCGGTTCTTTATCTCGAAGGTTCCTTGCCACCGTTAAATTGAGCGCGGGCAAGAACAGCAAGCATTCAGTTCGACGGCCGCCGAGCACACTTGAGGCTCTCGCCGCCGTTCTTAGTGGGCGTGAGTCAGCCCCTTAAACAGTTTCTTTTGGAAGCCTTTTCGTTGTATTCCTGACTGCTGGAGTGTCGTCACCACAACGTGACAGTTTGCATCAACATTTGAACGTTGAAAAATAAAAAATAAAAGTATAAAATTTATTATGTAAATGAGCATTAAATAAGTAAATAACAAAATAAGCTTGAAGTCTTGCCTCCCCTCCTCCCACTCAAAAAAATTCCGAAGTCCCTGCCGTTCTCTCCTCTTAGCTACGGTTGTTATCATGCGAGCTTCCGATAGGCTGGCCAGGGAAATTGTGGAGGCTCTCGAGATTAGCACTACAGAAGGCTGCGTGAGTAAGGCATCGGTAGCCGTTCTGAAAAAAGAACTTTATTCTCTTCCCGATAGATAAACCAGTTTTGTTATTCCTGTTGTCTGGCCAATTCCGCAGAGTTCATGTATGACTTTGCTTGTGCCTATCATTGATGCAATATTTGCTGTACCTATGTTCTCGTTGTTTTTCCCCACACGTGTTGCCATGTAAATTGTAGGCTTGCGCCCTTTCTGTTTCTCAAGGAGGTGTATCGTTTATGAAAATACAGTTGGAAGTTCGCGCTCATGTGTGCGTGCGTGTTTCTCCCTCCCGTCTTGTCTTATTCTGCGTAAACTCTTCCTGAATATGTCGCTACACCACCTGGCCCAACGTCCTTGTCTACTATGAAAGCAGCGCATTTGTGGATTCGGTGCGTTCTCAATTGATATGCTGGATCTATACTACGCTCTACTGCAGCCAGCACTCCTGGCAGAATAATAGAACAGCACGAAACAATTCGTTTTCAATACACCTGCGGCATCAGCATCGACAGGTTCCTCAACCTGCTTAGGTTCTACCTTCTTTCTTTTGCACAATGCTTTGAAGGGACCCTTTAGAAGCAAAGGGACGGCGTCTGCATAGATTCCTGCCTAGCACCGGTACTGAGCGACCTGTTGCTAGCCCAAAATGACAGGAACATTCTGCCACATATGGACAACTACGGGGCCATGAAGATCATACGGAATATTGGTGGTTACCTCATCTTATTCAAGCCAATCGCCGGCAGCCAGCTCACAACACAGGAAGGGATGATAGCCCTGTTTAGGTACAAACTTGCAGGCCCCTCATCAACCTCGGTGCTACCAGCAAGCAACGAACTAAAGTTCCTTGACATTGCCCTCAAAAAAAGTCTGATCACATCTGCTGGAAGTACGCGCCACGTTCGATGAAGCGCCTCCTACCCTACTCGCACAATTGCCAGAACAGCTTTGAAGAAAACACTTAAAGATCATGCATTGATTGTGTCTCGGCCAGCTATCGAGATGCAAGTCGAACGTTTGACTCAAGCTTGGTTCGCCACGACGCTCCTCGCTAGCTTGGCCGACAAATTACGGCTATAGCTCGACAAAGCCCACCGCACTAGCAGCAAAATTGATCGGCCCAGAACAGCGGTCACTCCGTGCATCCACGATGTGAGCTATAGACTCAAAAAGATAGCCGGAAAACTGCGAGTTCGGGTAGCTTTTTTGGCGCCCAACAAATTAGGAGCCCCCTGAAATGAAGACGCTCAGTCCAAAAGCAAATGCACAATAAAGCACAGACTTGCATTTTCGAACACATGCGTGACCTTCGTTGTCTACGAAATACCAGCATCATGAGGAGCATTCTACATTGGACAGACAGGAAGAGGCGTCATCGTCCGTCTGCGGGAACATTGCAACTCGCTCGAGACAGCCACAGGCAGCAACTTGCGTGTTCACATTAAGAAATACTTCCATCTGCCAGCCCTCGGCAGGACGAAGACGTTAAGGCGATATCCCGTTAAACGCACGCGAGGAATTCATTAAGCATACCTGATTCGAAACCGCGGCGCCACGTATGTCAGCAGTCCGTCCATTGACCTACTAACCAAAGGGGCTGCATATCTGGAACAGAAGTAATCTTCCCTTCCTTAAAACATTTGTAGCTTGTGACCTAATCTTTAAAACACTTGCTTTCTTTATCCCCTTTTACCGAACCTCCAAGCCCTAATATTCACTGTCCATTTTTAGCCACAATTCTTGTTCCAGTTTTTACTTGTCACTGCCCCCAGTCTTATACCATCGTCCTGTGTTGAAATATTATTGCTTTTATGATTTGTATAGTTTTATCGCTTTGTCGGTCCTTTAAACAGCCCCTGACGATGACTGATGAGCTGTAACTCGCGTCAAGACAACTTATTGTGTGCACATTGTCATGTAATAATGATGGCAGTCCATCGAACTGAAAGACAGCGAAAGGGCCTTCAATACAAAAATCTTTATTGGAGCTGGCTTGCGCCCCCAGTGCACTTGATCACTCGGCGGCGGCGCAGCAACAACCATGTTCGGCGGTCGTCGAACAGAATGCCTCCTGCTCCTGGCCGTGCCCAGTGTAAAGCTGATAGCGAACTTTCGAGATACGGTGTGCAAAGTTACTAGAACATTCTGGAACAACGTAGAATCTGCGCCGCCTGGATGCGATCAGTCGAGTTCAATCTGGTCGCGTCTTGCATCACAAACAAGGCGGTAAAGCGGCGTACAGGGAGCTTTCAAGAATTAACGAAAAGAAACAAACGGTGCAGATTCGAGACGCTATCTTAAAATAAACTTCAGTTTTAGTCAGCGTTCTTCCTCTTTTTCATGTTACACCAACATCCCGCAGCAGCACCCTGAGTTGAGTTGAAGTGTTGAATGCTACAGGTGGGGTCAGCCTTGCTTTATCTGCCGGCAACTGCTCCACCGTAGCGTCCCTTTTATATTAAAAATGTCCGAAAGCCTGTCGCATCTACCCCGCTATGCGCACAGTCTCTTATAATAGCACACATTCTCTCCCGCAGTCACCATCTATGCACGCAATCAATCCACACAGTCCACATCACAGTCCACTCGCTGAAGTCACCATCTATGCACATATTCAGTAACAGTAGAACATAGGCCATTGTAGTGCCACAGTCTATACACACATTCACTCACAGTATAACGTAGTCCACTCCGGAAGACACCATCTACGCACACATTCAATCACAATAGGCCATGGTCCGTTCCTGCTGTCACCATTTAGAAACATGATCAGCGTCCTGCAGAAATGTTAAAAGAAGGCGTGCAGCCTCCCTTTTGCATGTCTGGTTTCCACTCGGGTAGACTATGTCCTGAACTGTACTCTGACGGGTTCCTGTCTTCTTGAAGGAAGCGAACATCACATACCTTTGCGCGTTTTACTCTGTGCAGTACATAATATTGTAACGTGAAGATGTGCACACCAAAAGGGAAAAATATATTTACAGGGAAACAGCTTACAGCCACGCAGCCGAACAACCGGGCACGCGAAGCCCAGCCGCAGAAACGCACTTCGTCCTCTTCGCGTTCCAAGCGCGAGCGCACCAAGCACGAGCGTTCCAAGCACAAGCACAACCGTAGCATAACTCCCGGCGGCAAAAGCACCGTCCCGGTGCTAAGTGGATGATGTAGCAGGCGTGTGGTACGGTTTGAGACGGACTTCAGTCAAAGGGCTAGTGGACGTCGTCGGAGCATGAAGAGGTGTAATCTCGTAGGTCACGTCGGTCACCTGACGGAGAACTCGATAAGGGCCACTGTACTGACGTAGAAGTTTCTCAGAGAGACCGACACGGCGAGAAGGAGACCAAAGGAGGACGAGTGAGCCCGGCGGATAGTGTACTGGGCGATGCCGGCGGTCGTAAACTGACTTCTGGTAGGTCTGAGATGCGGTGAGCCGGTCTCGGGCGATTTCACGGGCCATAGTTGCTCGGGAGATGGCGTCACGTGCATACTCTGAGGTCGAGGCAGTAGAACTCGGTAGTAATGTATCCAATGGCAGCGCAGGATGCCGACCAAACAGAAGGTAGAAAGGAGAATAGCCGGTGGTATCATGCCGCGACGAATTATAAGCAAATGTTACATAAGGCAAGGCAACGTCCCAATCGCGGTGGTCGGGCGAGACATACATGGATAGCATATCGGTCAGAGTCCTGTTGAGGCGCTCGGTAAGCCCGTTCGTCTGGGGATGGTAAGCTGTAGTGAGCTTATGTTGCGTGCCACAGGACCGGAGGATATCGTCAACTACTCGGGACAAAAAGTAGCGGCCGCGGTCCGTCAGCAATTGGTGTGGAGCGCCGTGGTGAAGGATTACGTTCTGCAATAGGAAGTCGGCGACATCGGTTGCGCAACTTGTTGGTAACGCACGCGTGAT
This sequence comes from Amblyomma americanum, assembly GCF_052857255.1. Lineage (NCBI taxonomy): Eukaryota > Metazoa > Arthropoda > Arachnida > Ixodida > Ixodidae > Amblyomma > Amblyomma americanum. Next base: position 3,358,816 of record NC_135499.1, read on the forward strand.
AGCGTACCGGGTCGCATAGTCGGTCGCGACAGCAATCCAACGGTTGCCGGAGCAGGACGTCGGAAAAGGTCCGAGAAGGTCGAGTCCAACACGGTAGAATGGTTCGAGAGGTACGTCAATAGGCTGTAGAAGGCCAGCAGGCAACGTTGATGGTCTCTTCCTGCGTTGACAGAGGTCGCAGGAGGCAACGTAACGCCGAACAGAGCGGTACAGACCAGGCCAAAAGAAGCGGCGTCGGACCCGATCGTATGTGCGGGAGACGCCGAGGTGGCCTGCGGTCGGTAGGTCGTGTAGTTCCGCTAGGACAGATGAACGGAGACGGTGGGGAACGACTAGCAGGAGCGGAGGTCCGTCAGGACGAAGGTTGCGGCGGTATAGGACGCCATCCTGAATGACGAACAGTTGCAATGAAGGATCTCGGCTGGCACAGTTGAGGCGATCAATGAGAATACGCAAAAAAGAGTCTTGTCGCTGCTCGTCCGCGATGTTAACCAGATCGGAGATAGCGAAGAGGCACGGGCCGAGGTCGTTGTCTCCAGGATCAGGTGGCTCTACAGGGTGCCTAGACAGGCAGTCGGCGTCTTGATGGAGACGCCCTGACTTGTAATGAACAGTGTAAGAATACTCTTGGAGGCGCAACGTCCAACGTCCGAGCCGGCCTGTGGGGTCTTTCAGTGAAGACAGCCAACAAAGGGCGTGGTGATCGGTCACTACGGAGAATGGACGGCCAAACAGGTACGGTCGGAACTTAGCTACAGCCCAAACAAGAGCTAGACACTCGCGCTCTGTAATTGAGTAATTTCGCTCAGCTGTAGAAAGGAGGCGGCTGGCATATGCAATAACGCGTTCTTGCCCTTGGTGACGTTGGGCTAGCACGGCGCCAATCCCATAACCGCAGGCGTCTGTGCGAACTTCAGTCGGAGCCGACGGATCAAAATGGGCCAGAATAGGTGGGGAGGTGAGTAAGTCGACTAGCGAAGAAAAGGCCTCCTCTTGGGCAGGGCCCCAGGTAAAAGGGGTGTCTTTCTTTAGAAGGTCGGTCAGGGGGCGAGCGGTGCCGGCAAAATTTTTGATGAAACGGCGGAAGTACGAGCAGAGGCCGACGAAGCTGCGCACATCCGTAGACGACTGGGGAATAGGGAAGTCCTTGACGACTTTAACTTTAACAGGATCCGGGCGGACACCAGAAGCGTCGACTAGATGTCCGAGAATGGTGAGTTGGCGGCGACCGAATTGACATTTCGACGAATTGAGCTGTAGCCCGGCTCTACGGAAGACAGAAAGAATGCTCGCCAGTCTTTCGAGGTGCGTGGTAAACGTGGGCGAAAAAACCACAACATCGTCGAGGTAACATAGACATGTGGACCATTTAAAGCCGCGAAGCAAGGAGTCCATCATTCTTTCGAAGGTAGCTGGCGCATTACAGAGACCGAATGGCATAACTTTAAACTGATATAAGCCGTCCGGTGTGACGAATGCCGTCTTTTCGCGATCATTGTCATCAACAGAGATTTGCCAATACCCGGACCGAAGGTCAATTGAAGAGAAAAATTTGGCTCCGTGAAGGCAGTCCAAAGCATCGTCTATTCTTGGGAGTGGATAGACGTCTTTTTTTGTTATGTTGTTTAGGTGCCGGTAATCAACACAAAAGCGCCAGCTGCCGTCCTTCTTTTTAACCAGCACAACTGGTGAGGCCCAAGGGCTCGACGAGGGCTCTATGATGTCTTTACTGAGCATCTTGTCCACCTCTTGCTGTATGATGGTGCGTTCTGTACTGGACACTCTGTAGGGTCGTCTGTGAATAGGAGCTGCGTCACCGGTGTTGATGCGATGCGTGACCACAGATGTTCGAGCCAAAGGGCGGTCATCGAAGTCAAAGATGTCGCGAAAAGACGACAGAAGATACCGAAGGTCGTGAGCTTGCCCTGGTAAGAGGTCAGCAGCAATACGACGCATTCGGCAGCAGGGCACAGCGTGGCGAGCGACATACCTTGTGGGAGCGGCTGAACGTAAGAGGCAAAGTTGAGAACCGGAAGGGACGCTTGATTTGCCGACATGGTGACAACTGTATGCGCAAGGGCAACACTGCGTGTAAAGGGCACATCAGGAACCGGAGTAATGATGTAGTCACCATCGGGAACTGGCGGGACAGAGGAGAAACGGACATAAGTGGCGGCATCGGGGTCCAGGCGGACAAAGTCGGCGGTGCACAGTCGGTGAACAATTGGATCCGGTGGCTCTGAAGGAACAGGTAGAGCGAGTTGAACGATGCTTGTGGCGCAATCTATAAGGGCGGAATGGTCGGTGAGAAAGTCAAGGCCGAGAATGATGTCATGAGGGCAGTGTTCGAGGACAGTGAAGAGCACAGAAGTATGGCGGCCGGCTATTGAAACACGAGCAGTACACATTCCGACGACAATAGACATACCGCCATCTGCAACACGGACCACAGTTGAGGGGGCAGGAGTGAGCACTTTCCTTAGGCGACGGCGAAGACGAGCATTCATGACTGAGACGTGCGCTCCAGTGTCGATCAGAGCGGTAACAGGGACCCCGTCCACGTCGACGTTAAGGATGTTCCGATGAGCATGAAGAGTTAAAGGAGGGTTTTCTGGTCGAGTCGTCAGAGCAGCATCACCCCCAGACGCTGCAGCCATCAGTTTTCCGACCGGGAGCGGGCATATGGGGCCGGCGACGAAGGGCGGCGAGGTCGGGGCGATGGAGATCGACGGCGCTGAGGTGACGACGAACGGTTGGTAAGCGGGGTCTGAGCGTGGTGGCCAGAAGAGGTCGTTTCCGAGGGCGAGGGAGAGCGGCGGGAATATGCAGAACCCGGCGGGTAGCGGCTGTAGGTCGAGGACGGACGGCTTCGGCAGTGTCGAGATATGTGGCCAACTCGGGAGCAGTTAAAGCAGATGGGCCTGTCATCAGGTGTTCTCCATTCATCTGGATTGCGGCTGCGTCGAGGGTAGTATGCACGGTCAGAACCGAGCTTCGGGGACATGCGGCGAGCATATGGGGCACTAACTGAGCAAACAGGTTGAATCCCAAGATTGGCAAATTCTTTGCGAACGACAGCCTGTATAAGGGATACTGCTGGAGTACTGTCTGTTGCGGGTGGATGAAACGCAACGGGGGACATTGCCTCTACTTCTTGGCGCACAAGTCGTGTCAGGCTCTCAGATGTCGGCAGACGGCTCGGTGGAGTCGAGTCTACACAGGACGACGTCGCAGTCGTATTCGGCAACCGCGTGAACTGCGGAGAAATTCGGCGGCTCTTCGCTTGTTCGAACCGGCGGCATTCCTTGATGATTGCGTCAACCGTTCCGCAGTCCTTGTATACAAGAAGGTTAAAGGCGTCATCTGCGATGCCTTTGAGCACGTGACCTACTTTGTCGCACTCTGACATAGTGGCGTCGACTTTCATGCAGAGAGCTAATATGTCCTGAATGTATGATACATAGGACTCTGTGGACGTTTGTGCACGGCATGCGAGCTCCTTCTTCGCAGCGAGCTGACGCCCGAATGGCTTACCAAACAGGTCACAAAGCTTGCGCTTGCAGAGATCCCAGCTGGTGAGTTCATCCTCGTGGGTCTCGAACCATACCCTGGCAGTGCCCGTCAGGTAGAAGATGACGTTGGCCAACTTTAGGGTCGGGTCCCACCTGTTGTGTGTGCTCACGCGCTCGTACATTGCGAGCCAGTCCTCCACGTCGACGCCGTCCGTTCCGTTGAAGGTCCCAGGATCTCTCGGATGGGCAATGATGAACGCCGGGTTGGCGGACGCCGACGGAGCGGCCCCTTCGCTGGTCATGGTTGAAGAGCCGGCGAGCTGACGACCGCTGCGGAGTTCCGTGCTTGCTGTGGCTGTACCCAGCACCTCCACCAATAATGTAAAGTGAAGATGTGCACACCAAAAGGGAAAAATATATTTACAGGGAAACAGCTTACAGCCACGCAGCCGAACAACCGGGCACGCGAAGCCCAGCCGCAGAAACGCACTTCGTCCTCTTCGCGTTCCAAGCGCGAGCGCACCAAGCACGAGCGTTCCAAGCACAAGCACAACCGTAGCAATATAATGTTCGATATCCCCGCACACACCACATAAAGAACAGAGCGGAGACGATGCTATGCCCGTCTTATGCATCCAGGCAGGAGTGCTAGCAGAAGCCGTGCGAATTCGATGTAGCAGAGTCGCCTGGGATCTTCTCAGTCCCTTGGTCACACTTGACTTGTGGGGCGCACTCCACAGGGTACTGAAATGATCGAACACCGTTTTCCTGTAGAGACTTTTCCCGTCTTGAGGCACTTTTTTAATGGAATCCTTGAGAGAGCTTATGGGCGAGATTGTCTGCCACCTGATTACCGTTGACTCCTATATGAGAGGGCACCCATTGTAAATATAGAGTAAAGCCTCTGCTGTGCAGATTGTGCACCAAGCGCAGAGAGGTTATAGACAAGGCATCAGTAGGGAATCCGCGCTCTAACCTCTGAAGGGCAGATTTTGAATCAGGATGACAACAGGTTGAGCCGGACAAGACCCTAACTTCCGTAAAGCCGCCTCAATTGCAACACTTTTAGCCGTTGTGGAGGGTACGACAGCAGTATAGCGTACGGACCATTTACAGTCCAAAGAAGGAATGTAAATAGCCGCTGCGCTAGCTTGTTTGACCTTGTCCACAGAACCATCCGTGAAAAATGAAAATGGCGGGCATACTCTGTTTCCAAATGTTCAAGTACAAGCGAACGCGTTGCTGCCAAAGGAGAGAAGCGACAAGGCTAAGAGGTTTCGATAGAGACTCATGAAGTACTTCCTTATTCGCAGCCGCCCGAGGAACTCCAATGAATCTCCTTAGGCCCTTTCTGTGGACAACTTCGAGACGTTCACGGTCGGATGCCGAGGGGGAAATTAAAGGTAATTGATACATTATGCGACTGACTACCAGCGCTTCATGAAGTCTGACCATTGAAGGATGGTTTCCCCATTGCTCACGTGCAATTCTACGGATCACATTGACACGCGTAGATATAGATGAAACAATCACGTCTACAGCTTTTCGCCACTGTAGACGGGAGTCAATAATGACGCCCAGGAAACGCGTGTGGTTGAATTGACGGATGCACGAGTGACCGAGGTCTGTCTTCAACCGCGCTTGACGTCTTCCTACACCTGGAAACAGAACAAAGCCGGATTTTTCCACTGACAGAGACAACCCCACACCTTGAAGGTAAGCTTGTGCCGAAAGTAAAGCCTGTCGAGCTATCAGGGCTAATCGCTTGTGTTGGTAGCCAGTAATCCAAATACAGATGTCGTCAGCATATATTGACATACGTACTTGCCTGCAACTTTTTTTCAACGAATCGGGAAGGCCAGCCATTACGACCTTAAAGAGCGTGAAGGAAAGAACATTTCCTTGAGGCACACCTCGTGCTAGAACCCTTCCGGTGCTTAACGTACTCCCTAACCGTACACGAACCGCCCGATCACTTATAAACTTATAAATGAATCTTAACATATGACCCTTTATGTCCATTCTTTGCAAACTGTTTAGAATTGAGCTCTGAAGCACGTTGTTGTAAACTTTCGCAACGTCAAGAAAAATGGCTAAGGCTTAAAGGCCGAAAGCTCTCTGGTGTTAAATGTTACTTATTAAGTCTAAGACGCTATCTTGGGCACTAAGACCTCAGCGGAATCCTGTCATACATATTGGCAGTGCCTTGCTGTCCTCAAGCCACCACCATAAGCGTTCATTTACCAGCTTCTCCATCAACTTAGCTACACAGGAGGTCAATGACACAGGGCGATACGAGGCAAGGTCTGTCATGTCTTTTCCAGGCTTCAGTACTGGAACTACACGTGTCACCTTCCATGACGGAGAAACATCGCCAGTCTCCCGAACTCGATTGATGAAGTTGAGGAGCTCTTTCTTGAGTTGCAAGGGCAGATTATTCAGCATTTGATTGGTGATGCCGTCGGGACCTGGTGCACACCGGCGCCGCAGGCCACTAAGCGCAGTCTGAAGCTCACGAAGCGTTAACGGGACGTCCATGATACACCTGGAGGAAGTAGGTGGTGTATATATATCTATTCCAGAATTAGCATGTACGAGTGCGTGTGCAAATTCCTCTGCCAAGCACGCAACAGGTTTCTCCTTTCGTATTGAAAGGGCTTCAAAAGGCTTCGAAAGGCAAGATTCTCCAGCAAGGCTGCCAATAACTCGCCATATTCTCGTCATCGGTGAGAAAACATTCAAACTAGCGCAGAATGAGGCCCATTTCGACCTGTACAGTTTGTTGTGTGCCGACTAATGGCAGAATTCAGCCTATTGGAGGTCGTCTTCAGTTCCCTGTCGTCCTTCTTCCGCACGAGTTGGCGCTGCGCCCCTCTCGCTGCGCAAAGGTTCTTGAGTTTTAAATCCGGGGCCGGAAAGTGGTCAGGTAACTTGACCGCCGTGTTGCTGCTGGCTTACTAGAAATGATTTTGTCAACATCACCAGAAACACGTTCTAGGTGCTCTGTATTTGTCCCAGTTGACTACATTGCTAATTTTAGGACCACGCATACGAAAGTCGGCAGCCAACACAAATATCGGATAGTGATCACTTCGCATGCGGTCAGGCGCTGTTGACCAACTCACGCGGACGTCAGGTGAATGCAATGTCAGGTGTATCATCATCATCATCATCATCATCATCATCATCATCATCATCAGCCTTACTACACCCACTGCAGGGCAAAGGCTTCTCCCATGCCTCTCCAATTAACCCTATCCTTTGCCAGCTGCATCCACCCTTTGCCTGCAAACTTCTATATCTCATCCGCCCACCTAACCTTCTGCCGCCCCCTTGCTACGCTTACTTTCTCTTGGAACCCACTCCGTTACCCGTAAGGACCAGCGGTTATCTTGCCTTCGCATTACATGCCCTGCCCAAGCCCATTTCTTTCTCTTGATTTCGACTAGGATGTCATTAACCCGTGTTTGTTCCCTCACCCACTCGCCCGCTTCCGGTCTCTTAACGTTACACCTATCATTTTTCTTTCCATGGCACGCGGCGTTGTCCTTAACTTAATTAAGCTGAACTCTTTTCGTTAGCCTTCACGTTTCTGCCCCGTAGGTGAGTACCGGTAAGATACAGCTGTTGTACACTTTCATCTTGAGGGAAATTGGTAAACTGCCACTCATGATCTGCGAGAATTTGCCATATGCGCTCCACCCCATTCTTATCTTTCTAGTTATCTCCCTCTCATGATCCAGATTAGCTGTCACTGCCTGCCCTAAGTGGACGTATTCCGTAACAACTTCTAGGCTCTCGCTGCCAATTGTGAACTGTTGTTCCCTTGCTAGGCTGTTGAACTTTACCTTGGTTTTCTGCATGTTAATTTTTAGACCCATCGATCTGCTCTGCCCGTCTAACTCATTGATCATGATTTGCAGTTCACCTCCTGAATGACTCAGCAAGGCAATGTCATCAGCAAATCGCAGATTATTTAGGTATTCTCCATTTATTCTTACTCCCAACTGTTCCCAATTCAGGCCTCGAAATAAATCCTGTAAACATGCGGTGAACAGATTGGCGAGATCGAGTCTCCTTGCCTGACGCCCTTCCTTATTGGAATTTTATTGCTGACTTTATGGAGGACTATAGTAGCTGTGCAGTTGCTGTATATATCTTCCAGTATTTTGACATAAGGATCTTCTGCCCGCTGATTACGCAATGCCTGTATGACTGCTTAGGTTTCCACTGAGTCGAATGCTTTCTCGTAATCAATGAAAGCTATATATAGAGGTTGGTTATATTCTGCGCATTTCTCTATCACCTGATTGATAGTGTGAATATGATCTATTGTGGAATATCCTTTACGAAAGCCTGCCTGATCATTTGGTTGATTAAAGTCCAACGTTGCCCTGACTCTATTAGCGTTTACCTTTGTAAATACTTTGCAGGCAACGGATAGTAAGCTGATCGGCCTGTAATTTTTCAAGTCCTTGGCGTCTCCCTTCTTATGAATTAAGATAATGTTTGCATTCTTCCAAGCTTCTGGTACAGTCGAGGTCAGAAGGCATTGCGTATACAGGGTGGCTAGTTTTTCTAGCACGATGTCCCCTCCATCCTTCAACAGATCTGCTGTTACCTGATCCTCCCCAGCTGCTTTTCCCCTTTTCATTGCTTCTAAGGCTTTCTTTACTTCATATTTCGTTACTGGCGGGATGACGCATTGCTGTGCACTGCTGTCTTTCTCATTAATGCTGTGATTACATTGGCTACTGTACAGGTCTGTGTAGAACTCTTCGGCTACGTTAACTATCTTATCCATATTGCTAATGACATTGCCCTGCTTGTCTCTTAATGCATACATCTGGTTTTTACCTATGCCTAGTTTCCTCTTCACTGCTTTTAGGCTACCTCCGTTCTTTAGAGCATGCTCGACTCTCTCCATATTAAACTTCCTTATGTCGGCTACCTTGCGCTTATTTATTAACTTTGATGCTCTGTTAGTTCTATTCTATCGGCAAGGTTAGACGCCCTCATGCTTTGGCGCTTTTTAATCAGATCTTTCGTCACCTGAGATAGCTTCCCGGTATCCTTTCAAACTGTCCTACCGCCTACTTCTACTGCGCACTCCGTAATTATTGATGTCAGATTATGGTGCATTGAATGAACATCAAGATCGTCTTCCTCAGTTAAAGCCGAATATCTGTTTTGCAGCGCTATCCTAAACTCCTGTGCTTTCCCTCTTACGGCTAACTCGTTAATGGTCTTCTTCTTCAGTAGCTTCTTCCGTTCCCTCTTCAAGTCTAAGCTAATTCTAGACCTTACCATTCTGTGGTCGCTACAACGCACCTTTCCGAGGACGGCCACATCCTGAATAATGCCAGGTTTAGCGCATAGTATGAAGTCGATTTCATTTTTAGTTTCACCATTGGGGCTCTTCCAAATCCACTTCCTGTTTTGTCGTTTGCGGAAGAAGGTATTCATGATCCGTAAATTATTTCTATCCGCGTATTCGATTAATAGCTCTCCCCTGCTATTTCTAGAGCCTATCCCATAGTCACCTACCGCGTGGTCGTCAGCCTGCTTCTTGCCCACCTTCGCATTGAAGTCGCCCATCAGTACAGTGTACTGCGATTTTACTTTATTCATTGCCGATTCTACGTCCTCATAGAAACTTTCAACGGTCTGGACATCATGGCTGGATGTGGGTGCGTAGGCCTGCACTACTTTCAGCTTGTACCTTCTATTCAGCCTGATTACTATAGCTGTTACCCTCTCGTTAATACTATAGAGCTCATCTACGTTGCCAACTATATCCTTATTAATGAGGGATACCACACCTAGTTCTCGTCTATCCTCTAACCCGCGATAGCACAGTATGTGCCCGTCCTTTAGTACTGTATACGCCTCACCTGTCCTCCTAACTTCGCTAAGCCCTATCACATCCCATTTAATTCCCGCTAGTTCCTCGAACAGCACTGCTAGGCTAGCCTCACTAAAGTTCTAGCGTTAAACGTTGCCAGGTTCAGATTCCAATGGCGGCCTGTCCGGAGCCAGAGATTCTTAGCACCCTCCGCTGCGTCACAGGTCTGACCGCCGCCGTGGTCAGTTGGTCAGTTGCTCCGCAGCCGCTGGGGACTGAGGGCCGAGGGTTAATTGGTTTGATCATAGAAGGTTGTGGCCAAGTCCTACACTAGGGTGACCAAATCCTGCTCTGGTGAGGGAGTGCGTTGTCGGTTCTTGTCACCGAGGTCAGGCCGCACTCCAGGCCTGGTTATGCAATTCCATCGACACGCGGATTTTTTTTTTGATACCCGGTGGAGAATTGCGCGGCACCAGGATTTGAACCCCGGTCCTCTTGCACGCGAGGCGAGCGTTCTACCTCTACGCCATACACTTACAGATGTCAGGTGTATAGCTGTCGCTGAGGCTGGAGGCCGGAAGAAAGTGGGGCGTCCGTCATTGACAACACACAGGTCCAAACTGTCAATAACGTCTACGAGTTTGCATCCGCGGGAATCCGCGTTTCTGTCACACCAGACGGCATGATGGGCGTTGAAATCACCGCAGATGATTCGAGGAGCTGGGCAGCGATCGCAGAGCTGCTGTAGAAACAAATTCAATGCTACTTTCTTCCGGGGGGACACGTACACGGATGCAGTAGAAAGGGTTCGAGAGCCAAGCTGTATTCTCACAGCCGCTACCTCAATGTCATCCGTGCAAAGAACGGCAGCGCTTAGAGAAACATGTGGAATTTCCCTTCTTATAGAGGCGACCACGACTTTAAAACCTGCTTAACGGAATAATGGCGCAGATCAAGTGACAGGACAGCAGGAGAGTACAAACACACACAAGCGCCACCTGCAAGACCGATTTTGCTTGCGCCAATTGCGGTGGTGATCATCCAGCAAGTTTCGGAGGCTGCCCCTTCCGTGTGAGCGCTCTGCACCGTCGAATATCCTTTATTGCTGGTCCCAAAACTCAACCGACTGAGACGCCTGTCCCAGGATTAGACGAGTTCCCAGTGTTGGAGTCTGATGCTGCTGCGTTACCCAACATTTACCCTAAGAGACCTGAGTCCAGCGAGACGCCAAAGTCCAGTGCGCGCGAGTCGGTTGTTCAACCTCCTGCAAAAAGTGTCCATGTTCCTGAGCTACCGGATCACAGCCAGACTCGACGGCAAGGGGGACTCTCATATGCACAAGTGACAAAAAAAAAACAGCTACTGCAGCCAGGAGTGTGTCCCCGTCGGCATCTTTTGTCTATGTTGTAAGTGAGTGCTTTGCGCAAAATAAGGAGCTCAAAAATAAAAGTATGTCTGACCTTCTTCATGTTATATTTGGGGCCCTGCGTTCACATGTTCCAGCGATGGCGCCTGGTAACTTGAAGAACTTCCTACAGCTGGTGCTTTCTTTTGAGTCCCTAATTGCCGCCTTCGGAGCGAACTTCCTTGCGATCTAATGTGGATGGGGTTAAACACCGTGGATCTCATATGCACCGAAAAGTGCCGTTTATATTGCAGTGTAACTGCGCTGGGATTTTAAATCGGTTCGCTGAACTAAAGCTCTTCTTGAAAGGGACTTGTGTTCCAGTATTGGCCCTGTCACAAGCTTGCCTGCCAAGCGGGAGATGTTTGACTGGATATGTCTCCCATAAAAACTGCAGCATAGTCATTTCCTGCAGGAAGTGCTGTAGCACCCTCGCGAGCCCGGACAGCTCTGCTTTGCACGTGGAACTCGCTAATTAAGCCAACGATAAGCCCTAGGGTTGTACACGTAATGACCATAAGTGCTTAGCACAAATGCCGAGACATTATTCGGAGGCAATTCAGTAGTCTAACTTAACGCAAGGAGAGAAAACTGCAGCCTACGACTGTACTAGCCGCTACAAGCACAAAGCTTTTCGCTTCCTGTAAACTTCCGGTAAACTGCGCGAACGCGTTAAGACAAGAAAAGGGAACACACACGACACTTCACAACGCCGACGTGTGTTCCTTTCCCTTGTCTTAGCCCTTTCGCGCAGCTTACCCTTTTCATTCAGTATGAAAAAACTAGCCCGGAAAACATTGTTGACTTCAAGAATGTTTGCATAGAATTCCGAAGTAATGCCAGCGTATGCAATTTTCAGCGCAACTAGTAGGTAATGTTGCAGGCAACAATAATAATATCAGAACAAGGAACACTCGATTAAAGCTATTATGAACAATAAAATTATAGCGATAATAATAAGCAACCTCTCAATCAGACAAAAAAAAACGCTGGAAAATCAAATGAAAAGCTATAATAACAGTACTTTGTGGTGAAATGACGTCCTCATAATCATAATAGTGAGGCTGATTACGTCCACTGCAGACAAACAGCCTCAGCCATACCTCTCCAATTAACTCTGTCCTGTTCCAGCTGCGGCCACCTTATCGCCGCAAAATTCTTTATCTCATCCGCCTACCTAACCTTCTGCCATCCCCTTGTACGCTTGCCTTCTCTTGGTATCCAGACCGTTTCCCCTAACAGCCAGCGGTTATCTTGTATTCGCATTACATGCCTTGCCCAAGCCGATTTCCTGTTCTTGACCTTGACAAGGACGTCTGCAACCCGCGTTTGTTCTCTGACGCACTGTGCCCTCTTATTGTCCCTTAACTTACACCTGTAATTTTATTTTCATAGCTCGCCGCATTACCCTCAATATATTAGCACCGGTACATTTCGTGCGATACATTTCGTGCGAAAGAAGTAATCCGGATGTCAAGAGACTAGCAGAATCATCCAGGGTATGTTTGTGCAGCTGGCTGGCCCAGTGCGAGCGCTGCGTCTCGCGGCGCTGCCCGATCACCGTCTGCTTCTTCTACGTAGCATCAATCGGCGCTTTCGCACTGATTCGAATGTAGTAAACGTTCCGTGTAGTTTCTTCTCTTGGGGGATGCTGGTAAATTGCCATCCACGATCCGGGAGAACCAACCATATGCGGTCCACCCCGTTCGTATTCTTCTAGTTGTTTCCCTCTCGTTATCCGGATCTAAACGTATCTAAACGAATCTAAACATAACTAAACGTATTCGCTCAGCATGTCGAGTGCCTCGCTAACAGCTGTAAACTGCTGCTCACTTGCTAAACTAGGGAACGTTGCTTTGCATTTGTCAATATTAATTTCTCTGCCTGTCTGACTCATTGACGGTGCTTAGCAATTCATCGCCTGAGTGGCTTAGCAAGGCAGTCATCAGCGAATGGGAGATTACTAAAACATTCAACATTAACGGTTATCCCCAACTGTTCCCCCCAAGCCTCTCAATTCATCTTCAGTTAATTTATTTCATTTCATTTATTTACCCTAAGGGCCCTTTCGGGCAATACATAGGGGGAATACAACTAAACCACATTGGTAGTTAATGCACATAAGCAAAAATCGCACTTACAAGGTACCCTTAGAATTGACAACAGGAAAAAATGTAGGAAGAACTTGATATTATTTTTGAAACCTGAGTATTTATACAATAGATATCTAGTTCTAAATGATTTCACGAAGCTATGAAAGAATTAGCTATATACACGCGCAATACCGGGCAGAGAGAGAAATGCAACAAAGAATAGTCAGAAACACTAAAGCAACAACAAAGCAATCAAAGGAGCTTAATATTCTACTGTACTTGAGGAAGGGAAACAGCAGCGCCGAAAAACACACATACAGCAGAAGGACGACGTAGGAAAAGCGCTCCTTCCTCGAGTAGAATGAACCAGCTAGCCCAAATAGAAGTTCTTAACATTCTTTTCTCTCCATAGCTTTGAGGAATGTTGCGTGGTCAGATATGGAGGCGACATCTGCAGGCAAACTGTTCTATCGTGAGATGTCAAATAACAGAGGTGAATATTTGAACAAATTTGTGCGCGCGAATATGGGGCTGATTTTAAATGGGTGTTCTAAACGGGAAGATATGTAAGCAGCAGGGCGCAGAAACAATTCACGAAAGTCCGATGAACCATGATATAGTTTGTGCATGAGTGATAGGCGGGCATTTCGTCTTCTAGTTTGGGGGGGGGGGGGGGCAATAAGCTAAATTGTTGCTTAAGGCTATTTACGCTGGCTGCAAATGGATAATCGTTTGCAATAAACCTGGCTGCTTTACTCTGAAGTGATTCAATGGAGTGTACTAAGTATGCTTGAATACTTCCCTTCACTTTATTCACCCTAAAGAACCCCTTCAGGATGTATTACATAAGGGGTGGGTTAACATATTCATCAACAAGTACAAGTCATTTCTTGAAATAATTGCCTACAGTATCTGAAAATACATACGGGTGCGTGATGGCAGCGATATCGGTTGGGAGGGCATTCCAGTCCACAACAGTTCGGGGAAAAAATGAGCCTGAAAAAGTTGCAGTACAGGACACAGGGCGGGCAATCTGAAACGGATGTGCAGTGCGGTGAGATATGCGGTTCGGATAAGTGATGTAGGGTGGTTGATTTAGAGAGCTATGTAAAAACTTGTGGAGAAAACAGAGGCTGGCACAGCTGCGGCGGGCTGCGAGGCTTTCAAGGCAGGAATTCGTCTTGAGTGCTGAAACGCTGGTGGTGTATGAATATGCGGAGTGAAGGAAACGAATGGCGCGGTTTCGAACTGATTCGAATGCATTTGTTAGGTATACCTGGTGTGGGCTTCAGATGGGGCTGGCGTACTCAAGTTTGGGTCTGGTGAGGGTTTTATAAGCGAGAAGCTTCACGTGTTGCGGCGCATGACGAAAATGACGTTTCATGAACCCTAGAGTTCTGTTAGCCGATGATATGATTGTGGTAATGTGTGTTGGCCAAGAAATATCGCTGCAGAGGGTGACAACAAGACACCTAAACGATTGGACGCTTTCTATAAACGAGTTAGCAGCTGCATTGAAAAAAATAAGGAGGTTGTGCTGGCGATGAAAGGAGACGAGATTGCATTTGTTAGCATTTAGAGTCATTAGCCAGAGGTCGACGTTTATCGGTCGTTTTGCAGGGCCTTTTGACCAGAAATGTTAGTGACAGTGCGATAGATTACGCAGTCGTCGGCGAATATACGAAGTTTACATGACACATGTGAAGCTAAATCATTAATATTAATATTAGAAACAAGGGTGGGCCGAGCACAGACCCCTGATCGACGCCAGATTTAACAGGGAGAGCGCTTGAGCGGTGGTTGGCAATAGAGATGCACTGAGAGCGGTTAGCTAGGAATTTTTTAATCCTTCTAAGGTGTTAGGGTGTAAATTAAATCGAGTTTTGGACTGATCCCGTCTCCCTACCGTACACCCTTCCTTACTGCAATTTTATTGCTGATTTTATGAAGCTTATGGCAGCTGTGGAGCCGTTACAGATATGTTCCAGTATTTCTACATAAGGCTCAACTAGACCCTGATTCCGTGTTACCTGCAAGACTGCTGAGGTTTTTACTGATTCAAAAGCTTTCCCGTAATCTCTGAAGGCTATAAATAGCGGTTGGTTATATTCTGCATGTGGCGACACACTCTGCGCACATTCCCGCGCAGCCTCCACCTTGTTATCATCCGGTCCAGCGTAACACGGCCACGCGCTGGACTGCGTTACCGATAAAACAGCGCCACCGCATCATCATCATCAAAAGGTTTATTTCCACCGAAATGAAACTCCTTTTTGGACCCCCCGGCACGCAGGCCTAAGGGAGCCCTACTGCGTCACCCGAGGCATGCGTCACCGACGGCGGCTACAAAAACAGGCTACCCGGCTGGGAAGAGCGCTAGTCTGCCTTCGCTACCGAGACGAGCGTAGCGTCGGTATCCTCGTCCGCTGCCGTCGCTAATAAACAGTTATGTTTTATGTTGGGATTCGTCCTTCTACAGAATGGCATCCCACATCTGGTGACCGGGACAATAACGCATCGCCGTCCTTCAGCGTCCGATGACTTCCCACATCTGGTGACCCGTCGAGCCGCACCTTCTCCCTTTTGATCTTTAACACGCCCAGGCGTGGTAAAACCCAATTGGCTAGGGAAATCTTGGAAGCCCAGGAAATTTCGGAATGTAGTGAAGGCACGTGCATTAGTACCCCATCTGTGTATCTGATGGAGAAGGAATTGACGTTTTTAAAACGCACTTGAGTTTTCTTAGCACCTTTTATTATCTATCGCTCTTTATCTTTTCTCTTTCTTTCTCTTTTTTTCCACATGTTTTTAGATTATCAGTTTGTTTTTACCTTGTTTTATGTTATGCGCATGCGTGTTGTTGCTCTGCGATGGGGTGTGGTTTGCTGTCGCATTTCGTTCTATTCAGTTGTAAGTGTAGCAATCGTCCTGTCTTCGCCCTTCTTCGTCCCGTCCATATGCTACGTTTTCGTTTATAATATGTCTATTTCTATGCTACCCATGTAATTTATTATTACTAATGTATGTACCCACTCCTGCTATGTCTCCCGTTCGACACAGCTGTATTTGTGAATAAATAAATAAAATAAATAAAGCAGGGGGCGGCAGAAAGTTAGGTGGGTGGATAAGATTAAGAAGGCTGGCGGGTACGGTGGCCGCAGCTGGCAAGGACAGGGTTAATTAGAGAGACATGACAGTGGTCTTTGTCCTGCAGTGGGCGCAGTCAGGCTGATGATGATGATGGGCGTTCTTGAAGCCTCCGGTATGCTCTCCTCCGTCCTTCAAGAGATCTGCTGTTACCTGATCCTCCCTAGCAGCTTTTCCCCTTCGCATTGCTTCTAAGGCTTTCTCTACTTTCTCCTTGTTAGTGATGGAATGTGCAATTGCTGTGCGCTACTGTCTCTCTCAATAACGTTCAGATTACATTGGCTACTCTACAGATTTGTGCAGAGCACTGTGTCTACTTTAACAATCTTATCCATATTGCTAATTACACTGCCCTCCTTGTCTCTTAACTCATACATCAGATTTTTGCTTATGCATAGATTTCACCGTTTTTAAAGCTACTTATATTATGTAAAGCTTGCTCAATTCTCTCCATATTATACTTCTATATGTCGGTTACCTTATGCTTATTGATTATCTTAGACAGCTCTGCCAGTTCTATTTTGTCGGTTGGATTAGATGCTTAATCAGATCTTTAGTGTACTGAGAGAGTTTGCTAGTATCCTGTTTAAATATCCTACCACCTAGGGTATGCTTGAGTTTATGTACAAGTTAAAATCATATATTCTGGGAGCGAGTAACAGTGCAGTATATATATTGTAATGGTGTAACATTGTGTAACAAAAGTAATAACAGCGCTAATTTTTACACAAACTGCACAGAAAGACCAGACAGGGCAGCGCCCGTCCTGCCTGGTCTTTCTGTGTGGTTTGTGTAAAAATTCGCTTTGTTATTACTTTTGTTACACAATGTTACACCAACTAGCCCAGCAAGAGCTACTGTTAATCGTTTAATTGGTTTGATTAGGAACATCCGCTGCAGTACAGAGGCAAGTTTTTAGTTCACGGAAACAATTTCACGGAAACGGTAACTTATTTGGGCTTAGAACTGCGCTTAATACATAAAAACTTCGGTTTGAGGGGCCCCATTTCAGTATGAAACTCTGAGAACCTCGTGTAGACAACTGTTTTTGATTGCATTATGTATTACATATCAGACAAATAAACTAAAGCCGCCATATTTCACCTGTTGATTTTGTTAGATCACTTAATATCTGTTGCATGTTGGAAATACCTAAATAAGTATGACACTTCGCGTGTTTTGTTAGGAAACTAATTCTATAGCATTATTGGCTATACGAATAATAAAGTTGCAAGCACTGTGCTTTTCTTGCGTCCTATGCTCCGGTGTTTTTGATGCATTTTTTGATATTTAACCTCATCAGCTATCCACGATGGAAGCCCTTTTGAATTCTCACTACAGATGCGAAAATCTCCCCGGTTTTCCAAAAGTGACACTGTTGAGCCTTCATTCCTCCAAGAGAACTCAGTGCCTCTTGAGAAGCTACTGAAATGAAGGCGATTCAACAGCGAGGAATTCCCAGCTTGAGAGGGGGTCGGCCTCTGCACATTACCGGTGCGGACAAATCGGGCGCTTACAATATTTATCGACAACTTTTCTATTTTCACTCTTTCAGCAAAGAGCAGCGTGTCGAATTTCGAATCAGAAGTGGAATAGCAGCAGCACAGAGGCTGTCAGCTCTTCTAGTCTCCTTCTTGCCTGCGCGCAGGCCGCAGCACTCTACGATTCGTTAATTATGCAAATTGGAAAGTTCCTTGCGCGCGCTGCTGAGGCGTGGCCGCCGGGTAGAGGCTTTTGTCTGTCGTGGCGGCCCCTTTGGATTTCTTCACAATGGGAGGTCTGCGCGGGCGGGATGAAAGCGACTGCCGCACTGGTGGACTGGGGCTCGTAGCGCGTCCCGACTGACGCACTGCTCTGAACACGCATGTCAGTCGGACGCCACAAGAGGGCACACACCTGAAGAAAAAAAAATCTGACGATTGATGGGATTCATGCGGAGGTGCACGCACTAGAAATCACTTGGCGTTGGCGTCTCCTGCGCTACACGACGCTGCATCTTGCATTTGCATTTCCTTTGACCACTTCCGACAATTTGCTTCCGCAGTGACATCTCTTCTGCGCTGAATGGCGGGAACCCTTCTGCTGCTCACTTATAAAGCTCCTCCATGCTGAAGCTCACCACGCCAAAATCCGTCACTGGTCCTCTGCTTGACGGTGCTGTTTTAAACTGGCATCGTTCACTGGAAACATGTCCAACTCCCAGTGTAGGTCAAGCTGCTTTGAAGCAGCGTGAACAACTGAACGAGCATTAGTTTTTCTTGAACAAAACAATGTACTGTCGGGGACAAAGGTCTCCAGCACGCGTCATCGGGAACCGAAGCTCTGTGAGTAGCTGCTTGCCACGGAGACCACACTTGTGAAAGATCGACTCGTGTTCTGTGATTTGTGCTTGTGATAGCAGGTTGGCGGTCACAAACATGGCAGGTATTAGCTATACTGGCTTGTCGGGCATCCTGTAGAATTTCGTACCCCATATTACATGTGCGCCGCCAGCCATTGGGGGCGCTGTAAACTCGCTGGAACTGGACACCTTCATAAAGTGTAGAAGGGAGGCATCCTATTTGATTAATGAGAAAATTAGAAGAAAAGGTTGCCCAATGGGTGTCAAAAGTAAATAAAAAGGATAGAAGAGCAGCTCAGATATTCTGGAAACATCTAAATGCAATGAGTAATAAGACTAACCTAGAGCAAAGGTTTATTGTTACAGATCAGGGCATTCGACTAGAAGAGGATGAAGCAATGAAACACATAGGAACAAGGATGACAAAAAATTCAAGGAAACAAATGTTGCACATAATTTATCGAAGCACGATAGACCGGTTACTGCAATCGCCTCACTTGAGCAAGGAGAGTGGGAAAGTGCAGAGAATAAGGTTCCTAGTGGCACATCGGCAGGACCAGATGGTATTTCGATTATGTTAATATAACTAGGATCAAAATCCAAGCAGACATTAATAGAGGTAGTGAACAAAATAATAGTGGATGAGAAAGCCCACGATGAATAACGATTAAGTATAATGAACATGATATATAAGTAACTATCGTCCCATAACAGTGACATCTGTGGTTTACAGGGTGGTGATACAGATTGTAAAGAACAGACTGCACGCTTGGGTGGAGAATGAGGGGGTGCTAGGGGAGCTACAAATGGGTTCCGGAAACAAAGGAGGTTGGAGGACAATCTTTTTTCATTGACGCAGAGTATAGAGATTGCTGAAAAGGAACACAGGCCCCTACGGCTAGCATTTCTGGATAATAGGGGAGCCTACGACAACGTTATTCAAGAGTATTTGTGGGACATACTGGGCACGTTGCATGGGAAAAATGGAGTAATTAATATTTTTAAAGATATATATAAAGGTAACAGCGTACCTATAAAATGGGGAAAAAATGTTTCAGAGACTATAGAGATACAGCGGGGGCTTAGTCTTTGTTGTTCATAGTGTACATGCAAGTGTTAGACAGCAAGATAAAGAGGAGCGGACTAGGCTTCAACCTTTCTTTTTTCAAGCAACAAGAATGGATTAAACAGTCATTACTGGGACTAAAATACGGGTATTATATGGTGCTCATGGCTGCGAACAAGGAAGATTTGCAGAAGTTGATAGACATACGTGGTACCGAGGGAGATAGATTAGGTTTCAAGTTTAGTAAGAAAATATCTGCAGTCATGATATTTAATGAGTGCGGCGAGCATAGAAAACGGGAGTTCGCGCTAAATGTAGTGGATAAGTACAACTATCTTGGGGTGTGGATAAATAACGGTGATGAGTATCTGACAGAGCATGAAAAATGTGTAATGAATAAAGCTAGTAGGAATGCAGCTGTCATGAAAAATAAGGCACTGTGGAATTACAATAGGTATGAAGTGGTAGGAAAGATCAGGAAAAGGGTGAGGGTTCCTAGCCTGACTTTCGGTAATGCGGTCCTGTGCATGAGACCAGATGTTCTAGCAAGGTTAGAAATCAAACAACGCGGCGTAGGGAGGCTAGCTTTGGGAGCACATGGCAATACACCAAATCAGGGGGTACAGGGTGATATGGGATGGGCGTCGTTCGAGAGCAGAGAAGCTAGCAGTAAGATAGCATTTGAGGAGCGATTGAGAAAAAGGGGGAAAAACAGTGGTCTAGGAAAACTTTCAGATGCCTGTACATCAGGAATGTTGACACGAAATGGAGGAATTGAACTAGAAAATTGACAAGCAACTATGTCTACAGCAGTAGGGGGCAAATCAGCAATTATCGGTTAAGGAAAAGGTTAAAGAAACAGAGAGGACTCTGTGAAAAACAGGAATGCTGACGAAATCAGCACTGGGAACATACAAGATTTTTAAGCAGGAAATTGCCACAGAAAATATCTGTGATAACTGTAGAGGAAGCTGTTTGATTTTTGAGGCCAGGACGGGAGTTTTGCGGACAAAGACATATAGAGTCAGGTACCACGAGATAGACGCGTTGTGCGTTGCGTGCGGAGAGGAGGAGGAAACGGCTGAACACTTATACTTTTCTGTAAAGGGCTTTACCCTAGAGTGGAAAGTAGCGGGGCTGATTTATGCAAGGCATTGGGGTTTTAGGACAGTGAAGGGAAAGTAGATTCTAAGCGGGTAGAAGTAACCAAGCGAAGGTTATTGATTGGTGGCTAAAATCAAGACAAGAGTAAAATTTCATAAGTCATGGCTAGGTGGCTTGAACAACCGCCCTATTTAAAGCATCCATTCATCCATCCATCCATCCATCCATCCATCCATCCATCCATCCATCCATCCATCCATCCATCCATCCATCCATCCATCCATCCATCCATCCATCCATCCATCCATACATACATACATACATACATACATACATACATACGCACACACATACATACATACATACATACATACATACATGCATACATACATACATACATACATACATACATACATACATACGTACGTACGTACGTACGTACGTACGTACATACATACATACATACATACATACATACATACATACATACATACATACATACATACATACATACATACAAAAATGCATTTTAAGCGGGCAGGAATAACCAAACGAAGGTTGTCTGGTTGGTGGGTATAATATAAAGACAGGAATGAAATTTCATGATTCATGGTTAGGTGGCTTGAGCCACCTCCCAATATAAAGGGTTGAGCCTTATGCGTCCGTCCGTCCATCCGTCCCTGCAACAGAAATGCATCGCCATTTATTCGGATCTCCACCTCAGGAATGTTCGACAGGTAAAATTCGGGGTTCTATGTCGGAAACCGGGACTGCTTGGCTTTCTGGGACTGAAAACAGGCTGTTCGTTCTAATTCGACGCGTTGCTTTTAAAACGGCTGGGGCCCGCAGATATATGTGCGCGGCAGTGGTTGAGGGTTGCTGTGCAACAGCACATAGTTTGCCATTTGACATGCGCACAATGTTATCGCCTTGAAGATGTAAATCTCTTGACCTCCACGCATCACTCCGATCGTGGCGCTGCAAGAGAATCCTCGTAGGTTTGCGACCTTTCGCACACAGCATGCGCTCGCAGGGCACTTAATTCTACCGCCACTTCTTACCTTTCTACAACCGAGTGGCAACAAACAAACTGATATACGCCGACCAACATGAACTCATGCGTTCCTTCGCGACCAAAATACGGAACGAGAAGCTCGCACGCCCAAGCCTGGGAAATAACTGCAGGTTAGTGCTCTTGCAAGACTGCCCTTAATAACAGGTATTGGTTTGTTGCGCGGTACTAAATTGAGACAGACTAGTACATACGTGGCGCAAACTCACAACTTTTACACACGTAACACTGCCTATCGGTGAATGTTGTGTCCGGTTTTTGGTCATGATGAAGCACGTCTTGCCTCTCTTCTATTCATTCTTGGTTATGTCTATCTCCGTGTCTAAAGTACTTTTTCGGGATCTGCTTCGAGGCTGGCATGTGCCTTTCCAATCTCTCGCCCATCCTTTCATTTCCATTTCGTAGTATGCTGGCCCTGCCAAATAGTGGATCACATTTGTACCGAGCACAGTCGTTCCCCGACTACGCATTTGTCACATAATTTCTGGAGTGTTCGCTTATGCTTTTATTAGTACACCTTCCGGATTGGCTGATATAATGCTTGCGGAATAAGACTAATTTTTCGGCAAATATTGCATTTCATGAGCAGAGTCTCATGAGACAAACGAAGGAGCGAGTGAAAGTAGGGCGCCACTTGGTTTTCATAACGTGCACTGAAATTGCACTGCACTCAGGCGATATCTGCATCCCGCCCCTGGTTCAACACACAAACGCTCTAACCGCTGCGCTTAAGGAATGCGATTGAAACTGCTTCACGCTGGGTTGGGGTCTGGAATGGCATGAAAGCCATTTTTCTTAAGGGTGGACATTCAGACTGACACTCTGAGCGCGCAGAGTTAAAGCAGAGAAAGCCAACTGCAGGTCATGTTTAAAGCAAATCTGCTGTGCCCAGTACTGCCGTGGTCAGGCTCTTATGTTGCCGACTCAAGACTGCCTCTCCCAGGCTCTTGTAAGTATTGTTGATCACTCCAGCTGCTCCTGCCTAACTCAATTACAGGGTATTTGGAAGATTGGTCGCGTTTGGAGCTTAGCATTTTCAAGGCGATCCCCGGGCGCCCTTATCGTGGGTGGCATTCTAGAGCATCCGGTGCTAGGATGGGCGATCGTGGTTCCTTGGCGATTGCGGACTTTCGTGGGGGGCAATGTGTTCGATTAATTCAAGCTGCACGGACGGGTGCCTGTCTACTGCTTTGTCTATTTACAAGCAGCCATCACTGAAGTTCTCAAGAGAGCATTTACTGCCTTTTGCCAGAAGAAATCAAACCTACCGAAAAGAAGGACAAAGGTGCAATGTGTTTACAATGTCAACGTAATCCCGGGATGAGCAAAAAAACAGCGGTGACCTCCTACCGCACTTTTTCTCCCGCTGAAAACGTCAGCTTGTCTGGTGTAAATGTATTTTCGAGACAGAAAGCTTGCACAACATTGCCGTGTTACTCGGATGCTAAGAAGTTCCTGTGGTCTTCAGCTTGAATATTGAATTTTGCTCAAATAATATGCAGTAGTAATATATGGAGTACATGAGGACTGAATACATAAACATCAGATGCAAGCGAATCCTGAAATTCGATAGACTGTAAAGCGACCCTCCACAGATTACTGCTGTACTACAAACAAGCAGCAACAAAGCCAGCTACAGTAGTGACAATGCTAATACTAATACACATTGAGAAAATTTGGTGGAATATTCAGGATACTTACGTGCTTTGAATGCGAACGCACTGTTTATTTTTATTTTATTTAGTTTTAATTGTTTCTTCACTTTTTAATGACACACCTACCCACTAACATGCTGTCGTAAAGCAACACATATACTATATTCACCTCCATTCGCCTGGGTTCTATTCTCCGCACCTTCGAGGGAAATTTCTTCTTCGCCTGGACACGTGGGTTCAGGGACGCCACTTTTGCTCACATCAGGTTGCGTTGCCCGTGGGCAATGTAATGCTTTCGCAATGAAAGCCGCATGTGTTACTCGTGCAGATGGCAAACGGCGATAAAGAAAGGGTCACGCCGGCCTAGAGCCTGCGTCGATTGCTTCGCCCCGGCCTCTGCGCCAGCCCGCAGCCTACGAGATAACCCGACATTGTGTCAAAAGCGGCGGCTTTGCTGGAGCTCTAGCCGAGATAAAGTACCGGCGTCTGCGTGGGTGTTGCCTCGTTTTCGTCAAGCCGACAGGGCATGGCAGAAGGCACCTATGTGAATTGCTACGATACGTTCGCTGTTCAAACACGGCAGTGCTTCAACTTTGATCCTACATCACAATAGCCTTCCAGGAATGAACACTTCGACGATCACCGCTTCGCTTCGGGCCTGAACGAGCATAGCGAGGAAGCGCAGGTGCGGACTTTATTTACTGTATACCTTTGAAAAACCAGCCAGAAAAATCATCACCAGGTTTGCCTTGTCAGAAGAAGCCGCGGTGTAAAAAATGCTTTTCGTGGCTGCCCACCTGGCCTCGGCCTTGAAAGCGCGTGTTGGAGTATCTGTATCCAAAGGGCTGGATTATCTGTCAACCAGTTCGTCACCGCGTTGCATACGCTGGCCGAGCGCTGCGACTAAAGCAGTTTTAAGAGTGCATGATGCGACGGGTTACCAGCTGCAGCGACCAGCAACGTCGACGTCATCAACAGAAGAGGCGAGCTCAAGGGAAAGGAGAGTGCAATGCAACAACCGAGTGCTTTTAAGGACAAACCACCGGACAAGACAAACCATGCAACTACTGGGGCAAAAGGGCTCACGCTAGGCCCGCCTGCCTGACGACGTCAACTAAGTGTCACCGCTGCAGTTGTTCGGGGCATTCCACTGCCATGTGCCGCTAGAAAGCTGTCGCTAAGCAAGCACGAGTGCAGTCGTTAATGCGGCCCTCATTAATATATACAGCTAGAATTGCGGAGAACCCCTTTTAGGATCATATTTTTTAAATGTGTTTAGGCCTCGTTAATATCGAAACTCGGTGTCCGAATAATGCACAAGAGAAAATGCGCAGTTCTTACTAGGGTCTTTCTGTTTTCGTCTCGTTAATATGGGCAGTAAAGGGAACACAATCTCTACGGCCCCAACCAGGTGTTTGAATTTCTCATTTGAGCGCTTAGCACGAGAGCAATGCAGTCAAAAGTGCAAAAACGCGGAGTTCTGTTTTGCGGTCTCTTGCTTCACAGTGCAGGAATGATAAATCGACGCGGATGTAAGTTTTAAATATTGCATGAATGACTGCAATGAAAACTTCCTCATGAGCTCGTGCCACGTAGAGAGCCGCATTCAGCAGCTTTCAGTCCATTGAGTGCCGATATACAGCAGCAGTTCGTGCGATTTGAACAGTCGTTTACAGTAAAGTTGCGTCAAGTAGTCGTGAGATGCCAAAAAAGCATATCCTTGACCACTGGGCGCCTCAAGGTGCAACACATATTTCAAAAATTGTGGCGACCAGGATAATCTTGTAGCTTCCCAAATGATGTCTAAGTTTGACATCTCTGGCCACCAGACTGCAAAAAAGAAGACCTTCATAAGAGAACGTTTTTTCTTTTCTTCGCGATTTGTTTTTGCGGACGACTCGCATTAAGGATAGTCCTGCTCGGGAGCCAAACTGTCCATATTAAAGAAGCACGACTGTACTGCCCTCGCAGAAAGCCAGTGATGGCTACTTTGGTGGATACGATTAGCAGCTCAAGCTCAAACTGTCGGCTTATCCAGGTCACAATTAGCGGTCTGAGGTGAAGTACACTGGGGCACGGAAGTGTCTGTGGTACCGCCCACGCTCCCAGGCTGACCTACTAAGCTGCGGATGTCGCATTATCAGGTCCCAGGAATGAAGCGTTGCAAGTCATAGGCGAATCGACTATCCACTGGAAAGAGAAATCGGCAGATCAGTTTGTGTATGTTGTCTCATCATTGAGCTCCATCCTATTTGGACTTCCTGCAATTGAGGCACTGGGGGTGATAAAGTTGCCCGACAAATATGCAGGACAAAAATAACACTCGCTATACTGTATATGAAAAGAAATAGAGAGGCATCATACTGCGCAATGCGAAAAAGAATAAGTATTCAGAAACGATAGACCTCAACAGGAAAGACCAAGCTCGTGAAGAATGTATGCAACAAGAGAAAGAAGCAGCTCACCAACAGCAAAGAGGTTGTATGGCGTAAACTACAAACCGGAGTATTTCCAAACCCCCTGCTCTAAAACAAGCGGAACCCGGAAATTTTCAGCACTAGGTGCAAGCGTTGCGAGGGTATAGCGGACATGATATATATGCTATGGACGTGTCCAATCTTTGGAGAACCTGACAGAACAAATGAGTTCTGGGAGGCACCGCTTCTCGAACACGAATAACAGGGACAGCGTGAAGTCATTCGTCACGCCCGGGCCGTTGCTGAGATCCAGGAGATCCCGGTCGACGGCTGAGGGGGAGGGCTTGGCTAGGACCGAGCTGCGCCCCGGAGCCACGTCAACCTTTTGACGGACGCTTATAAGTGTTATTTCTCTCTCTACGAAAAAAATAGTCAGTGATAGGAGTTTTATAGAAAGATAGAGGGAAAGCACTATTGCTGTAAAATAAATTTGAAAAGCCGTTTGTAACATAGACAAGGAGGCGGGTGATTTTAAACTCGTGTGTAGATCATTCCACAGAGAAATACAGGCGATATGAGAACTCCGTTTACCATGATTAGCAAAAACTTGGGGTTGCAAAAATTTTTGTCAGCTGCCGACATCGCAGAATTAGAGTTCTTTAAGGAAGTCTTGTCAACGAAATCAAGAGAACGTAAATACAGAAGGAAAAAGTTGAAAAGCTTAACCCCATCACACGATAGAGATTACTGGGAATGAACCTGCCCTTCGATGAGACATCTCAACAATAGCGCGTCGGTAATTGTGACCATTGATGTGGGGAGGTGGTTCTCTTGTTTACTTCTCCTTGTAAGAACTGGTGTTAAAAATGCGCTTGTGCGACAAAGTCGGGCACCTAGGTGATCTCCACGGGATTATTGTATAATGGTTTAGATAGAAGCTCTTGTTTTAGAGGGTTATTGTGGTGATAAATTTTGTGAGTGATATGCGAGATACTTTCCTTAGTAATAAAAGAAGGGGAGGGTTCAGAGTACTATTCATAAATGACACATTAGATAAACAAGAGCAGTTATGGAGCATCAATCTTGCGCCGTGATTTTTTATCTACTACACAGCTTGAATGCGTTATTCAAGCACCGGTTTCTGCACCGAGGATGCATATTACGGGTTTGGGCGTACAAGAGACTTATGAAGTAATTGTTTAGAATAGGAGGGTGCCATAGAGGATTGAAGCCTTAAATATCAAAGCATACGATTTAGCATTGCTGACAGTGTAGTTTATATGCAACTGCCAAGAAAGATTATTGGTTATGTAAATACCTCGTTTTTTTTTTCTAGGATGCTACATATTTTAGCAAAAAAGTGTATATTTGGTAGTCGGAAATGTAACTGAAAACAGGAGGAGCGTTCCGGGAAATTTTCATTGCTCCTGCACTTACTAAAGTTCGGGTGAATTTTCCGCATCCTGCACCAGCCAGATATTTCTTTGATATCAGACTGCAGTGAAAAATTGAAGAAATTTTTCTGTAAATTACACCGACTTCTGCGAACAGCCTTAAAGTAAATTAATGTATTCAGGGAAGTCAATAATGTAGATAAGGAAAAGTAAACGTCCCAGAACAGAATCCTAGTTTCACGTGTTCGAAGAAAGTTCTGCTCAGTCATGAGCAAAGAAAATTCTGAAGGCACTGAAGTCTGCTTACGTGGAGGAATGCAAAAGGATCAGTTTTGAAGAAAGGAAACGTTTTTCACCAAAGAGCGCAGTAGCTATCAGGTATCGACAGCTCGGTGGACACCTGAACCCTTCGAAAGCACGTGCTTTGAAAGAAGGAAACGTTTTTGATGTAAGGAAAGGGCACAGTAGCGCTGAGATATCCACGTCTATACATTTTGGTTCTACATTTTGCGGACACAGTTTACAGACACATTTTGCGGACGCCTTCTTCGGACACCTTTTCGCCCACATAGCCTAGTAATGCTTTAGCATAAATTAATAAGGACCAAGTCAAAGCAACAATGACATTTCTGAACCCGCACGGGTTCCTTGTTCACAATGAGGCTAACAGGACAAGCAGTCGAAACCAAAATGCGCAGGATATGATTGAGTGTACATGGGCGGCAATGGTAGCCCTGTGGTATGCACTCCAGGGAGGCGAAGTTTTGCGGTGCAGTTACAGTAGCAGTGACTGCTACAGTGAGTTGGCAAGGCGTCCTGATCTAGCAAACTTCTAAAAAGAAGTCTGAGTGATGTTTCCTTTTTTCTTCTATGGCTGTACTGTAGTGGTGAATAAAACAGACATTGTTTGCTCTGCAGAAGTAATCCAACCAAGAACGTCTATTCTCGGGGCAGGCTAGTCGTGAAGAGCGCGTAGGACTTAATGAGCTCTTACCGCGTTAAGCGAACAAGGCGTTCTCACACTATTAAGTGACACCAATAGCAGGGCTCAACTGACTCTTGTCAGTGGTAGCGGCCGTGGATTCTGTAAGGGCTGACAGCTTTCATGCGGCAGTTCTGCTATCGATGCGAATAGCAGTTAAAAGGCGCGTACAGTACATTCCATTAGTTCAGCTGCTCGCAGAGTCGAAGTAGTAAGCAGATTAGTAGAGTGGATAACAAGGACTGCTTAATAAATGAAAAGAATCGATTTCAAGCGAAGGCAAGTGTAACAGAGAGTCCTCATATTGCAGCCGACAGTGCAGGAGAGGGTTTTGTTTTGAACTTGGAGTGTTGGTGATGATGACTATGCGAGAAGTGCAGAAATATCGCGGCACCGCAGACGCCAAAAGCAAAAAAAGAAAGAATCTTCCTTGAATTGGAAAAAAATAGAAAAAGGCAGAGACAAAAAGAGTTTCAGCCTTATGGGCACGTAATAGCGCAGACCTGTTTACCGGACGCGCGCGTGCCGTGTCTGTGGCAGGTGGAGCCACTGCAGACGTCACTGCTTGTGCAATGTCATCACTGGTCGTAGTTGGATACAGTTCAGCCGCCAGTAAAGGCCGGCAGCCCACGCGAGGAAGTGCTCGGGGAAGGCGTGGCTGCGCGCCTTCTACCGTCTGCCGCCAGGTAGCGGCTATCGATCTCGTGTGCCACGCCAAGTGCGTCACGCGCAGTTTTGTATGTATTGCTGGAGCTATTTTCCACCTCTTTCTTTCCAGCTTATGGGAACAAGAGATGTCGAAGAAGCAATCTGACCTTTTTCGAGAAGAGGGCTGGTTGGCGCCTATGTAAGGACAGGTGTGAGAGCGCGTAAGACGCAGTGGGAACGAAAGGCACACTTTGTCCCGTTTTAAGCGCTGTTACGTTTTCCTTTCCGCTTTACACAGTCTCGCTGCAGAGTTGTAGGGCGCACGGACGGTATCTTTTTGCAGCATTAGTTTTGCAGCAGCTAGGCCTGTTATTGAGCAGCGTCACTTAAAAAAAAAAGCCGAAATATCCGGAACGAATGCCACTGAAATATGCCTTTGACGTTGTTTGCAAATTACACACTGGCTTTGAACGCTTTGGGCTTGCATCGACAAAAAATTGACAGACTCGTGCCGCTTCTTTGCTGCAAGGTCCCATTACCGTTCGCGACAGTGCAACACTATTTCAAAACACTCGACTTCGTTCATTTCGCTGGTCGGTGGTCAAGCGATACTCCACCTGGTGGGTTATCAAATGCGTTGCATTCGTCTAGTGCACCTTCTCTAGAGAAATATTTTTATCTTCTTTTTTAAAAATCAATTGCATACAGTGATTTGCCCAGTGATTAGAGAATGGCGCATATTTTGCCTATTCATAAATCGGGGCCACGTAATCTGGTTTCAAAATATCGCCCAGTGTCCCTCACTAGTGTAGTTTCCAAGGTTTTGGAGCATTCTGAACGTTGTAGCGCTGGCAGACGACAGACGAAGAGAGGGCAAAAGACACAGTGCGCTGAACTAACAACTTTAATACCAACGGAGGGAAATCAGCACATTTTTATGCAGTTCACCATGACAAGATTAGCCAGTGTTTGTAGGACGCATGAGCGAGTTAAAGCAAAAAAAAAATAAAGAACAGGGGAAGCGCGCAAGCGCATTTTTATAGTCTATACCACACAGAAGCAAAGAGACACAACACGGACCGACCCTTACCAGTCGGCCAGGCATCAGGCACGGCCCAATCACGCCAAAATCAAGAAGCGGCAGCAAACGGGAGAGGGGGAAAAGGACATAATAACAATTCTTGGTAAAAGGAAAAATCTACACGCGCCGGCAGTCCTGTGCGGCTTGGCAATGGCAGAGATGAAAAGAATAAAATGCAAAAGGAAAAGACGTGAAAGACACATTGAAATCTCAGAGAACGGCGCGAAGACGTACTTAACGGAAGGAAGCGAAAGAGTGGTTGGAAGGGGGGAACAACTGACAACCTAAAAACGAGCGATGAAAGCCAGCCCAGAGACATGGCCTAAAATGATGCGACGCTAGCCAACAATAAAGATTGCCAAAAACGGGGGTGAGGGCAAAATAAAACCGGCCTAAAAGAACAATCATGGCTAAAGCTAAGAGAGGGATGAAAACTAGAATAAAAGAACAGAAGTAGCGTTCCAAGAATATTTAAAGAGAGGAGTGGCGAGCGCGATGGGCTGTGAAAAGGAGCCGCAAAAAGATGGTTGTTTGGTTTGGTTTATGGGGGTTTAACGTCCCAAAGCGACTCAGGCTATGAAAGACGCCGTAGTGAAGGGCTCCGGAAATTTCGACCACCTGGGGTTCTTTAACGTGCACTGACATCGCACAGCACACGGGCCTCTAGAATTTCGCCTTCATCGAAATTCGACCACCGCGGCCGGGATCGAACCCGCGTCTTTTGGGCCAGCAGCCGAGCGCCATAACCACTCAGCCACCGCTGCGGCTAGCCGCAAAAAGAGCCAAGGCGCCAAGAAATTAAAGTGAATCCGAAAGAAACGCAAACTCTTTTTCCAACATGGCTACTGAGGGCGTACTAAAGCAGACGTCTTGTTGCTTGGCTGTGCCAATCCCACCTGCACCGCCAAAATCTCCCATTCCTTCTAATCGCTTCCCCCCTGCGGCCACGTCGTGGAAAAGATGGTGGGAATTCTCTCGCATCATCGACAACACCACCGAGTTCCTCTGGCAGCGCGCGCGCCGCAGTCTACGGACCCTAATGCCAACAGGACAGGCGGCCACTTGCAGTCAAGTGCACCTGATAGGAGGCGTCAGCGACTGCCCCGAGGAAATACGGCGTCTGCTTCAGCGAGGCACCAAGTTCGCCATTGAACCTAGACAGTCTGCCCCGGAGACACTGACCATGGTCAGGCAAGTTGCTAGGTGTGCTCCGATGGCTGAACAAAGTCGATGTGTGACCGAAGGCGTTAATGTCCTCTTCCGCTGTAACCCACCCGGAAAAAGGCATCCCCTTGACAAGACTGTGGCGTACCTCAGGAACAATAATCTCTTCCTTCTAACCGCGGACAATGAGGGCGGCTTTGTAATTTTACCTAAAGGTGTGTACTTTGCGAAAGCTTTCAATGCAACAGAATCTTGTTTTGTAAAATGTCAAGGTGTATCTCAGAAGAGGGGAGAGTTGGCCTTGTTGGCTTATGATCATTTTGGGAACAGCGTTAACAGAGGACGGAGCGAGAACACAACACATGCGCTGACTAGAGGCTAGTCAGCGCCTGTGTTGTGTTCTCGCTCCGTCCTGTGTTAGCGCTGTTCACAAAATGATTGTCAAAGTGTATCTTTACCGAAGATCAGAAGTGCAGCGAAAAATTTAGGCCAACGATTAAACCTTGATAAGCTCTCCCGAATGATAGCAGCAAGTTGTCCGTCAGTGTGTTCTTCAGGGTCAAAAGGCATAACCCTGAATGCCCGCTCCGCGTATTTGTGCCAGATGCAGACACTTGGGAAAAATGTGTTGCAAGTTTTTTGCAAACAAAATAGACTTGCTCTCACTTAATGACCCAGTCCTTGTGAAATATTCGAACGACACCATTCAATTTCTGCAACAAAACCGGGCCAAGGCTCTCCTTGGGTTCTCCATAGATGTGAAAGACCTGCATTACTCGATTCCGCATGATTACCTCATCCGGTGTGTAAATGATTGTATTGACCATCATGGTGACATTCGTTTTCAAAATGCATGTGATTATGTTATTTCTCTCTTTCTCCCACTGTAATTGCAAGCAGGTGCTGTGGGTAATGTGATAAATAACTGTTTGCACTGTCAGCATTATTAACATTGGTAAACACCCGTATGCTTTCAAACTTTTTTCAGTTTATGTGAGATGCCGTATTTTATTGATTGCAATTTGTGCGAATATTTTTCTTCTTCCTCTTTCCTGCCTCTATGTGATGTGATTATGTTATTTCTCTCTCTCCGCCACTCTAATTCTAAACACGTGCTGTGAGTAATGTGATAAATAAAATAAAAGTAAACGAACAACTAATGGCTGGTTGCGTTGTTAACCTTCCCAACAAGAGTAGGCACCAAAATGTTTTCCAACCCTTTTCAGTTTATTGCTACTTTTTTTTTGTTCATTGCAATTTGTGAGAATATTTTGGCTCTTCCTCTTTTCCTGCTTCTATGTGATGTGAATATGTTATTTCTTCGGAGCAATAGCGCAAACAGGACAAGGAACCAAGAACGAGTAGACAAACACAGCGCTAACTTCCAACAACTTCATTGGAAAAAGCACAACAATTTATACATGCAAATATTGCCGTGTCATCACAATGCATGCGCAAAACTCAGTGCGAACGTAGGTACGCAATTTTTTTTTTAGAGTCTGACAGAAGCAGTGCTTACACAAGCACTTCCTAATCTGGCTATCTTTTCTGCTTAAATAATCTCGAGTGCGCTTGTCTTTACTTTTCCCACCTAAAAAACACTTTTCGAGTAACGGCGTGCACTTTACACATGCGTTGTAATGTTTCACAAGTTCTCCGTCATCTTCGTTTTTATTGCTTTACATTGCGATTATGCTCACGGAGGCGGTCGTTGAGGCAGCGACCAGTTTGACCGACATACTGTTGCCCACATGACAGCGGAAATTGGTACACTACCCTTACCTTACATTCAACAAACGGAGTTTGATGTTTCTTTGTGCACCCTTTGGACAAAGGAAGAACACCTTTGTTAACCTTGCATAGGCTGTTTAACTTTTCAGCGCCAGAAAAAACAACTGACACATCTATCCGTTCAGCAATGCGCTTAAGACTTTGAGATATGGTATGCAAGTATGGAATAACTGACGTGTTTTCTTGTCTCTCCAAGGGCACATGCGCACCAGGTTGCAGCTCAGTGTTCAGCTTTCTCAGCAAACTTTCCGCAACTGAAATCTGAAGGTGACCAGGATAGCGAGCATGCGATAGCCTACTGAACTTTTGTTGCAAACTTAGATACATCAAATGCGGACAGGATTTTCGGAGGGCAATTTGAAAGCACAGGTTCGCTATCGCTCTTTTGACCAGTTTTGAGTGGGCAGATTTGAAGGGCAGGAGAGGCTTTCTATGGCGAGGTTCGTAGGCCCAGCAGGTATGACCTGGGTGAAAGATGATGCTAATGTCAAGAAACAAAGCTTGTCATTAGAATGCAGTTCAAAAGTTATAACAAGCGGGTTAAAACTTTGAGCGTAGTTAGTATGTTAAAAACGTTGGATTCAAAGGAATCGTGGTCGCTGTCAATAAAAATTAAGAAATCATCAACGTATCTAAAGACTTTGGCAACCTGCATATTGTCTAATCTGTCAATGATGGCTTTGTCAAGTTTGGCTAAAAAGGGGGTCACTTAAGATCGGGGCTATACAGGATCCAATACAAATTCCTTCTTTTTGAAGATGAGGCTTATCATTCCACAAGATAAAGGCGGACCTCAGATAAAAGGATAAAAGTTCTAAAAAGCAGCTAGCGTTAATTCCTGCTGAGTTTTGAAAACCAACGATTCCAAACTGGTCAATACACTCTTCAACACATTTAGTAACTTATCATGAGCCAGTGAATAGCACAGGGCTTTGATGTCGACAGAAAAAGCGCGAAGGTTATCACATATACCCGACTGCATAAAATCAAGAACTTCGCTAGAATTATTCACTAAAAACGGGTCTTCTCTTTTAAGCAGGCTCGGCGTACATTGCAAGAAACGTGACACCTGTCAGTTAAATATAAGTACAAGTACAGGCGCTATTATGCTCAAGGCGTATTTGACGGGTTTTATCTGAAGATTATCAGCGTCTAACGCCTTGCTCTTTGGTAGAGCCATAACTGTACTGTAGACTTCAGATTACTCGGTTGGATGTAAGAGTATGCTGTCAATGATGGTGCCCTGATGAGTTCTGCTTTCGGTGGGCTCGTTTTCCGTTTGAATGGGACAGCGATATTAACGAAGAAATGATTTAAGTAGTTAGCGACTTCCTTGCCGCCAAGTTCACGGCCATTTGTCATTAAACTGTCTGGCGGTGAATTTTAGCTTCCACGGCCTAGAACACTGTTTATTACTTTGCAAGCAGCGTTGGTGCGCTGTTCAGTCATGTTAGCAAATATTTGTTCATAATACGTAAACTTCGCGCGCCGCAGCTCTGCATTCAGTTCATCGCGAAGAGTTTTAAACTCTTTTAAAGTTGTATCCAATCATGTACGTAAAAAAGGTTGATAAAGGCGGTTTTACTTTTCATCTTTTTTAGATGTTCCTTAGTCACCCATGCTTTCCTCGCTTTCTTAGTGCGCTTAAGTGCTTTAAATGGGAAATGTTTTTCATAGACACGCGCGAAAAGCATGATAAATTCATTGCAAGCTTCATCCGCGTTTCCTTTTGTGTTTACTAGCGACCAATCATGGCATAATATTCCGTGTTTGAACAGCTCTAAGATGTTTTCAGTGACGCACTGAGTAGTGAAACATTTCATTGGCCTTTTTTTTTATTGAGTCTACGTAGTGTGTAAGGAAAACCGGGCAATGATCACTGATGTCGGAAGAAATTGTGCCTGCACTGTGTATAGGTGTATAAATGTTCGTTATCAAAAGATCATGTACTGAGGATATGGAACATGTAATGCGTGTTGGTGTTGGTTGGTTTGGCGTGTTGGTTTGCGAAACCAAACGACAGCAGTTGCATATTAAATTCACGTGCAGGAAGGGTATCTTCTAAAACATTGATGTTGAAATCACCCCGCCTGCCATAATCTGGTTAGTTTTTGACACGAAGTATAAGAATGATTCATATCAATCAAGAAAGCGCATAACGTTTTCGTTTGGTGTTCCGTAATCAACAGAAATTACTTGGCTTTTATTTTGAAGTGTCAGCATTTCAACGTTATCAGTCACCATGCTAAACTCTGTTAGGATTTCACGTTTCTTTTGAGCTGAAACAAGTACCGTCTCTACCGCCACCACGTCTACTTAAACGATTAAAAAAAGGGTCTCGTTCCCATCTATTTACAACACAGGGCAAACGTTTGAATACCATGTCTCTGACATCATTGTCACGTCAAACTTAAAAGAAAATTGCTGCAAAAGAATGGTGATATCTTCTTTATGTTTAGCCGAACGTGCGTTAACATGCCAGACAAATCCACAAAAATGATGCTGAAGTTCGAGGTTTTATGGTCTGCTTTTTTTTTCGTTGGTACAAGGAACTAAGCCTGCACACACTTTACTCAATATCAGTGGATGAGAACGCAACCCTAGCCTGGTCGAAAAAGATTTTGTCGATGTCAAGTTCAGTAAGGATCTCTACAGCCGGCATACCATCGGTTTGTTTTGCGAAGATTTTTCCGTTGCTTCTCCAGACGGATTTCCAGATATTTTCGTACTTTTTGCGGACAGTAAGCGCTAGAAGCCTCTTAAGTACTGGGCATAAGTGTTCATTTATGTCGATAGGATCTGAAGTGTGGAGGCCGATGGTGCTGTTTGTGAAACGAGTCTTTTTCTCTTTTTCGAGGAAGTTGTCGCATTTATCGCGAGACCGGAATTTGACGATGATGTTTGCTTTATCTGGGTTTCTTGTCGGCACACGATGGCAAGCCTCAATGTCATTTTCAGTAATTGGTTCTTTTACAGCATTACGAATCTTCGCGGGATTATGAGTGACCGATTAATGTTTACTTTTAACCAAACCCTGCATCTCAAGGTTGTTTTTCCTTGAGCACTGTTCAGAGTGGCTTTGCCGGTTTTCCAGATCTTTCAATTTGGTCTCCATCAACGTGAGCCTCGTTTGAGGTGCCTACGAGCAGAGCGGATTTGTATGAATTCGAGGGCTTGTATGAATGATTTGATGTGGGGATCAATTCACAACAGGCATTCTCTAGTTTCGGGTGTACAAAACGCTTATTTAGAACTAGTTTTCGGGAGACAAGAGGGAGGAAAAATTACAACGAAGAAAACGAAGTGTTCGGTTATTTTATTAGCAATATGATCAATGTCACTTTTCTATGATAGGTTGGCGGAAATATATGCGCCAAGGTAGTGTCCCTGCTAAGGTGGCTGCACATCGCTCCAGTGAAAAATCTCGCCATCCACGTAAATACGTTCCTTATATCAAGAGAATTGACTTCACACCATCTCAGGAAGTTCCCGAGGCTCACGCGCCGTCTGACTGTGTGGCATTCAGCAAATGTCCCTCAGTCATCCCTGCAGCTGGACTGCTCCGAGACTAAGCCTAGGGCCACCAGTGACGCGCTGGCAGAGGTGGCTTCGCCGGCGTCGTTCACGACGGCTTCAGCAGCACCTCTTTGGACAACTGAGCCTGTTTCCCAGCTCTTGTTTCCTGCTCCCCGGTCCGTCAGCGGCAGCGCACATCCCGCCTTCTCCAAATGCACCTCAGCCCGTGAGCGATCTGCTATTTGGGCGGAACTCGGCAATGGCTGTCCGGCCTCCACTGCTGGATGCGGCTTCAAACGTGCTGCGTGAGTTGGAGAGCTCTCCAATGGAGCTGTCTTCAGCACCTCCATCCGTGCCACCGGCTTCCCGCAGTTCTCAAAAGCGTCCATCAGGGGACACTGCACAGGATTCGTCTTCTGCCAACTAGGTTGTGCCGACATCAGGATCGGTATCTTATAAAGTGGCCATTAAAGCTCTGGCAGCGAAAAGCCTGACAGATATTCCGAAGAGGATTCTTTAGGCGAACCTGGAATCCTGTCTTGGGACCAAAGGTTTCCGTGGCTTCACGGCTAGAAGAAAATCTAATACAATCGCTGTGTAGCTCCCGTCTTTGGCAGGTGTCGAGCGTCTGCAAACGCTCAAGTGCATATCGGTTACAAGCGACATATCTGTGCCGGTCCGTTTGTACCTAGTAGAAGGTTCGGACCTTCAACGTTGTGTTGTTTGCAACGTCGACGTTATCAAAGACCAGACCACCCTCCAGCATGAGTTATACTGTCCAACCCACCGTGTCATCCAAGCGCTGCATATTGGAAAAGGGCGCTCGTGCATCGTCACACTGCAAGGCGCACCAACTCTTCCAGAACTACTGTACTACTGTGGCTGTATTACGCGGCCTCGTCCTTACAAACCTAGTGCTGTCTATTGCTACAGCTGTTTCAGACCTGGCCACATGCGCCGATCATGCTCTTTTACAATGCAAGATGAGGCTACGCCACAAGGCACACCATCTTACCGGTGTAGACTTTGCAAGACAGACGACCACGAGAGCACCTCTCCAACTTGCCCCGCAAAACAGAAAGCAACTGAAAAGGTTCGCTGTGGGATCCGTAAGCAAGTGCCTCCGAATGTAAATAGAGCCCCGATACATACATCCAACAAGTTTGCGGCCCTCCAGTGGGATGAAGACGACTGCCCGGAGCTTTATGAGCCCAATCCACCTGCAGCCTGTGCCCAACAGTCTTACAGGGATAAAGGGCGCAAGGATCGCCGTCGCCTTCAGTCTACACAAAAGCACTGCATGCTGGAACCTCTGCGTGAGGACATGGCAGCAGTTGACGACCGAATTGCACGCCTTTTAGCCGATGTCTCTAAGCTACGGCAATTGCGTGAACTGCTTGCTTGTCGTAGACAACCAGCGGAATACCACTCCACTGCAATCAACGCTGCAGCACCGTCGAGTACTTCCAGCCCTCATGCGTTTTTCGCAGGCTGTACCAGGTCTTCTGCAGCACTGCAGGATAACTCTGCAGCATCCCTGCTCCGATCTATGGTAAACCAGTTACGCAACCAGACATCAGCTCATTTACAACGCTTGGACGCCTAATCGAAAATCGCGAGTACATGTTGTTGTGGTGTGCTCCAGTGGAACGGCAGAAGCCTCTCCACAAAGCTGGGAGAGCTCATATCTTGACTTTACATGAAGAAACTCCAGGTGTGGTCCCTGCTGCTGCAGGAGACCCATGCCTCGCCATCCATTCCGGGCTTTAATAGATACATGTCTCCGTCAATGAACGACCGTCGTGTGCACACTGCTGCCCCTCCGGGAAAGGCGGCGGTGTACGTTTATGCGCGTTTTCCTCAAGTGTGCCTCTCTCTAGAAAACTGGTGCGCCTCATAACAAGAGGCAGCGTAGTGGCTGTGAGGCTTCCCAAGGCAACAGTTGTGGGCGTGTCACAAAACGTAAGATCCGCCGGTGGAGCTCCCTCCCGCATTAATCGGGAGTGGTCAATAACGTTACGCCGACTACATCCAGGGTGGCCTATTTTAGTCGGTAGAGACTTTAACGCCCCTCACTCGGACTGGGGGTACCCACTTTAAGCCCCAGTGGTAAGCGTGTGCGGAACGCATTCGCCGATGCGTTGTCTGTTTTACTCAAGCATCCAGATTCAGGAACGTGGACGGTGCGCCATGCTCGCAGTTCAACATATGCTCCGGACCTTACGTGGTGGTCACGTCCCGGCCCTCCCTCGTGGCACCTGGCCTCGTGGCATCCATCCATCCATCCACCCGTCCGTCCGTCCGTCCGTCCATCCGTCTGTCCGTCCGTCCGTCCGTCCGTCCGTCCATCCGTCCGTCCGTCCGTCCGTCCATCCATCCATCCATCCACCCAACCACCCATCCATCCGTCCGTCCGTCCATCCGTCCGTCCGTCCATCCATCCATCCATCCATCCACCCACCCACCCACCCACCCACCCATCCATCCATCCACCCGTACAAGTGTACATCCAAGTGTACAACAGCTGTATCTTACCGGTACTCACCTACGGGGCAGAAACGTGAAGGCTAACGAAAAGAGTTCAGCTTAATTAAGTTAAGGACAACGCCGCGTGCCATGGAAAGAAAAATGATAGGTGTAACGTTAAGAGACCGGAAGCGGGCGAGTGGGTGAGGGAACAAACACGGGTTAATGACATCCTAGTCGAAATCAAGAGAAAGAAATGGGCTTGGGCAGGGCATGTAATGCGAAGGCAAGATAACCGCTGGTCCTTACGGGTAACGGAGTGGGTTCCAAGAGAAAGTAAGCGTAGCAAGGGGGCGGCAGAAGGTTAGGTGGGCGGATGAGATTAAGAAGTTTGCAGGCAAAGGGTGGATGCAGCTGGCAAAGGATAGGGTCAATTGGAGAGACATGGGAGAGGCCTTTGCCCTACAGTGGGTGTAGTAAGGCTGATGATGATGATGATGATGTACACTGAAGACATAACGGTGTGGAGAACTTACAATGACTTGATGACTCAAGCAGCAGCCTTACGATCAGCCTTAGATATTACGTCGACTTATGCTTCTTCAATTGGTTTTCAGCTTTCAGTGAGCAAAACTACTTTCGTGCCAGTCCCCAACCGCTGGGGGCGTCGTAAACTCGCTGCAACTTCAATTCGTCTCCATTTTTTCGGAACTCCAAGAAAGTTCGACCGTAAAAATATGGGGCTTGAGATTACACGTGTCAGGAACACGGACTGCTTGGCTTTCTCGGGCTAAAAAGCGAGCAATTCAGGCGTTGGGTCTGATTAGACGCATTGTTCCTAAAACAAGCGGAGCCCGCTCTCATGTTGCACGACAGTTTGTGCGACCGCGCCTTGTTTACCAAGCCCAATTCGAGCATTTGACAACATCTTAATGCGGTCGCCTTAAGGCTGTTAATCGAGTCAAAATGAGCGTCGTCACTTCCCTTCCCCGCATTACCCCGATCGTGGCGCTCCAAGAACATGCGCAACTGAATAAACTAGATGAGCTGGTGCAGCAACGACGCGATGCTCGCCGCCTAAAGTCAACCCTTACGCACACAACGTGTGCACAAAGGGCATATGCTTCATCGCGCTCCATTCTACAGCCGCCCCGCCAGTTCTCCATCGCTGGCGTTTGGCGCAGCTAAGCGAAAACAAACCAACTGATTTACGTCGGCGATCATCCGGCGCGGCATCGTCGTTTCTCGACAGTATTACAGAACAAGACGCCAGTCTTTCGCATGGCTCCATCGTCATATACATTAACGCAAGCATTCAGGCCTGCGAAACAACAACGGCAGTTTACTGTCCTTGCAAGCCTGCCCTGAACAAAACGTCAAGGTTTCGCCTCTCAGAACCTCCTTCCTCCTTCTGTGCGGAGATGCTTGCGGTTCAAGGGGCACTTTGCTCTGTGGCCGCCGTTCCCATGCTACCTACGGCCCGCATTCTCATTCGCACCGAGGCCGTTTACGTCACACGCCTACTACGACGCGTCAGTCGCTCCCCAGAAATTTGCCAATATATTGTGATGACCGCCCATAATGCGCAGGTCCACACGGGACGGAGAGGCAAAGAGACACCGTATGGCTCAGTTTAAACAAACAGATATATTCAATAATTACACATGATTAAGATTATACATCAGAGGCTGGGGCGTCCGAGCTTACGTGCCGACGACTTCATGGGGACGATGGAGGGGCTCCGGAGTTGAGCTCGCATGGTTGCTGGCAGAAGCTGCACGCCGTCGGGCTTCGGCGCTGAAGGCCCCCTTGGCGAACGATGTCGTCCTGAGCGTTCTTCTTCGGTACTCCTTGTCGATTTTTATATCCTCTTATCCCCACACTCCCTAGGGTGAGGACGACCACGCCGGATTGGGGGGGGAGGGGGGCCGAGGGCTTTCACTTGGGCGCACAAACACCCCACCGCACTTATGGTCTCGCCCCCCTCACGTGTTGAGTCCGAGGGAAAAAGGTTGTCTTCGAGGTAGCGCATAGCGTCGGCTGTGGTAAGGCGCGCTCTGGCCCGCTGTCGGTTCCCGCGGGTCAGCGGCCTCCGTTCTCCATCAAATGACACTCGCCCCCCAAGGCCGGAACGCGAGGTCACTAAAAGGCCGGGAAAGTGGTCCGTTGTCCTGGGATGTGCTCGGGAGGGTTGATTGATGATGCCCGCCGTCTTGCCACGGGGCCAGGCCCGCCGAAACGAGGCCGCCCTGGAACGGCCACGGCAATTGGGGAAGATAACGCCCGTCTCCCCGCGGCGGCGGCGGCGGCGGCGTTCGACTCGTGCCGACACTATGGAAAGGGGGTCCGGTTGGGCTTAAACCACTT
The DNA here is from genome assembly GCF_052857255.1 of Amblyomma americanum. Taxonomy (NCBI): domain Eukaryota; kingdom Metazoa; phylum Arthropoda; class Arachnida; order Ixodida; family Ixodidae; genus Amblyomma; species Amblyomma americanum. Next base: position 3,399,882 of record NC_135499.1, read on the forward strand.
CGTTCTGGTCGTCACTCTCAACGAGTATGGCTCGGTAATTGATGATGCCGCTCTCATCTGGGTCGTCTCCGTGCGGTCCACGGCGGCAGGCCCAAAAGCAATCTCACTCAAGTTGCTTGCAGCCTTATACAGTAGAAACATGAAAGGGGGTCCGGTTGTGCTTTCGCCGCCACTGGGGGCTCCGTCTACGCCGCGCCGTCGAACGCGGAACCTCGTAGCACACACAAGGAACGTCACACTCGCTCACCCTCCAGAAGAATGTTCTCCGAACATTTGAGTCCATGCAGCTCCCCTTGTCTTTCTGAATCGCCTCGCACAGTGCGTCCGACAAAACACTTTTCGCTGCACTCAACACCACTTCACAACACCATATGCCTCCGCTGTCATAACTGGCGTCTCCAGGGGCAGCACTGATCTTCTTTTACAGATAAACATGAAACTCAGCACCCAAGCCGCTCCTTTCTAGTCCAAACTGGACGAAATAAATTTACCACAGTTACAAAGGAGCTCCCACTTCTAGCAGATCACGGCACAGACAAAAATATAGATAACGAAAGGAAGTAGGGCAGGTTCTGCATGCGCTCCGCATGCTCTCCTGTGAAGGTGTTACTTAATGACAGAAAGGTTTAACTACCAACTCCGATAACTTAACACATAAGTACATAGCAATGTTATGCGCTGCGGCATTACACAATTCTGACCAGTTCACAACTCCGCTCTGTTTACGCCATTAGTCCGACTTAGCTTTCCGATTTCGCAGCGGATAACGGCCTTCATGAGTCATACTAAGTCTGTGACCCTTTGTCTGCTTTGGGACTCGCGAGGGCTCGTGGCAGGAGCCTCTCCTGGCGTTATCTGCGCGGCAACCTCGCGCGCTTCTTCTTCTTCTAGCAATGCATGAAGTAAATCCGGTGGCATTCCGGCCGTCACCTCTGGCGCCTGCCGAACAAATGCAGGAGAGGGCGTTTCTTGCGAACTATCTGCGCGCTCCGCTTCACTTCTGTCCCCATCAAAATCCGCGCTTTCCCTTTCCTCATTTCGTGAATACTGAACCGGTGCCGACTTGAGGCGATTTGCGTGTATCCTTATCAAGCGCCGGTTCACGTCTCGGACTCTGAACCTTACCGGTGAAAGCTTCTCGACAACCTCGCACGGTCCTCTCCACTTCGTCTGGAACTTACGAGCTAGCCCAATCTGCCTTTGGCAATTTTCAATGTACACGCTGTCCCCCACATCAAACGGCGCGTCTCTAGCACTGCGATCGTGCACCTCCTTCCTGCGCTTCGCCGGTTTCTTTAAGGCCTCCTTTGCGATGTCCCTCGCCACTTGCAAGCGCGATTCTAGCTCAACGTTATAGTCGTCCAGTGAAGCGTATGGGACACGACGGGGGCCCTCTGGCACTTCACTAGGCTGGTCCGGGTCTCGGCCGTAGAGAAGAAAGAATGGCGATTCGCCCTTGCTCTCGTGTGTTGCGGAATTGTAGGCATACATTGCATACGGGAGCCACAAGTCCCAGGCCCGCTGGTCGCGCGAAACAAAATGCGACAGGAACCCGGCCACGGTTTGGTTCAGTCGCTCCACCGCGCCGTTGCAAGCCGGATGGTAAGGTGTTGTCTGCTTCTTAGCGATCTTAAGCAGCTCGCAAATTCTCCTCATTAGCTGCGACACGAAGTTCGTTCCCCGATCTGTCAAGAGTTGCCTCGGGGGTCCATGTCGGAGCACGATCTGTTCGACAAATGCTCTTGCAACCGTGTCTGCCTTCTGATCTGGGAGTGCTACCGCTTTCGCGTATTTTGAAAGGTGATCGACAAATACTAAAATGTACTTGTTTCCGGAAGTGGTCGTGGGCAATGGGCCCATTATGTCCATACCTGTCTGCTCGAAGGGAGCCGAAACCTCAGGGAACGGCTGAATTGGAGCTGGTCTTCGTCCCTTGGGTGTTTTTCTTTCGAGACAGGAATGACACTTCGCACAGTAGTCTCTAACATCCTGTCGCATGCCACTCCAAAAGTACAAACGCTCCACACGCCTGCGTGTCTTCGCTACGCCAAAATGACCGGCGCATGGCGCATCGTGAAACGCGCGAAGAACCCTTTCTGTCCACGACCGAGGTATGACGACTCTCTCCCAAGCGGTTTTCTCTGGTCTCCCTTTCCTGGTTGGCCTCGCGCGCCGACACAGGGTGCCGTCTTTTCCAATGAAATAACCTAGCTGTTCGGGGTGAGACGGTGCGCCCTCTAAGCTTTCGATTATTCGCTTCAGGTCAGGATCTTTGCACTGCTCTGTGCGTAATTCGGCGGGGTCGACTACGGGGACAAACTCATCTATAGCTGCCACGGCAGCTGTGCGGCTGAGTGCATCAGCATTCAGATGTGTCTTTCCTGACTTGTGCTCAACTTCAAAGCAGTATTCCTGCAGGTGTAGATTCCATCTAGCGAGTCGCGAGCTAGGGTCCCTGACACTCATCACCCATTTCAGAGGATGGCAGTCTGTGACTAGCTTGAATTTGCGGCCGTAAAGGTAGCATCTGAAGTGCTTTACTGCCCAGACAACGGCGAGGCACTCCCTTTCCGTAGCTCCGTACTTTTGCTCTGTGGGGCTCAGCTGTCGGCTAGCAAAAGCAACGGGATGTTCTTTGCCCTCGATAACCTGAGATAGCACGGCACCAACTGCGAACTTTGACGCATCGGTAGCCATAACGAAGGGCAAATTAAAATCCGGGTGGCGCAACAGCGGTGCACTCATTAGCTTCCTTTTCAGGGCCCCAAAAGCATTCTCCGCGTTTTCGTCCCAGCGAAAGGCGACATTTTTGGCTGTTAAGGCGGTGAGCGGCTTAGCGAGCTTGGCGAACTCCTCTATGTGCCTTCGGTTGTAACCGATCAGGCCGAGAAACTGCCGGACCTGGCGGACGCTAGTCGGGGATGGAAAATCTGAGACACACCTTAGTTTATCAGGGTCCGGTCGCACGCCGTCAGCTGAAACAACGTGCCCGAGGTATTTCACCTCGTTTTTGAGGAATTGGCACTTAGAGGGCTTCAGCTTGAGACCCGCGCCTCTTAGTCGCGCCAAAACCTGCTCAATATCGCGCAAATGGTTCTGAAAACTGTCACTGTATATGATTATGTCATCCATATACACGAAGCACAGCCTCCCCAGAAGACCTGCCAGGATAACATCAGCGGTTCTCTGCCAGACAGCAGGGCTGTTGGCCAGACCCATCGGCATTCTTTTCCATTCATAGTGCCCTGAGGGCGTGTTGAATGCCGTTTTCTCGGCATCTGCCGGATCCATTGCTATCTGCCAGAATCCCGCCGCCATGTCCACTACCGTGAAGTACCTGGCAGAGCCCAGCTGAGAAAGCGTCTCCTGTATATTGGGGATGGGGTATGGATCGATGCGAGTTACGGCATTTAGTTTGCGGTAGTCCACTACCAATCGATACGAGCCATCTGGCTTTTCCACCAATAGTGCTGGTGCTCCCCAGGGTGACTTTGAGGGTTCGACAATGCCGCGATCAATCAGGTCCTGCACCTGCCGCTCCATCTCCTCACGTTGGGAGTAAGGAATCCTGTACGCACGCTGGTAAACGGGCGATGAAGTGCCGGTTTCTATCCTGTGCTTTATAACGCCACAGCAGCCCAAATCCAGGTTGGACGCGGCGAATACCTCCGAGTAGTCGTTCAGCAAACCAGCCAGAGCCTCCCTCTCCCTGGATTTTACGTGAGAAAGATCGAACGACACCTTTGGAGCAGCCGAAGGACTAGCATGCTCTACAGTTGCGAGTACCGTATCGGTGGGCTCACGTTTCTCTATCGCAGAGGTGAAGACAGCCAATGTTTTGTTCTTGGGAAGGCTCAGTGGCTGCTGGCTACAGTTAACCACCCGTAGGGGCACTCTGTGGGCGTCGTTAACTGTCACGAGGCACGCGGCTGCCTTCAGGCCATTGCTGAGAGAGTCGACCGGCTCAAGCACTCCCACGGCGCCGCTCTCTACATCTGAAGGCACAAACGCGTACAAAATGTGCTCCGACCAAGGAAGGACGACCGCCTCATCGACCAGCCTGACGGCAACCCGCGAATATACCTTCTCCAATGATCCCACTGTTTGACGGGTGTCAATATCGGTAATGCGAATCTCAGCCCCTCTCCTGTTCAAAAACGGAACTTTTGAGCCGCCCGCATTAACCTCTTCCTCAGAGAATGAGACTACTACCTTCCCTTTTCTCAAAAAATCCTGCCCTAATATACCTGACACTCCATTTGGCAGAGACACCGTGTCCGGGCATACGTAGCAGGGGTGCTCCAATGCAATTTCGCCGAGAGAGAAGTGTAACCGGTAGAGTCCACTTATGCCAAGAGGATCCCCCGTTATGCCTACAAATTTGGTTGCCATACCACCAGACGCTTCCAACACCTCGCGGTCCCCCTTCCTTCGAAGCTTGTTTAAACTGCTCTCCTTAAGTAATGTCGCCTTTGACCCCGTATCTATCAACAATTCCATGCAACAACCATTTAACTTGCAACGCACAACAGGGCATGCCTCGTCGGCCACACAAACTACCACCACCTCATCATCCACTGCTCCCTCCCCACGCTCCTCAGGCTGGGGAGGACTATCTAGTTTTTTGTCTCGGTATCTGGAGCCCCGCTGTAGGCTTGCTTAGGGCGTGTCTCGCCTGCTTCTCTTTGTGGCTCCCCACGGCGCACGTTTTGGCAGAACCTGGCGATGTGTCCGCGACCCTGGCAAGCGAAGCATACGATTTCTTCAAAATCTCGCATACCGCGCCTGTAGCTTTGTGGCGGTCTCCGGTTTCCAGCGAATGGGCGCTGTTGAGCGCGCGCTTCAACCTGGCGTTCTACCTGCTGAGATAGCAGCTGTTCTAAGCGATCTAACCGCTCTGTCAAGAGAGCAACCTGAGGGTTGAGCACCGCTCTCTCTATGACGCGTACTCTCGCTGCGGCTGTTGTTAACGCCTCATTTCGTTCCTCATCCAATGCGGTCTCCACGGCTTGGTCGAAATTGCTCGGCTTGCGCGAGAGCACGAACCGGCGCACGGGGTCTTGCAGACCAGCCACGAACAAAGCGGTCATTTCCTCTTTAAGTATATCCTCCGCGTATTTCTTCTTTAGCTGGTCTTCTTCCTCCTCCCTGCTTAACGTATCGCGCGCTAAGCGCTGAAGCCGCGACGCAAACGTTCGCACGTCCTCCCCTACCATCTGTCCGGCGCCACGGAACCTCTGTACCCGCACGTGACGTGGTTCAGTGTCGAAATGCTCAAACGCGAGCTTCCTAAATTCCGCAAATGATTTTGTGGATTTTACTTTTTCGTCTCGCCATGCAAAATCATGAGCAGCTCCTGCCATCTTACACCTCGCCATTCCCAGCATTTGAGCATCGGACCATCCCCCCATTTTCCCAACCTCTTCTAGCATGGAAAAGAAATCGCAGATTGGAACCCCTGTCTTATCTCCTGTAAACGTCGGAATGACGCTTCCTAATGCCAGCATGCTTGCTCCGAGCGACGGCTGTGGAGTGGGAGCTCCCTCAGATAGAGACATTTTTTTTTCTCAAGCCCTCCGGTGCCTCAAGACTCTCAAATGGGGGTAAGAGTCCCACAATCAGTCCCGTGATTCCCTTTTGATTACAATTTTGAAGTCATGAATGTCGCAGCATTCAGAGAACATTTGCTTTTGAGACCCCACTTCTGACACCAGTGTGATGACCGCCCATAATGCGCAGGTCCACACAGGACGGAGAGGCAAAGAGACACCGTATGGCTCAGTTTAAACAAACAGATATATTCAATAATTACACATGATTAAGATTATACATCAGAGGCTGGGGCGTCCGAGCTTACGTGCCGACGACTTCATGGGGACGATGGAGGGGCTCCGGAGTTGAGCTCGCACGGTTGCTGGCAGAAGCTGCACGCCTTCGGGCTTCGGCGCTGAAGGCCCCCTTGGCGAACGATGTCGTCCTGGGCGTTCTTCTTCGGTACTCCTTGTCGATTTTTATATCCTCTTATCCCCACACTCCCTAGGGTGAGGACGCCCACGCTGGAGTGGGGGGGGGGGGGGGCTAGGGCTTTCACTTGGGCGCACAAACACCCCACCGCGCTTATGGTCTCGTCCCCCTCACGTGTTGACTCCGAGGGAAATAAGGTTGTCTTCGAGGTAGCGCATAGCGTCGGCTGTGGTAAGGCGCGCTCTGGCCCGCTGTCGGTTCCCGCGGGTCACTGGCCTCCGTTCTCCATCAAATGACACTCGCCCCTCAAGGCCGGAACGCGAGGTCACTAAAAGGCCGAGAAAGTGGTCCCTTGTCCTGGGATGTGCTCGGGAGGGTTGATTGATGGTGCCCGCCGTCTTGCCACGGGGCCAGGCCCGCCGAAACGAGGCCGCCCTGGAACGGCCACGGCAATTGGGGAAGATAACGCCCGTCTCCCCGCGGCGGCGGCGGCGGCGGCGTTCGACTCGTGCCGACACTATGGAAAGGGGGTCCGGTTGGGCTTAAACCCCTTCGTTCTGGTCGTCACTCTCAACGAGTATGGCTCGGTAATTGATGATGCCGCTCTCATCTGGGTCGTCTCCGTGCGGTCCACGGCGGCAGGCCCAAAAGCAATCTCACTCAAGTTGCTTGCAGCCATATACAGTAGAAACATGAAAGGGGGTCCGGTTGTGCTTTCGCCGCCACTGGGGGCTCCGTCTACGCCGCGCCGTCGAACGCGGAACCTCGTAGCACACACAAGGAACGTCACAATATCCACCGTCTAGCGGGACGCATCCCGCAGCAAATCCGTATTGAGCGGTTCCCACGTGACCTCCTGAGCGCAAAAAGTCGTGCATATTCTGAGATCCACCTCTTCATCCCTCATTTCATACCCTTTTATGGCCTCAGGCAATCGACATCGCTTAAAAAAAAGTTATTTAGGAAATACGTGCATGAACACTGGTCCGCTCTTGCAATAGTTCGGGTCTTTTCGTGTTTTTTTTTTCGTTTTAGAGTATGCTACCTTTGTGTTTTTTGTCTGCTTTTAGCAGACCTTGTGCCTAGTTTCTCTGTGTTGTTTTATGGTGAAGCTTTTCCGAGCTTGTAGAGCGTTATGTGCTGTTCTTTCTCTGTTTTTTTTTCAGTGCTTTGTTTAATTACGTAAAATGGAACGGATAGTTTTATTTTGATTTTGTGTTCTTTTTCGTTAATTTGCCTAGCTTTTACGGGCGTGCGCACTTGTGTTTGTACACTAATTAGGCTTTTGTTCCTATCAGGTGGTTGTACTTTCCACCATCCATTTCGGGTGTTGTAGACTGTGTCTTTTCGCTCTTTGATGTTTATGGTTTCTATGTTGTCTTAGATTGGGCTGGCCCAGTTTAGAACTATCGTTTTCAACACGACAGTTATGCAGTTATTTGATTCCTTTCGTGGGGACTTGTTTTCTTGCTGGCGTTTTTTTGATAACATGCTTAGATAACTTTATATTCGCCTTTTGTTCCTTCTTGTAATATATTGCTAGTCTGTATTTGTGTGCGTGTTTGCCTCTTCGCCGTCCATATCTGGTTTGCGCAATTCTTTCTTCAGAGCTATAATGAACGAATTGGCCCGAGAAATTCTACTCATATAACCAGTGCCACCCAGATTTTGACCGCTGTTACGTCATAGGTTCCAATGCTGGTAACCTCGGTATAGAAGTGATTGAGGCCTACCGCATATTATGAAAAGAGGAGACGTGTGTTAGTCCACCATCAATGGTGGGGTCCGACTACGAAATGATGCTTCCTTTTATGACGTTTGATTACTCTTGTCCCTCTTTTGTGCTTTTTGTCTGTTTTCTTGTTTGTTGCGCAACCTGCCAATAAAAGTGGGCTTCTAAGCACTAAATAGCTAGTTGTAAATTAGCGCTCTTGTGTACTTCTTTGCTCCGCGTCCGTGTCTTTTTCGCGCTGTTTTAAGACTGGTTGCCACTTACTCGCCCAACTTTTACACTGACGCCATTGACAGCTGGCTTGTCAAGAGAAGGATGAACTATGTAGCACTGTTGACTTGCAGTACCAGTGTGGCCAGTACCTCGGTAGGCTTTACCAGCGCATTGTAGTCCTCCTGCCGAGTTGCCGAAGATTCTGCCTTCCTAGTTCTTCAGCATCTGGTAACAGGCTCGTATTTCCGCACAGTGTTTCTCGTGTCGTCGTAGTTGCTGCCATGGTTTTCCCCACACTTGAGCCACAGACGGCTGTCCAGGGTGCGCCTTTAATCTGCCGGCGATTCCCGACCTCGCAACGACTCCGGCAAAATCGATAACCAGTCTCAGCCCCCGCGAGCGGCCGATTCTCTTCCCTAGCGCCGACGCCCTCGATGGCCGGCGCCTCTCCCTTTCCCCCACCAGGTATGTGGCAAGAGGGGCGAGGCTATGTGATCGCGAGCAGTGCGCTGCACGCCATCGATATTGTTCAATATCACCGAGAACAGGTTTGGTACGGTGTACCGCGTTATCTACGATGTGCTGCACTGAATGAAGGCCCTCTAGAGGACGCGGAAGAGGAGCGAGAGGCCTTAAGTGACCGACGAGCGGATGCGCGAGGCTTTTCGCGTGGCGGACATACCGCGGCGCTGCTTTGGCAGGCGCCTCAAAATCGCTTGCAGGGGCTCTATTTTGGGAACACGACGGCAGTGCACGGCAAAAAGCGACATGCTTATTCTATAAGACAAATCAAGATGGGCAGCAAGAAACACACATGCGCACGAGGGTATTGCATTAAAGCAGATAAAAGATAGGTGAGGCACACACGTATCTCACACCCGTGTATCTAAAAAAGCAGTTTCATTTTTATAAATGGAGATAGATGGGGCACTAACACAATCGCTACAGTTTATTTTATTATAGAAGACCTCCAACAGTTCACGGGCTGTCTGGTCCTTACTTCTGTTTAAAACCTTTGCTTCTTTCAGCCTTGTCACACACTTAATCTTCCTTTCTTCTCCGCAGGCTTTACAGTGATGCGGCAGACGAGAACCAGTGCCATTTTGTAAATTCGGATTATGTTCCGCTAATTGGTCGTTAATACAGCGGCCGGTTTGTCCGATGTACTTCTTTCCGCATGTGAGAGGAATCTGATATACGACTCCCGCGGCACATTTAACAAGCGGAGCTGCATTTCTATGGGTACATTCAGTTTTGTTAACCTTGTTAGGATCAGTTTTAACCCACATGCCAGCCAGTTTCTTTGGGGTGGAAAAAACCACAGGAACCTTATATTTTGTTGCCACATGCTTTAAATTGTGCGCCACCTTATGGGTGTATGGGATGACAACTGGTCTACTTTTGCTTTTGGTGGCCTCATCTTGGTCACCCTTTTTAATACGTTCTTTCTTCAATTTTCGCAGCAAAGCTTCAGATACTCCCCTTAAGATCGACTTTGGAAAGCCGGCCTTTTCCAACTTCGAATCTGTGTTTGAAAGCTTTCCTCTGCTTTATGGCAACATGATTTCTTCAGCGACGCTTCCAGGCACATCTGAGCAATGGCTCGCTTTACTGTCTTTGAATGGGAGGAATCATAGGGCATTAGTTCTTTTTGTGCGCGAGGGCGATACATCCAGCAAAAGCTTTGGTCTTTAAGGGTGAAGCCATTGTCGAAAAACTGCAATCTGTTGCCTTGGCCGAGCTCATGGGAGAAGTCGAAACCTTTTCCAAGTAGTTTAAAACCAGATAAAACTTCTTCCACTATTTGTGGGTAAGATGAGGAAACCTGTTTATTTAAAATAATTAAAAAATCGTCAACATATCTAAAAGTTCTCAGCACTTTGGCTTCGTCAAAAGTGTCCGCCAGTGGCCAGTCCATCTGCGCAAGAAAGATGTTACATAGCACAGGAGCCAAGCAAGAAGCAATGCATATTCCTTTTTTCTGAACGAACAGCTGGTCATCAAATAATACCACAGCGCAAGACAAGTCGTACTCTAACATTGCCAAGAAATTCGCAACAGAAACACCGGCAGAGTTCTGGAAGGAAACCGCCCCATTCTTTTCAATGCACGACTGTACAACAGCTAACAACTCAGTCTGTGGGATATAATAGAACAGGTAACACGGACAGTTGAGCGAGTTGGTACATCATTTTAAAACTTTGTGTGAGCTATTTAACCTTGTGTGAGCTATTTAACCTTATGTGTTTTTTCCAATAAACTTCAGTTGATAGTAGCGCTTGTCCTTCGTTTTTTTTCTCTTGGTGTCCCCCGTAGCAGCGCTTTCGAAAGTTTTAAAATGATGTACCAACTCGCTCAACTGTCCGTGTTACTCCAGTTTATTTCTAGTACAATGAGCCCTTTTCTGTGCGTTAATCCAGCTCCTCTTGACAACCAGGCAGCACTGGCCTCCCTTATAGCGGTTTCAGCGTTCAAAGCAAGGATGGCATCCTGGCATGCCAGACGTTCACTGTGCCCTGGTGAAGTACAGCTGATGTGCGGTGGCGTGCTTCCGTCAAAAGGCCACAGTCACAGGATTTGCCGGATATTGTCTTCGGAGTGGTGGCGACAGCATCGATTCTACAAGGATTGCCTTTGGGTGGCTTGCGGCAGAGATCGGCAATGTGAGCGGGGCTTCCGCCAATGGTGCGAGCAGGCAAAGAAGCACACAGAGTTCTTGTGCTATTCCGCTCGCCCATGGCTACATGGAAAAAAGACGTCGACGAACTCCGAAGGCAAGCTTTTGGTCTTGGGCTACCAGGAAGTACCTGAAAAGTTTCAGAAGATCCTCAAACTAGGTCCGAAATTTTGTTTCCAATCAACCCTAAAAAAAGAAGAGAAGTTGACGCTGGGACGGTCCATCTCGGGTCAAGCACAAAAAGAAGAGCAACCAAGGTGCATTGTGGATTGTGTGGATGCCTTGAAAGGGACTGAGCGGGGGTCGGGTAATAAGTGGAGTTTTGCTCCTTTGGTCAACTTCCTAACATCGGAAAAACTTCGTGTGGTTGTATCGGATAAAGAAGGGCATTTTGTTACATTGCCGGAAAAACTTTATCAGGAAAAGGCTATACATGCCGGTACAAAAAACTTTAAACCTATGCACACCAGAGCCTCGAAGCAGAAACGAGAAGCGTTACAGTTGTTGGGTGAAATGAATTTGGAAAGCCTGCGTCAGTCTGTTTTGAAAGCGGAGAGAAATTTTTTGGAAGTATTTTTTTCACTAAAAACCCATAAAACCGGTATTCCTCTTCGATGTATTGTTACTGAACGTGCCACTTGGCAATATGCTGTTTCAAACTTTTTGCAGAGTAGCTTATGTTCACTTTCAATTCAAGACCCATTTCTTGTGTCTAATTCTTTGGCTTTAGAAGAACTGTTTGTTGGGCTAGATGGTACATACTGTAACAAAAGAACTGTAGCGCGACCAAGACGAACACAAGAATAGAGGCACACAGGACTAGCGCTAAACTTCATCTAACTTTATTCACCGGTAGCGCAGCAAATATAAGGAAAAAACCCCGATCACGTGCAGACACCAGATCACATACACCACTATCAACAGAACCGTTCAAGATATGCCATCTCCGATTTGTATAAATTCACAGACGTATCGCTAACACAATATACGCCTCTCTTCCTTATATGAAATGCCTCCAGTAGTTCCCTTGCTCTAGTATCTTTGCTTTTGCCCAAAATCTTTATCTCATGAAACCGTGGTTGACAGTCAGAACACTCAGTGCAGTGCTGAGGAAGATGCGCACTACTTAGGTCTTTCAGTGAGCGCGCGTGCTCACCTGCCCTTTCATTTATGCACCGCCCTGTTTGGCCCACATAGACCTTCCCGCATGACAGCGGTATCTGATATACCACCCCGATGCAGCAATCCGTAAACTTCTTTGCATGCCTGACGCAGCAACCACTCTTGTCTTTGCTCGCAATTCGCGCGCAGAGCTGTGCCATCTTGCGTGGGGCCGAGAAGGCAACCGGCACGCCATGTTTGTTAGCCACTTTTTTCAAGTGGTGGGCTACCTTGTGCACATATGGCACAACCTCCGGTTTGACAGCCGTTTCTCTGCTGTCACATGGTTGCTGCAACTTGATGGTTTTAATCTTCTGTAAGAGGGCTTCAGCAACCGCTGTGATGACAGTGCTTGGGAACCCTGCCGAAAGTAATCTGTCAACCTGCGTGTCATAGCTCCGTTGCATAGTATGACAGCACGATTTCATGAGAGCCGATTCAAGGCAAAGCTTGGCAATGGCGCGTTTCACTGTTTTCGACTGAGCCGAAGCATACGTAGTAACTGCTTCTGTGCTCGCGGTGCGTATTGCCAACATGCATGATTTACACCCACTTGATGTTTATATCTAAGAACTGTAAAGAACCCCGCACAGGCAGCTCATGCGTGAACCTCAGTCCCCCTCCCATATCTTTAAAGGTATTTAACACAGTGCTCACAGCATCTGTGTACGTCAACTCATTCTGTTTTTTAAAAACTACCAGGAAGTCGTCAACATACCTAAAAACTTTCAGAACCCCCTTCCCAGTTAAACATAGTTCAAGGGCGCGGTCAATAGATGTTAGAAAAATGTTAGTAAGTACAGGCGCTACGCAGGATCCAATGCAGATCCCTTGTCTTTGGCAATAAAATTTGTTGCCGTAAGAGACAAACGTCACACTGAGGTAAAATTCATGTATCCTCATAAAATTATAGATTGAAACCCCTGAGGAGTTCTGAAATTGAACAGCACCGCTCTCTTCTATAGCAACTTTTACAGCTACAAACAACTCACTGTGGGGCACAGAATAAAATAAATCTTCAACATCCACAGAAAACACATAACCAATGGAAGCATTTCCTTCTAGAAACCTAATAACATCTTTTGAACTGTTAGTATGAAAAGGATCAGATACAGATAGATGACTTAGGTGCTTTTGCAGGTATCTGCTTAGATTAAGCTGCCACGTTTCCGTCTCGCTAACCACAGATCTAAAAGGCACTCACGGTTTATGCGTTTTAGCGGTAAAAAAAACCGTAAGCGCATTCTTTTTACTGTTCTTGATGCTACTCGCTAGTTTGTCCAATTTTAAGTCCTTGCACATCTGGTCTGCCTTGCCTTTCACTCTCACGGCGCTGGCTTTCACCGGAACAAAGTTCTTGGCAATAGCTTCACCGGCTCTGACACCAAACTCTTCCTCGGTGAACACCACGAATCCGCCCTCCTTGTCGGCTTGGAGAAGCTGGAGGTTGTTTTCCCGGAAGTAGGACACTATTTTCGTCATGGTATACTTGTTAGCCCTTTTGCCGCTGTTGCACGTCGATCTTGCTAACGCATCCACTCCATCCAGTAGGCATCTTGCCTTGTTTTCTTCAGAGGTCTTTCCTGCTATACGCCTATTCAAGGCAAGGAACTCATGTGCTTCAACATGCGGCTCATGGCTAAACTTCGGTCCTTTGCTCAAAACTTGGTTTCTTTCACTAGGAAGTTCAACTTCTCCCACAATAGTCACCGGAGTCTCTGCCTGCGTCTTGCTCTTCGTCGCAGCAGTCCGCATCACTTGGTTGAGTGTGTGGGCCCACCAAATCTCCGTCATTCTTCCAATCAGGCGGCGAATTGCTTGGGGCTTGCTCTCTGCTAGCCATCTCGGATCCATGCTCTAGCATATTGTGCGCACATAGTCTTCGCATCATCTAATCTGTCGCCACAGTTGATCTTTCAAAAATCTGCACAACCGCTTCAGAAGACCTAACGGAGGCTGCAAGTAACCAAAAAGTGCACTCACTTCCCTAGGTATGATATCCTTTCGAAGGCAAAAGGTAATGTATCTTGCCCGGCACGTTGACGCAATGATGATGGAGACAAAGGCATCTAGCTGAGAAGAAGACAAGAAGTCACATACAAAAGGGCCCTGAGATTTTGAAAGATGGTTTAGAAGAACTTTTTGTTGGGCTAGATGGTACATACTGTAACAAAAGAACTGTAGCGCGACCAAGACGAACACAAGAATAGAGGCACACAGGACTAGCGCTAAACTTCATCTAACTTTATTCACCGGTAGCGCAGCAAATATAAGGAAAAACCCCCGATCACGTGCAGACACCAGATCACATACACCACTATCAACAGAACCGTTCAAGATATGCCATCTCCGATTTGTATAAATTCACAGACGTATCGCCAACACAATATACGCCTCTCTTCCTTATATGAAATGCCTCCAGTAGTTCCCTTGCCCTAGTCTCTTTGCTTTTGCCCAAAATCTTTATTTCATGAAACCGTGGTTGACAGAACACTCAGTGCAGTGCTCAGGAAGATGCGCACCACTTAGGTCTTTCAGTGAGCGCGCGTGCTCACCTGCCCTTTCATTTATGCACCGCCCTGTTTGGCCCACATAGACCTCCAGGCGTCAGGCATGCAAAGAAGTTTACGCATTGCTGCATCGGGGTGGTATATCAGATACCGCTGTCATGCGGGAAGGTCTATGTGGGCCAAACAGGGCGGTGCATAAATGAAAGGGCAGGTGAGCACGCGCGCTCATTGAAAGACCTAAGTGGTGGGCATCTTCCTCAGCACTGCACTGAGTGTTCTGACTGTCAACCATGGTTTCATGAGATAAAGATTTTGGGCAAAAGCAAAGATACTAGGGCAAGGGAACTACTGGAGGAATTTCACATAAGGAAGAGAGGCGTATATTGTGTTAGCGATACGTCTGTGAATTTATACAAATCGGAGATGGCATATCTTGAACGGTTCTGTTGATAGTGGTGTATGTGATCTGGTGTCTGCACGTGATCGGGGTTTTTTCCTTATATTTGCTGCGCTACTGGTGAATAAAGTTAGATGAAGTTTAGCGCTAGTCCTGTGTGCCTCTATTCTTGTGTTCGTCTTGGTCGCGCTACAGTTATTTTGTTACAGTATGTACCATCTAGCCCAACAAAAAGTTCTTCTAAACCATCTTTCAAAAGCTCAGGGCCCTTTTGTATGTGACTTCTTGTCTTCTTCTCAGCTAGATGCCTTTGTCTCCATCATCATTGCGTCAACGTGCCGGGCAAGATACATTACCTTTTGCCTTCGAAAGGATATCGTACCTAGGGAAGTGAGTGCACTTTTTGGTTACTTGCAGCCTCCGTTAGGTCTTCTGAAGCGGTTGTGCAGATTTTTGAAAGAACAACTGTGGCGACAGATTAGATGATGCGAAGACTATGTGCGCACAATATGCTAGAGCATGGATCCGAGATGGCTAGCAGAGAGCAAGCACCAAGCAATTCTTTTCAGGAGGACACAGGGGCGCAACAAAAACACACGGACATAGAAGTAGACAGGGACGAGCGCTTACTATCAACAGGCTTTATTTGACGTAGACCGTTAATATACTTTCGCCTACCCAAGCGCCACTGTGCGAATCACAAGCACGTGGGTAACAGAAAACACCAAAAGAAATCGAAAGGTAGGCGATTACAGAAATCTATCTAAGAAAACCGTTTCAGATCGGCGAAGCATTACAGACGAATCACTGATGCAGTTATCTCCTTTTTTTCTGATGTAATAGGCTTCCACCAGTTCCCGTTCAATCTGATCGCGGCTTCTCAACAATACTCTACAGTCCGATAATCGGGGAAAACAGGCGACCTTAGTCTTCTTAGTGCATTCTTGGCAATGGTCCGGGAGATGGGAGCCTGTCTTCTTTAAAGAATTTTTGTGCTCCAGAAGGCGCTGCTTGAGGCAGCGTCCAGTTTGCCCAACGTAAACCTTCCCGCAAGTGAGCGGGAACTGTGTTGTGTCTGTCTTTCTCTGTCCCTTTGTCCCGTTTTGCGCTACTCTCACTTTCCATGGATCACCGTTACCGACTCGCCCAAGTTTCTACCCTTGTGTCATACACAACTCCTTTTTTGCAGGTTACGTGGGGCTTACGGTGTTTTACGCCACACTCTTGCCGTTTTTCTTTTCTTCTTATGCGTGCGCACAGACCGGACAACTTTCGCGGAGCAGAAAAAACAACTTCTACTCCGTACTTCTTGGCCACCTTCTTGATGCTGTGGGAAGTTCTGTGTACGTATGGTACCACCTCCGGCCTTGAACACTTCGTTGGGTCTTTCGCGTTGCTCTGCTTGCTGCCCTTCAATTTTTTGACCAAGGACTGCGTCACAGCAAGAATGAGGGAATCAGGGAAGCCTGCCTTTTCCAGCCTTGAGACCTGTGACAAGAAGCCAGCGTACACAGCGTGGTGACAGGACTTCGTTAGTGCCGATGAAAGACATTGTAAAGCGATAGCCCTTTTGACCGTCTTAGAATGATTAGAATGAAATGGTAGCAAATCTTTCTTTGCGCGCGGACAATACCGCCAGCAAACATGTGAAGGGTTAAGTGTTAAGGTGATATCTAAAAACTGCAGTTGGTTATCACTGCTTGGCTTTTCATGGGTAAAGGTGAGGCCCATGCCTTTCCTACCAAACGTATCTAAAACATCAGCTACGGCCTCGTCAAAACTAAAATCACTTTCCTTCAACAGAACCAGGTAGTCATCTACATATCTGAAGACATGAGCTATACGGTCGGAGTCAAAAGTTTCACTCAAAGAGCGGTCAACTTGCGATAAAAAAAATAGTAGAAAGAACCGGGGCTACGCAAGAGCCTATGCAAATACCTTGCTTTTGAAGATAGGTACGATCATTAAATTCAATAAAAGTGGCATTCAGGTAAAGCTCTGTAATGATTCGCCGATCTGAAACGGTTTTCTTAGATAGATTTCTGTAATCGCCTACCTTTCGATTTCTTTTGGTGTTTTCTGTTACCCACGTGCTTGTGATTCGCACAGTGGCGCTTGGGTAGGCGAAAGTATATTAACGGTCTACGTCAAATAAAGCCTTTTAATAGTAAGCGCTCGTCCCTGTCTACTTCTATGTCCGTGTGTTTTTGTTGCGCCCCTGTGTCCTCCTGAAAAGATATGAACCAACACGCCCAAATACAAGTACTTCTCACCAAGCAATTCGCCGCCTGATTGGAAGAATGACGGAGATTTGGTGGGCCCACACACTCAACCAAGTGATGCGGACTGCTGCGACGAAGAGCAAGACGCAGGCAAAGACTCCGGTGACTATTGTGGGAGAAGTTGAACTTCCTAGTGAAGGAAACTAAGTTTTGAGCAAAGGACCGAAGTTTAGCCATGAGCCGCATGTTGAAGCACATGAGTTCCTTGCCTTGAATAGGCGTATAGCAGAAAAGACCTCTGAAGAAAACAAGGCAAGATGCCTACTGGATGGAGTGGATGCGTTAGCAAGATCGACGTGCAACAGCGGCAAAAGGGCTAACAAGTATACCATGACGAAAATAGTGTCCTACTTCAGGGAAAACAACCTCCAGCTTCTCCAAGCCGACAAGGAGGGCGGATTTGTGGTGTTCACCGAGGAAGAGTTTGGTGTCAGAGCCGGTGAAGCTATTGCCAAGAACTTTGTTCCGGTGAAAGCCAGCGCCGTGAGAGTGAAAGGCAAGGCAGCCCAGATGTGCAAGGACTTAAAATTGGACAAACTAGCGAGTAGCATCACGAACAGTAAAAAGAATGCGCTTACGGTGTTTTTTACCGCGAAAACGCATAAACCGTCAGTGCCTTTTAGATCTGTGGTTAGCGAGACGGAAACGTGGCAGCTTAATCTAAGCAGATACCTGCAAAAGCACCTAAGTCATCTATCTGTATCTGATCCTTTTCATACTAACAGTTCAAAAGATGCTATTAGGTTTCTAGAAGGAAATGCTTCCATTGGTTATGTGTTATCTGTGGATGTTGAAGATTTATTTTATTCTGTGCCCCACAGTGAGTTGTTTGTAGCTGTAAGAGTTGCTATAGAAGAGAGCGGTGCTGTTCAAGTTCAGAAGTCCTCAGGGGTTTCAATAGATAATTTTATGAGGATACTTGAATTTTACCTCAGTGTGACGTTTGTCTCTTACGGCAACAAATTTTATCGCCAAAGACAAGGGATCTGCATTGGATCCTGCGTAGCGCCTGTACTTACTAACATTTTTCTAACATCTATTGACCGCGCCCATGAACTATGTTTAACTGGGAAGGGGGTTCTGAAAGTTTTTAGGTATGTTGACGACTTCCTGGTAGTTTTTAAAAAACAGAATGAGTTGACGTACACAGATGCTGTGAGCACTGTGTTAAATACCTTTAATGATATGGGAGGGGGACTGAGGTTCACGCATGAGCTGCCTGTGCGGGGTTCTTTACAGTTCTTAGACATAAACATCAATGTGGGTGTAAATCATGCATGTTGGCAATACGCACCGCGAGCACAGAAGCAGTTACTACGTATGCTTCGGCTCGGTCGAAAACAGTGAAGTTCAGAAGAGCAAGGTTCCGGGCTAGTTGGTAATGCATTTAGGGGAAGAAACAGCGCATTGAAACACGGACACACGAAGAACGGACACACACGAGCGCTGACTTTCTTCCCCTAAAAACAGTGAAACGCGCCATTGCCAAGCTTTGCCTTGAATCGGCTCTCATGAAATCGTGCTGTCATACTATGCAACGGAGCTATGACACGCAGGTTGACAGATTACTTTCGGCAGGGTTCCCAGGCACTGTCATCACAGCGGTTGCTGAAGCCCTCTTACAGAAGATTAAAACCATCAAGTTGCAGCAACCATGTGTCAGCAGAGAAACGGCTGTCAAACCGGAGGTTGTGCCATATGTGCACAAGGTAGCCCACCACTTGAAAAAAGTGGCTAACAAACATGGCGTGCCGGTTGCCTTCTCGGCCCCACGCAAGATGGCACAGCTCTGCGCGCGAATTGCGAGCAAAGACAAGGGTGGTTGCCGCATCAGACATGCAAAGAAGTTTACGGATTGCTGCATCGGGGTGGTATATCAGATACCGCTGTCATGCGGGAAGGTCTATGTGGGCCAAATAGGGCGGTGCATAAATGAAAGGGCAGGTGAGCACGCGCGCTCACTGAAAGACCTAAGTGGTGCGCATCTTCCTCAGCACTGCACTGAGTGTTCTGACTGTCATCCACGGTTTCATGAGATAAAGATTTTGGACAAAAGCAAAGATACTAGGGCAAGGGAACTACTGGAGGCATTTCATATAAGGAAGAGAGGCGTATATTGTGTTAGCGATACGTCTGTGAATTTATACAAATCGGAGATGGCATATCTTGAACGGTTCTGTTGATAGTGGTGTATGTGATCTGGTGTCTGCACGTGATCGGGGTTTTTTCCTTATATTTGCTGTGCTACCGGTGAATAAAGTTAGATGAAGTTTAGCGCTAGTCCTGTGTGCCTCTATTCTTGTGTTCGTCTTGGTCGCGCTACAGTTCTTTTGTTACAACAATTCTTTGGCTGTTGTCGAATATTTGAAGCACAATAACACAGGCTGGGGCGGTATGTTTAGCATTGATGTACAGGACCTATTTTACTCATTACCTCATGACAAGCTCCTCCAGTGTGTTAATAGATGTATATTAGAAGATAATGATGAACAAGCATTCAATACGAAGTGTGGGGTATCTGTTGGGTCTTTTTTGGAGCTTCTGTCTTTTTATTTAGAATCCACCTTTATTGCTTGGGAAGGAAAACTGTTCATCCAAAGAACTACGGTGTGCATTGGCTCAAAGGTGGCTCCTGTGCTAAGTAGTGTCTTTTTATTCTACGTTGACAGAGCTATAAATGTTAGTTTAGGTGACACTGTTAAACGCGTCTTCCGGTATGTCGATTATTATTTGGTTTTTGTTGAAAGCGCTGAGTTTAAGAGACAAGTAGAAGAAATCTTAAAAACTTTTGTCGGCAATAGTTATGGTTATAGTTATAGTTATGGTTTAAAATTTACATTTGAAACCCCGGACAACAATCAACTACAGTTCTTGGATATCAGACTGGAACGAAAACTGGATCACGTTTGTTGGTCCTTTCTGCAGCGTTCGGAGAAGCCTTTGCTTAGTTTCTACTCAGGGCATTCCAAGCTGGTAAAGTGCGGCATAGCAGTGTCGTGCTTAGAATCAGCAATTGCAAAGTCGTGTGTTCACGTTATGGATAACAGTTTCAAGCAACAGGTCCAGGGGCTGAAGTCAGCAGGTTTCCCTAGTGACGTGATCACACTAGCCTGCAATAAACTCCTGGAAAAGCTTAAGACATTCGGTAAACCCGATTCACCAGAGCCTCCCAGTAACGAGAAAAGAAAGTGTGCAGTAATTCCGTATATTCACAGATTATCCCACCGATTAAAACTCGTAGGCACTAGATATGGGGTAAGGGTACTATTGTCAGCTCCCCCAAAACTTGGAAAAATCTGTGCCGTGGTCGATAGAAGAGCCAGATTAGAAAAGCAAAAGTGAAAAGAGAGTAAAACACAGCGCAATATAAAACATGAGTTGCTGTTTGCACCTGTGCCGCGGGAGTGGTATATGAAGTACCATTCACATGCGGAAAGAGTTTATATAGGCCAAACCGGTAAATGTATAAACACACGGCTACGCCAACATATTTCGTTTTTAAAGGTGGCTCCTTCCTCTTATTTGGCCCCGTATTACAGAGACTGCGACCGTAACCATTCTAACCCGTTGGAAAAAAATGCATGTGTACCTCTGCTCAATAGTACAAAAATTCTGTATAGGCATTCCAATCAGCTAACAAGGGAATTATCGGAGGCATTTCATATTCACAAAAACTCCGACATGTGCGTCAGCACACCATCTGTTGTCATCCACGATTGTGAAATTCGGTATCTTAATTCAACACAGTGATTCGTTTTGTCATTCTGGGGGTAGGCGCATGCGCTGCTGGCTGCCTTATGTGAGCTATTTAACCTTATGTGTTTTTTCCAATAAACTTCAGTTGATAGTAGCGCTTGTCCTTCGTTTTCTTTCTCTTGGTGTCCCCCGTAGCAGCGCTTTCGAAAGTTTTAGAATAGAACAGATCAACAACGTCAGTAGAAAACATATAACCTGAAGACTTATTGTCATTGAAAAATTTAAAATCATCAAGAGAGTTCCTGCAAGAAAATGGATCTTCGACTTCTAAACTATTAAGATGCCTTAGCAGGAAACCGCTAACATGGGCCTACCAAGCTCCTCTTTCACTGACGATACATCTGAACGGTGTTTTCCTTATGTGTTTTCGCCGTAAAAAACACATGTAAGCTATTTCCTTTACAAAGCCGAATACCTTTAGCAATTCTGTCCAAGCCAACATTTTCACACAGAGAAACCGCATTAGATTTCAGCTTGCCCAGATTAACCACGGTCTTACGGAAATTCCTGTGCACAGCTTCATGAGCCTTCTCGTTGAACATACCAGACGGTAAGATGACGAATCCGCCCTGCTTGTCAGCTTGAGTGAGTCGCAGCTTTTGGTCGGCGAAGAACTTGACGACTCTTTTGGTGGTCGACTCATGTCTAGTTCCGTTGACGGGCGCGGTCCTGTTGAGGCTTTCCACGCCGTCTAGCAACCACCTTTCCTGGTCTTCCGGGTCAGCTTTATTCGAAATCCTTCGATTCGAGGCTAGTAGCTCATGGCCTGGAATCCTTGGCTTGATGCCGAACTTCGGGCCCTTCATAAGGACAGCAACTACATCATCCGGGATACAAGTACCCCCTAGAACCGTAAGGGCCATGCTGTTGTCTTGATTTCTTCTTTCAACACATTTCGATAACACTGGCAACGTCATTTGCCTCAGGAATTCACTAGTTTGGGCGGCGAGCTACCTGAAGGACGTAAGTTTCACGCCGGCAATGTTCACAGAGTGCTGGGAAAAACATGTCCATTGCAGCCAATCGCACAGAAGACGTACCTGACGCCAAAGCTCCGCGCGTAACGTATTGACGACCGATTAGCGGAACATAACCGGGATTTACAAAATGGCACTGGGTCTCATCTGCCGCATCACTGTAAAGCCTGCGAAGAACAAAGGATGATTATGTGTGTGGCAAGGCTGAAAAAACCAAAGGTTTTAAACAGAAGGACCAGACAGCCCGTGTACTGTTGAAGGCCTTCTATATTAAAAGAAACTGTAGCGATTGTGTTAGTGCCCCATCTATTTATAAGAATGAAACTGATTTTTAGATACACGTTTGTGAGATACGTGTGTGCCTCACCTATCTCTTATCCGCTTTTTTTTGTAAAACCCTCGTGCGGATGTGTCTTTCTTGCTACCCATCTTGATTTGTCCTTATATTCATTCGCATTCGTGGTGAACAAACAGTTGGAAGTTGCGCCTGTCCCGTCTCGCTTGCTCTGTGTTGTCTTTTTCGGCGCTATAACCCTCTTCTGGAAACATGCACCAACTAGCCCCCCCCCTTCCAATAAGTCTTACTCAGTTACCTTTCTTCTACAATTGGCCACTTTCTTTGTGTTCCTTCTGCAAGACCACCGTCTCCTTCAGTGTTATTTATTCAGCCATATCGCCCTTCTCCTGCTGCGCTGGGAAGATGGGATTCTGGATAAGGAAAGGCCTAGTCCCACACGAGATGTCCTGCCTGTTTGGTTCTACCAGACCTTCACATGGCCACGTCAAGAGGATATGCCACAGGGCACACATTACAGCGAACACTGAGCGGAGAGCGCGCACACACCGGACACTTCCTCCACTTCGGGTTTACGAAGATTATCCGTTGCAATATTTCACCTCCACCTCTTCGCTTCAATATTTCCACAACTTGGTCCAATGAGAAGCTTAAACAATATTTGATAAAGAGTGACATTCAATTTCTATATCAGTTCACTAGAAATTTCCTTATTTTTCCTTTCTTTTTTCTATGAATCATGCTGCTTTGTTTGTTTGGTGATTATATTGACACCGCCCATTAATCGTCGTCATTCTACTAGAACCACGAGAGCGCGGAATGCGCGCGCGAGCTGGCCTTAGAAAATGAAGCCGAAGTGTCTGGCTGCGAATGCTCCGCTTTTGGGACTGCTACTGACGTCCGCTGCAGTCACCTACTTTGACGTATCCAACCGAGCTGTACCACCCGTGACATCTGGTGGAGGTGCTGGGTAACGCATTCCATGCCTCGGACTCCCCCAGCAAGCAGGGATTCAAGTCCTCGAGGGTCATCTGCCATCGAGGTGACGCCTGTACACCACGGCAGCCGCCGGCTCCAAGGCCTTCAACCCGAGTTTGGGCTTCTGGAGTCTCGCTCAACCCAAGCGGTTCGTTCAGCGCCATCGTCGACGACCGTCCAGCCCGAAATAGGCATGCAGACGACGATTAGTTCACCTTCTGTTGTGCTGCAGCAGCCTCGGGAGCCACCGATCTTCCAAGGTTCTCCAGGCGAAGACCCGGAAGACTGGCTGGAGAAATTTGAACCCGTGGCCCGGTACAACAGATGGGCGGAAGACTCCAAGCTTCAACACGTGTTCTTTTCGCTGGAGGGCGCAGCTCGTACGTGGTTCGAGAACCGGGAGTCGTCCATAACGACGTGGAACGTATTTAAAGACCAGTTCCTGAAGGATTTCACCACGGTGATTCGAAGAGAACGGGCCGATCTGCTCCTTCAGTCCCGAACCCAGCTACCAAATGAAAGCATACTGGTATACTTCGAAGAGATGGCAAAGTTATTTCGTGGAGCTGACCCGGACATGACAGAGCAGAAGAAACTCGGGTACCTTATGCGAGGTGTCAAGGAGCAAATCTTTGCCGGACTGGTTCGCAATCCACCGAGCACGGTCGCAGAGTTTCTGTCGGAGGCAACCACCATGGAAAAGGCACTCGATATGCGGTTGCGGCAATACGAGCGTCAACCTTTGGCCATGACTGCGGCAACCACGGACATCAGTAACACCCACATGCTTCGCGAAACCGTACGAGCTATCGTTCGCGAGGAGCTCCAGAAGCTGTTCCCGGCTACGCCGCCTGCGAACGGTTACTGCTCTATCCGAGGTTATTCGGGAAGAGGTGCAACAGGCGCTTACAACACCAGCTCCCTTTCAGCCGTCCACAGCCCCACCGCAAATGACATACGACGCTGTTGCTCGTCGCGCACAACCGCCGCCGACTCGTCTTCAGGAAACCCCGGCCTCTTTTCGGCCGCCACCACCTGCTCGTCCTGCTCCATCGTATCCCCGTAAAAGTGACATCTGGCGCACTCCCAACTACCGTCCTCTCTGCTATTACTGCGGTGAGCCGGGCCACCTGTACCGCAACTGCAGGTATCGTCAGATGGGCCTGCCGGGGTTCTCTGCAGATGCACCACGTCCGCAGCCTGGGCAGCGACCCAGAGAAATCAACGATTATCTGGCCGAATCTGCCGGTGGGACCCGCAGGTCGCCATCCCCACGTCGTCGGTCTTACGGTGACTTTCCTCGGGGAAGGTCGCCAAGCCCCCGCCAGGAAAACTAAAAGCAGCAACCTTTGATGGGGAGGTTGCTCACCGACGAAATGTAACAGACCCTCCTACGCCGCAACTAGGTGGCCACCTGATGCCACGACCGAATGCCGTCCAACACCGTGAAACGCCGACTCGACGGGAATGCTACCTGACGTATCGAAATGAACCCGCGCCGCACCGCAGCCGTGACCGAACACCGCGCCGTACCGCTCACACGCCGTCTACGACAGCAAACCTGAGCATTTCCCTCGACGGAACAGACGTAACTGCACTCGTCGACACAGGGGCGGATTACTCTATCCTCAGTGGAAATTTCGCCGCCACTCTGAAAAAGGTCACCACTCCGTGGATGGGCCCACAGATTCGTACAGCCGGGGGTCACTTAGTTACACCGACCGGGACTTGCACATCAAGAGTAGCAGTTCAAGGCGCAACCTACCTGGCAACGTTCGTTATACTCGAACATTGTTCACGTGACGTCATTCTCGGGATGGATTTCTTGACCGAGAATGGAGCGGTCATCGACCTCCAGTCAAAGGCCGTGTATTTCTCCACAGAGAACACAATACACAGAGATCCAGACCATCCGACCGCACTTTGCATCCTGGATGACCACGTCACCATCCCACCTCGTTCGAGTATTATGGTTTCTGTCGGCGCCAAGACTGTGCGAAATTTCGAAGGCGTCGCAGAAGGCAACCAGATCTTGCTTTTTGCCAGGAGCCTTGCTGTCGCCAGAGGAGTCGTTAATCTCGTCGACGGAGAAACAGAAGTGCTGATAACCAATTTCGGTGGTGCACACCAACATCTGAACGTGGGAAGCGTTGTGGCTCACGTTGATGCCATCGCCCATGTCAGCAGCACACCCAGTATTTCCACAATGTCGTTGTCGCAAAAGCAGAGCCCAGTCACTGGTTTCACGTTCGACGTCAATCCAGCACTCTCCCCGACGCAGCAACAACAAGTTAAAGATCTTCTGCGCTACGGCGACATCTTCTCGGTATCATCGTGTGTTGGACGAACTCACCTAGCGAAGCATCGCATTATTACGGACGATAACGTGCACCCTCTGCGACAGTCCCCCTACCGAGTGTTTCCCGCTGAACGCGACGCTATTGGCCGCCAAGTCAAGGAAATGCTCCGCGACGACGTAATTCGTCCTTCCCGGAGTCCCTGGGCAGCGCCAGTCGTCCTTGTGAAGAAGAAAGACGGAACATTGCGGTTCTGTGTAGACTACCGTCGCTTAAACAAAATCACCAAAAAGGATGTATATCCTCTCCCCCGGATCGACGACGCTCTGGATCGCCTTTGTAGCGCTAAATACTTTTCTTCGATGGACCTCAAGTCAGGTTACTGGCAAATTGAGGTCGATGAGCGGGACCGTGAAAAAACAGCTTTTATTACTCCAGATGGCCTGTATGAATTTACGGCCATGCCCTTTGAACTGTGCTCTGCACCGGCAACTTTCCAACGCCTCATGGATACCGTCCTTGCCGATTTAAAATGGCAGACGTGTCTCGTCTATCTTGACGATGTTGTCGTCTTCGCCCCGTATTTCCAGGAGCATCTTCACCGCCTCGAATTGGTCCTACAAGCAATAAAGTCTTCTGGACTCACGCTCAAAAATGAGAAATGCCACTTTGCGTATACAGAGCTGAAGTTCTTAGGGCACGTTGTGAATTAAGCCGGTGTTCAGCCTGATCCTGAAAAAACAGCAGCTATTGCCCATTTTCCGCCGCCGCAAGACCTGAAAGCTGTCCGCCGTTTTCTTGGATTGTGCGCGCATTACCGTCGCTTCGTGAAAGATTTTGCTCGCATTGCCGGGCCGCTGACGCGCCTAACAAGGTCGGACACACCTTTCACATGGGAAGCAGCGCAAGAAAATGCATTCCGCAGCCTTCAAAGCCTCCTGCAGGCGCCTCCCGTTCTTGCTCACTTCGACGTAAACGCCGACACGGAGCTCCATACTGATGCCAGCAACATCGGCTTAGGTGCTGTCCTGGTCCAGATCCAAGCAGGTCAAGAACGGGTCATCGCTTACGCAAGTCGATGTTTGTCACCAGCCGAATCAAACTATTCCGCTACCGAGAAAGAATGCCTTGCCATTGTATGGGCCACTTCGAAATTCCGACCGTACCTTTACCGCAAAAATTTTAAGGTGGTGACCGATCATCATGCCTTATGCTGGCTCGCAAGCCTTAAAGACCCGTCCGCTCGCCTCGTCCGATAGAGTCTGCGGCTCCAGGAATACGACATGACTGTCGTGTACAAATCCGGGCGCAAGCACTCTGACGCCGATTGTCTGTCCCGCGCCCCAGTAGATCCTTCTACCGACGCCTGTAATGATGACGACATCTTACTGACTGCTCTCAGCGCCTCCTGCCTCGCTGACCAACAATGCGCCGACCTCGAACTTCGAGACGTAATGAAATTTCTCAACGGCAGCAACACGACCGCCCCACGCGCTTTCAGGCGCGTGTTGCCATCTTTATGCATCTGCAATGGTCTTCTGGTCAAGAAAAATTTCGCTCCAAACAATACGCAATACCTAATCGTCGTACCGCCTAGCCTGCGCAATGAAATCCTCCAAGGCTCCCATGACGAACCCACTTCTGGACATTTGGGCATAGCCCGTACGCTAGCCCGAATCCAAGAGAATTACTACTGGCCTCGTCTCCGTGCTGATGTCACTCACTACGTCAGAACGTGCCGAGCCTGTCAGCGTCGCAAGGTACCGTCAACCAAACAAGCTGGGTTCTTGATGCCCATTAGACCACCCACAGGGCCCTTCCAACGAATAGGAATGGACATGCTGGGTCCGTTCCCACGTTCGAACTCTGGCAACAAATGGATAATCGTCGCGACGGACTACCTTACCCGCTATGCAGAAACGTCAGCTCTACCGAGCGGCACCGCTTTAGAAGTCGCTAAGTTCTTCGTGCATCAGATCGTACTCCGCCATGGGGCACCTGAAGTGCTGATCACTGTCAGAGGCCCTGCGTTCATGGCTGACCTGCTGCAGGAGATCTTGGTTTACAGTCATACCGACCACCGCCGAACAACGTCGTACCACCCTCAAACGAACGGGTTGACTGAAAGACTGAACCGAACCCTTTCTGACATGATTTCCATGTACGTGGATATTGAACACAAAACGTGGGACGAAGTGCTTCCTTATGTCACCTTCGCCTACAATACGGCCATGCAAGAAACAACGCAGATGTCCCCATTCCAACTCGTCTACGGCCGTGCAGTGACGACGATGCTCGACGCAATGTTACCACATCTGGACGACTCTAGCCTTCACACTGATACCTACACGTTCCTGGAACGCGCCGAAGCTGCTCGCCAACTGGCCAAAGTTCGAATTCAGGACCAACAACTTCGAGATGCAGATCGCTACAATCGGCGCCGTCACGACGTCCATTATGCGCCGGGCGACCGTGTGTGGGTGTGGTTCCCCATTCGGCGACGAGGACTGAGCGAAAAACTCCTCCATCGCTACTTCGGACCATACCGCGTGGTCAGGTCATTGGGCGACCTCAACTACGAGGTCATTCCTGATGGATTTCAGAATTCCCGACGGTCCCCGTGCCCTGAAGTGGTTCACGTGGTCCGCCTGAAGCCTTATCACGATTGGTAGCCTCGCCCACTAACCCCGTTCAGTCCTTCCGACCTCTCCACTCACTCCCAGCATCGGGACGATGCTTCTTTTTGCCGGGGAGTAATGACACCGCCCATTCATCGTCGTCGTTCTACTAGAACCACGAGAGCGCGGAATGCGCGCGCGAGCTGGCCTTAGAAAAAGAAGCCGAAGTGTCTGGCTGCGAATGCTCCGCTTTTGGGATTGCTACTGACGTCCGCTCCAGTCACCTACTTTGACGTATCCAACCGAGCTGTACCACCCGTGACAATATATTATAATAAGTAAATCTAGTTCGTGCTGTATGTTCGGTGAACTTTATGTAGAAAAGAGAGTATTGCAAATTTTTTATTGGATCATTGTGTCACAAACCGCATTTATTTCCTCTTTTACCCTAACTTGTATTTTGGTTGAACTGATATTAACAATTAAGATTTTTTGTCACTGTTTCCAAAACTGTACATGGGTGTTGAGGCCTTCGTCGGGCAACCAGCTTTTTGTTTGAGCTCCCCCATTGGTTGGGTTTATGGGGATTTAACGTTCCAAAGGGACTCAGACTCCTTACGGCCCCCACCTTCCCATTCGGGTCGGTACGTCCATAACACGCGACGCATGCCTCAGCCTCACCCTCACCCAATCCACTGCACAAGCAACTTGGGGGAATCTTAATGATACCCTGGGTAGAGACCACTGCATACTTCGTGTCACCATTCCCACGAACACGTCGCGCAAACGCTGGGGCCAGGCTGAGCTCACACAGTGGCATCAATTCCGCATGGCTTCGATCCCAAACGTCC
Source organism: Amblyomma americanum (assembly GCF_052857255.1). Lineage (NCBI taxonomy): Eukaryota > Metazoa > Arthropoda > Arachnida > Ixodida > Ixodidae > Amblyomma > Amblyomma americanum. The sequence goes on from NC_135499.1 coordinate 3,428,590, forward strand.
TACTAACGGAGGGGTTCGACAATTGGGACAGACACATCACTGCACTGCAGCGCGACCACGCTCAGACCATTTCTCTGACGGAAGACAGGCCAGCTGTGGAGAACCACCTCCTTCATCTGTGGGAGGCGCGCCCCAGTCTCATCCGTCGATGGAAGCTCACACACAACACGAACCGCCGTCTTGAGGTACGCATAGCACAACTCACTCCTGCACATGGAGACATGGAGCGTATGCCTTTCTCATATATAGCATATGTCTTGCCCACACACACACGTCGCGCACTGTTGCAGAGAAGGGTTCTGCACACTCTCACATCCCGGCACATACGGTTGTACGCTCACATCGCGAACTGTCGCTGAAAAATCTGTGGACATCTGCAGTGCTTTAAAAAAAGCTAGCTGGTCGTTCATTATTATAGGGAAGCGCTTAACTTCAGTACGGACAAAGCGGACGATGCAACACGAGACACGCCGCAATGATGGCTCAGTGGCTATGGCGCTCGGCTGCTCACCCCAAAGAAGGGGGTTCGATCCCGGCCGCGGCGGTTGAAATTCGATGAAGGCGAAATTCTAGAGGCCCGTATGCTGTGCGATGTAAGTGCTCGTTAAAGAACCCCTGGTGGTCGAAATTTCCGGAGCCCTTCACTACGGCGTCCCTCATAGCCTGAGCCGCTTTGGGACGTTAAACCCCATGAACCATAAATCATAAACAACACGAGACACCGAGCGCAGTCGATGTCTCGTGTTGTGTCGTCAGTTTTGTCCGTCCTCAACTCAAGCGCTCCAGTAAAATAAAGTGAACAGACAGATGTCCTGGCGCAAACGCGTATGCACATGTGTGGTCCGTATACTGTGCACCATGTAGGCACAGCCAGCACACGCGCACAGTGTACGTACGCACAGCAAAGCGCACACAAGTGTCACAGACGGGAATCTAGGCCTATTTCACAGAAAAACGTGAATAGAGCCTTAGTTTCTCACCAGCCGTCAGTCAGTTTCGCTCTGGCGCCTATGGTTGTTTTTTTTTCAAAAAGAGGGCTACCGTCGAACTGTTTGACAGTAATTTCCTAGGCCCTTCTCGCATCAGTGTAGTGAGGGCACTCGCGAATAATATAATGCATTGTCTCTGGATGGCTGCAGTTCAAGGAGGTCGGGTTAGCTTCAACTCCAATCTTGTGCCGGTAGCTTTTAGTGTACGCGACAACAAGCCGCAACGGATGCAGCAGAGTTCTTCCTTATTCAATACTGCAAACCTTGTACAGGTCCAAGCAGGGTGGGTTAAATGGCAACAAAACAATAATTACAAAGCTAATAAACATCAAAGTTGGGCGAAAGGCAATAAAGAATCATTCCAGTCGGTTACAGTGCGAGGAAAAAATAAGAACTTGAATAAATCGGTTCGCGCAAAATAGGGCATATGAGAATTAGCATGATGGTGGCGCGTATGCCTCGACGTTGAAAGCGACAGATATGGAGAAGGGTTAATAGCTAGATCTTGATTCCAAAGCAAGAAAAAAATTTCCAAGCGTAAATTTTTGCTTTCTGGTTCAAGACAGTGAACACCGTTAACCTGCATTATTTCAGAGGATGAGTCATACGGGGAAAATTTAGAGTAAATAAACCTTACAGCTTTTCTCTGTACCTTTTCTAGGCGGGTGATATTGTGTTTAGTAAATGGGTCCCAGACAACGCATGCATATTCAAGTTTTGGTCTAATTAGTGAACTTACTGTAAGCAAGTAATTTTACGCTAGGGGTACAATTTCTAAGCTTATGTCTTAAAAAGTATAGTTTACGGAATGCGGATGAGCAGATGTTGTCTATGTGTAAATTCTATGATAAAGTATTAGTAAGTGTGACACCCAAATACTTATATTTAGTCTCTTCCAGCAAAGGTGACGAACCTAGCCTGTAGTTGAAGGAAAGCGGAGCTTTTTGTTTGCGAGAGAAGCGAGGAAAGACGGTCTTATCAGTGTTAAGTTTCATGTCCCACGTTTCACAGCATTAAAAAATCTTAGCAAGAGAAGAGTTGAGATAGATTTGGTCGTTAATTGAAGTTATATCTTGAAAAAGCACACAATCATCCGCAAACAACCTGATTTGTACATTCGGATTAAGTTCTGTAGTAATGTCATTATATATAATAAAAACAATAATGGGCCCAGCACACTTCCTTGGGGCACGCCAGAGCCGACCGGAAGGCAACCTGATTTTCGCTCATTGACTGCTACAAATTGGTAGCGATTGGTTAAATAGTTTGATGTTCATATGATTAAAATTTCCGGGAGGCCAATGCGTCTGAGTTTTAATATTAGTTTGTCATGAGGAACTCTATCGAAAGCTTTGCTGAAGTCAAGAAATATTGCATCAATCTGACCGTTCTGATCAAGACATGAAGATGCGAATGTATTACTGTCACTGGTTGTATAATTTTTGAGTATCCTTTTCTAAACCCGTGCTGGAAATTAGAGAGAACTGCGTGCGCATCTGAAATTCAATAATCTGGTTGGCAATAATACGTTCGATTAGTTTACAACATAATGATGTAAGGGATATTGGACGGTAATTTTCTAATAATGCGCGGTCACCTTTCTTATGTATTGGCACAACCCTGGCTATCTTCCAGTCGCTCGCTAATTGTCCATGAAGTATTGAAATACAAAATATAATAACTACAAACTTTGCAACAGATTCAGCATATCACTTCCGAATCACGTTAGGAAGGTTGTCGGGACCACATGATTATTTAGGTTTTAAATTTAGTAACATAGAAACAACGCCAGGGTATGAAATAAAATTTACATCACAGGGGTGAAACACTTCGTCACTGGATGGGCAAGCACCGGAATTTGAGAACACATTTTTCATTTTTTCATTTATTGAACCCTCAGGGCCAAACGCATTAAAGAGGGGATTGGTTACAAAACAAAAATACATAAATAGATACAATGCATATTGCGGAACAAGTATTATCATCCTCCTGTTATGCAATGTTAGCAAGTGCAGAACGAAAATGCTGGTTATCAATTATGTCGACGATATCTGCGGGAAGGTGGTTTCATTCACGTGATGTACGAGGCAAGAAAGACGAAAATGCCGTTTTAGTGTTACATGTTTCAATGTCAACTTTGTGACGATGATCAATGCGATTTGACACGTATCTGGGGGACGAAATGAGGGAATCGCGTAGCGTGGGGTGGTGGTATAGTTTATGAAAAAGGCTCAAACGAATTGTCTGCCGGCGGGATGCTAAAAGAGGTAAAGAAAGATTAGCTTTCATGCTTGTTACACTTGCGGTATGGTTAAATTTGGACAGGATAAAACGAGCAGCGTTATTTTGAAGCAGCTCAAGCAAAGTTATCAGTTTTTCATGATGCGGATCCCATATCACTGCGGCATATTTCAGATTAGAACGTATTAGTGTTTTATAAAGCATGGTGAAAGTAGTCATTGAAATGGTGCGCAATATCCCCGTGATCGGTAACTACAGAACCATGAAAGAAAATCTGCGACACCGGTTTCTTTTTTCGCTTATATAATTCCAAAACATTTTTTGTTCCTCTACAATGAAATTTGGCAGGATTGTATTAAAATAATGCTCTTTTGAAGAGCGTACTGCACGTGCAAAGCCTTCTTTTAAATCCTTTAAATGACTTAAATGCAGGCGCCGTTTCATTAACCTTTTTATCTTTCGTTTTAAGGCGATTATTTCACGCGTCATCCACGGCGTTTGTCTACTAAAAAGTTCACTTTTGCTCGGAACAAACTTATCTATACAGTAGTGGCACATATCTTTTAAAACGGCGCCAAAGTGTGTCAAAATCAGTATCATTAAAATCGATAAGGCATGTTTCCAAATGTTCTATAATGGATGCATCATCTGCACGTGAGTAGTCTTTGAAAGAACAACGATTCGCAGTGTTATTAGATTGAGTACAAGCGACAAGTAGTAAGCGAACACTGACACGGAGGAAGTCAGAGATGCCTTCCACAATTTCAACAGTGTATTCAGGTAATCCTCCAGGCAAAAATACCAAATCCAGTACAGATCTGCTAGTTCCTTGCACATGTGTCGGTTCCTGAACTACTTTAATTAGGTCATATGTTAACGTCATGATAAGTACACTGTCTGAATTATTGCTGCTTTGAGGAAGGGATTCAAAACGCTCCCAATCAACGCCCGTCAGGTTTAGGTCACCAATAAGTAGCAGTTTACTTCTTTGGAACCGACACATGTGCTCTTCCAGTTTGAAGAGATCGCATAAAGTATGATGGTATAGATCAAGTCGCGAACCAGCAGATCAAGGCGAAATATATAGTCCTGCTTGTGGTTCAGATCGTTCCAGTGCAGTTGCATGGCAGCCTGCAATTTAATAGCCAGTAAAGCTGCTGCACTACTTATTGAGGATGAGACATGGATGAAAGCCCGATCAGCATGAGCGAGCTTAGCTTCCGCAACAGCGCTCTCATTTCCCGCTCTACTGCAATGGTTAGACATCCACTGAAGCCTGATAGTGTGGCCGCGCTGGGACGCCTGAGCTAGAAAAAGTACAATTTGTACGATTAGCTGCTCGCTTGTGCCTGGTTTCATGCATGCTTTTTATGATCTGCAGTGCGTATCTTGAGTCGCAGAATGTAGACCAGTGTTTTGCCGTCTGCTGACCAATGTAGCGGATAGCCTCTTGTATGCCTGGCAATTCGGTTGCCGTGAATAATGTTTTATGCATGAGCCTGAACCGGTGGCTGAAGGCGCTTCTAGGCGCAGTAACCGCTGCTGCTGTAGAGGAGTTCGTTACTGATCAGTCAAGAACAACACTTTCTGAGTCATCACAGGAGGAGGAGTTATATGATGATGTCAATTTCTGCAGTCCCACAGCGCCAATGTGCGACTTTTTTCGCATTTCTGGGGTATTGACACGTATGCTCGGAGTGAATTATCCATAATGGAAACTCCGGAATTCGGTAGAGCATTTTTTGTAGGCATCGAATTCCGCTGCGTCCTGATGGCTTTCAAATAAGCTGCGATTGGACGCGCACTACTTATATTCGCCAGGGAGTGGTGGTGATGCCTGGCCAGGTGTCGCAAATGCGCGCGTAGTGACTCCTGTTGGAAATATATACGGGATGGGCAGGTGCGGTCCTCATAGAAAGTGCCCGATGTTGAAGCCTAGCAGGGTAATCTCAAGCACTAGCCTCAGCGCTTTCCAGTGTCTGTAAAGCAGGCGGTGTTATCCTCAAAAGGACAGGTGCACTTATCTCAGATAACCGACCACCAGCACCTGCTACAGGCGAAGCAAAGATCGCCAAGACGGACCCCAGGATGGGAAATTGGAAATTTGAAATATATTGAAATTCAGACAAAATACAATTTGTCTGGGTGGAGAGGGCTAAAGGTGACACGAGAGGTCACCTGACTAGGCCCAAAACACCCTGAATTCATACAGCATAGTGTGGACATGAAAGGCATCACAACAAAATTGTGCAAGAATATCGTAAGGTATCACGTTCAGCAAAAAAAACAAAAACAAAAATACAACAAAATTCTACAGGAATACCATATGGTTTAACAACACACCCTAGTTACAAGGCAAAGCACTTAAAAAAAGAATAACCACAAATGTGTTTCTTAGACAAAACAAAGAAAGATAACCGGAATGGAGGGGATCGCCTGAAACACAGCAGTAATATACTGGTACTGCAGTTCCTGCAAACATGGTCGGGATTATACGCAAGTCAAGCAAAGATCTCTTGCCTGCTTTCGGAAAGCAAGCAGAGAACAGTTTTCCATGATGTCCAGCAATTCAGGATGGAGGTTCAGCAGGTTAGGAATAAGCCAACTGAATAATTGATTTCCATAGTTAGTCCTACATTTAGATTTTATGAAAACAGTTTTCCTAAATTCGTACTGCGGGTCATGCTTCGTATACTTTGATATAAATAGTTGTGGATCACTTTTAAAATCTAAAAAGGCAGTCTCAGACAAACGCATCTTGTACAATGATTCAATATCCAAGATTCTATTTTGCATGAAATATAACGTTGTTGAGTCGCGGACCGGTAAGTTTTCAATGAAACGGACACCTTTTTTCTTTAATATATATAGGCTTTCCATATTTGACCTACCTGTAGTGCCCCATACGAGCGAACAGTAATGAAGCCGCGAGTGAACGGTATTGAAGTAGAGCTCACTTCGTAAATAACGAGGTAATAGCATGGCGCTTCGTCCTGTCACCTACCCTTGTGTCTTGTCTCTTTTTTGCGCCTAAAAACTATTTAATTATGAACCAAAACCAACTAGCCCAGCAGCAAGTGCTCTTAGAGGTAATAGCAGACGGAACCTGTTAAGCGCACCAATGCATTGTGCAATATTGCGTTTAATAAAGCGAACATGGCAAGACCAGCGAAGGTTTTCGTAGAACCGGGCGCCTAAAAATTTTATATCTGAAACTCGTTCTAGCGGTCGCGATTGAAATGTCACTTCATTATAAGAAACTGGTCTGTTAACAGAACTAAAAACAATGTACTTTGTTTTGTCAACATTTAACGAAAGTTCATTTGCAACAAGCCAGTCAGATAGATTTCTAAGCCATAAATTTACACGAGGAATTAAGGAACCAAAATTTTCTGCAGAAAAAAATACACTAGTATCGTCAGCATAAAGGATAACTGAAGGAGTTTGTGGGATAGATACAATGTCGTTGATATACAGGAGAAACAGAGTAGGTCCTAGAATTGAGCCCTGAGGAACACCAAATTTGATAAACTCTGGATCGGACGTGGCATTATTAACTGAAACATACTGAGAACGACCTGACAGGTAGTTTTCTAACAATTTAAGTAAGATTCTTCGTATTCCATAAAACGGCAACTTGCTAAGAAGTACATTATGCTTAATTGAATCAAAGGCTTTGCTGAAGTCTAGGAAGACGCCTAATGTGTACAAATGATTTTCTATGTTTTTAGTCAGTTCGTCTTTCATACTAAGCAACGCAGATTCAGTTGATTTCCTTTTTTGAAATCCGTATTGGCTAGAAGAAATCAACTGACGTTTATTGAGGTAATCTGTTATCCTGTTATTAATCGCTTTCTCTACTATATTGGAAAACAAAGGAAGAATTGATATAGGTCTATAGTTACTAATTAAATTTGCAGCACCGCCTTTAAACAATACCGCCACACGTGCCACCTTCATTTTTTCGGGAAAAATGCCTGTTGTCAAGATTTGATTTGTTACATGACAAAGGAGGTCAACAATAAGGTCAGCAATTGCTTTAATTGGTGCTACTTTAATGCTATCAAAACCACACGAACAATTATTTTTGAGGCTTAATATTATATCATTAATCTCTGCAGGAGTAGCGGGATATAAGAAAAGGCTATGCTGCAAATTAGATTCAAGGTACTTTTCGAAACTTCTGGGAGTTGCAGCAGAAAAGGCTCCAAACTCCAAGAAATGTCTGTTGAACTCATTTGCAAGAGTTTTACCACTAATAATGGTTCCTTCAATCGTCATTTGAATTGGTATATTTTTTTTTCTGGATTTATGGAGAAGATCTTTTACAGTACGCCAGGTTCTCTGAGGATCAAAGGAAATATCAGGAAATTTTTGAGCGTAGTAGTGAATTCTAGATTTTTTTTATATCTGCACCTAATTTATTTCTAATGTTTTTGTACTCCTTCAAAACTGTCAAATCTTTGGACTTTACAAACTGGCTGAAGAGTCTATTTCATGCCTTGATTCGTCTAAGCAGATCTCGTGTGATCCAAGGCTTCCTTCTTTGTCTAGATTTTGCTATTGTTACAAACGGGAAAGCATGTTCATACAGCTTTATTATTTTGTCTAAGAATGTGTCGTACAAAATATTAGGGTCTTTCTCGCATAGAAGTTTACTCCAGTCGACTGAAGAAACGAGCTGACGAAAATGTTGAATTTTTGTTTGGCTTATAACGCGGGAAATTCTTTGGCGCATCAGTTTTTTCGACGCTTTGTTTACTTGACGTTTCTATAAAGCAGAAAGTTGACAGGTGATCACTAATGTCACTCAGAAGTACACCTGCAGTTGTACCGGCAATATCGATATTTGCTAGGCAAAGATCTATAAGTGATTCGCTCGATCCAGTTTTGCGAGTGGGTGCTGTAATTATATGAGAGAAACCATTGGCAGATGTCATGTCAACAAATTCATTGACAGAATGTAACTTGTCAAGTATGTTAATATTGAAATCACCCATTATTACCACAGGTTTAGTTTGTAACGAAAAGCCCTCTAGACTAGGATCGAGAAAATTAAAAAACTCTTGAAGAGGCGCGGAAGGCGGCCGATAAATTGTACCAAAAATAAATGTATTCGTCTCGATGAAAAGTGATTCATAGGAAGGGTTTAAACTTGTGCACTGCGGGATTAGCTCATAAGGAATGTTGCTTTTTATGTACAAAGCTACACCACCTCCCTTTTTAGTTTTTCTATACAGTGCTTCACACCTATAACCGGGAAAGCGGACAACATCGCTCAAATCAGTATACCAAGTTTCAGTAAATATCAATACATCAAATTCATGCTCTAGTGACGACAAAAAAAATCCACTTCTGCTTCTTTGTTTCTTAGGCTACATACATTCAGGTGATAAAAGGAAAAACACCCAGATTTTGACTTTGCGAGCTTGATACATCTCAGGGAGTTGGCATCATGATAAACACTGTTATCCATCGTAACTGTCATTTGTAGTAGGATTTCACAACCGCAACAGCACGTCACGTAATCTTATCAAGGTCACTTTCATCGCGGATGCGGATCGCGTTCACGCCCTCTGTTTTGCGCAGAAATATGTGACCATTTTTTTGCCAAACATACCGATAGTTCTTTTCGTTGCCTTTTCCATTTGTTAGCCAAAGTAGGCGCTTATTGAAAGGGGTCAGGTTGTCCATGAATTTCACGTCTGGTGCTTCATCAAGGCACGAGCGCCTCCGCATCCACTCTTCCTTAAGCCGAAGAGATGCAAACCGAGCAAGAACGATAGACTTCTTTCCCTTTCGTGGCGGTAACCTATGAAGTGCATCAAGGCTGTGGTTTTCGAGCTGTGGCAGTTGAAGTTTCAAGGCCAGGTCATTCATTTTTGCTAGGAGGTCCTCGTGTTCCTCTACTGCAAGTCCGTGAACTTCCATGTTTTGTCTGTGGCTGTATTGTTCTAGCTCGTTTACCTGTAGCTTGATTTCGTTCGTGCTCGGTGATGCACCTGATTCAATATCATTGAGCCTACTCTCTAAGGCTGCAATTTCAGTGTCTTGCTTCTCTAACTTATTCAAAATTGTATCATATTTGTCAGATAGCAACTGTATCGAGGCCTCAATGTCATTGGCTGTTTTCAGTAGCTGCGTCAAATTATCAACTTTGGCCACGAGGGGTAGGATAAGGGTAATTTTTTCATCTAGCTCCTTCAACTGCTTCTGAATGTTTGACTCTTCCATTGGTGTGGGGGGCGTTGGTAGACCTTTTTGCCCAAGTTCACATGTTGGACAGCTCCAACTAGACTTCCACGAGTCACCCTTAGTACGGAAGGTGGTTGCCTTCACCCCAGAGCATTTGCCTAGATGGTACGAGTAATCGCAAGCAGTGCATGTTATATACATTCCATCGTCAGGCAATGAACCATGACATGTCAAACACTCCTTTTCATCCTCATTCGGCATCGCAAAGAAATATCTAACAAACACTTCACGGTGGCAGCAGTGGACAAAATAAATTTGTGGTTTTAAGAAAAAAGGTTAAAAGGGCCACCAACCTGGGAACAAATGTGCAAATCGTTTACGACGTGTCTGCGCTGCCGTCCACTGCTGCCGCGTGAATGTTGGCACATCCGTAGCGTCCGTCCTTTTGTAGCCAACTGGCGGTCACGTGGCTTGTGCGTCGCTACCGATGTGAAGATCTGTAGGCGAAGATGAAGATCTGGTGCAGCTTCCAGCGTCAGCGTGCCGCACAGATGATGATACCCTTCGTCTTCTGTGGGGTGTCAGCGGCTTTCTGCGAACAAATGTGGAAATCGTTTACGACGTGTCTGCGCTGCCGTCCACTGCTGCCGCGTGAATGTTGGCACATCCGTAGCGTCCGTCCTTTTGCAGCCAACTTGCGGTCACGTGGCTTGTGCGCCGGTATCGATGTGAAGATCTGTAGGCGACGATGAAGATCTGGTGCAGCTTCCAGCGTCAGCGTGCCGCACAGATGATGATACCCTTCGTCTTCTGTGGAGTGTCAGCGGCTTTCTGCGAACAAATGTGGAAATCGTTTACGACGTGCCTGCGCTGCCGTCTACTGCTGCCGCGTGAATGTTGGCACATCCGTAGCGTCCGTCCTTTTGTAGCCAACTTGCGGTCACGTGGCTTGTGCGTCGGTATCGATGTGAAGATCTGTAGGCGACGATGAAGATCTGGTGCAGCTTCCAGCGTCAGCGTGCCGCACAGATGATGATACCCTTCGTCTTCTGTGGGGTGTCAGCGGCTTTCTGCGAACAAATGTGGAAATCGTTTACGACGTGTCTGCGCTGCCGTCTACTGCTGCCGCGTGAATGTTGGCACATCCGTAGCGTCCGTCCTTTTGTAGCCAACTTGCGGTCACGTGGCTTGTGCGTCGGTATCGATGTGAAGATCTGCAGGCGACGATGAAGATCTGGTGCAGCTTCCAGCGTCAGCGTGCCGCACAGATGATGATACCCTTCGTCTTTGGGGTGTCAGCGGCTTTCTGCGAACAAATGTGGAAATCGTTTACGACGTGTCTGCGCTGCCGTCTACTGCTGCCGCGTGAATGTTGGCACATCCGCAGCGTCCGTCCTTTTGTAGCCAACTTGCGGTCACGTGGCTTGTGCGTCGGTATCGATGTGAAGATCTGTAGGCGACGATGAAGATCTGGTGCAGCTTCCGGCGTCAGCGTGCCGCACAGATGATGATACCCTTCGTCTTCTGTGGGGTGTCAGCGGCTTTCTGCGAACAAATGTGGAAATCGTTTACGACGTGTCTGCGCTGCCGTCTACTGCTGCCGCGTGAATGTTGGCACATCCGTAGCGTCCGTCCTTTTGTAGCCAACTTGCGGTCACGTGGCTTGTGCGCCGGTATCGATGTGAAGATCTGTAGGCGACGATGAAGATCTGGTGCAGCTTCCAGCGTCAGCGTGCCGCACAGATGATGATACCCTTCGTCTTCTGTGGGGTGTCAGCGGCTTTCTGCGAACAAATGTGGAAATCGTTTACGACGTGTCTGCGCTGCCGTCTACTGCTGCCGCGTGAATGTTGGCACATCCGTAGCGTCCGTCCTTTTGTAGCCAACTTGCGGTCACGTGGCTTGTGCGTCGGTATCGATGTGAAGATCTGTAGGCGACGATGAAGATCTGGTGCAGCTTCCAGCGTCAGCGTGCCGCACAGATGATGATACCCTTCGTCTTCTGTGGGGTGTCAGCGGCTTTCTGCGATGATGACACCAGCCTATTTTTCAGGGCACCATGTGTATCGAGTCTGGAAGTAAATGCTACGAGGTGCCTACGTTCGCTACACCACTGGTCACTTTCCAATTCGCTGAATATCAATATAAGCAAAACAAAAGCTGTGCTTTTTAGACCCCGTAATAAGTCTGTTTCTGAGTTAACGTTATCGATCAGTTCATCAAAAATACACGTCTCCTCTTCTGTTAAAAGCCTTGGTGTCACATTCCACGAGAACTTATCTTGGGATGTTCATGTTGATAATACAGTTGCCAAAATTTCAAGAGTAGTAGGTATCCTGTCCAAGTTTCGGTACTACTTTCCACAATGCATAAAAAAACTTTTGTACGACTCTTTGTTCACCAGTGTTATAACTTATTGTTTCTTAGTCTGGGGTACAACCACTGTCTCCAATATTACAAAACTCCATGCACTACAGAAAAAAGCAGTTCGTGCAATTAACAACATCCCAAATGATGTACACACCAAACCTGTCTTTGAGGCATTACACATTGTACCTATTGTGCAATTGTACTCTGTCATGCTCCGCAAAAAGTACACATCAAATATTAATCAAGGAACTGCATTTCTCGCTGATTTGTCTCGACTAACATGCAGAGAACGCCCCTACAATACGCGCATCGGAGACAACTGGTATTTACCGCGAACGCGAACTACGGCAGACAAATGCTGTCCTATAATATCCCGTCCATTTTAAACAGTTTGTGAAAAACTGTAATTAGTGAAGAGTAACAACATATAGTTTCTTTCTTTAGTGTACTAACTCAGCCTGCTTTTATGCCTTCCCTCTTTACGTGATATGTTTGATGGTTATGTGTTTTTTGATGCCCTGAACGTGTTTTATTTTCGATGCAATGTGCTTTTGTTTTAAATATGTCACAGGCATAACATATAATGTACCGTTGTGTGATTGTGGGTTTTTGTGCACAATGTAGTTGCTGTAGGGGGCGGGGACCTCCGTCAAGCCTCTATAGGCTTTTTGTCCCCGCTCCCCACATCCTTGATGTGAAATAAACCTGATTGATTGATTGATTGATTGATTGATTGATTGATTGATTGAAATGTGGAAATCGTTTACGACGTGTCTGCGCTGCCGTGTACTGCTGCCGCGTGAATGTTGGCACATCCGTAGCGTCCGTCCTTTTGTAGCCAACTTGCGGTCACGTGGCTTGTGCGCCGGTATCGATGTGAAGATCTGTAGGCGACGATGAAGATCTGGTGCAGCTTCCAGCGTCAGCGTGCCGCACAGATGATGATACCCTTCGTCTTCTGTGGGGTGTCAGCGGCTTTCTGCGAACAAATGTGGAAATCGTTTACGACGTGTCTGCGCTGCCGTCTACTGCTGCCGCGTGAATGTTGGCACATCCGTGGTGTCCGTCCTTTTGTAGCCAACTTGCTGTCACGTGGCTTGTGCGCCGGTATCGATGTGAAGATCTGTAGGCGACGATGAAGATCTGGTGCAGCTTCCAGCGTCAGCGTGCCGCACAGATGATGATACCCTTCGTCTTCTTTGGGGTGTCAGCGGCTTTCTGCGAACAAATGTGGAAATCGTTTACGACGTGTCTGCGCTGCCGTCTACTGCTGCCGCGTGAATGTTGGCACATCCGTAGCGTCCGTCCTTTTGTAGCCAACTTGCGGTCACGTGGCTTGTGCGCCGGTATCGATGTGAAGATCTGTAGGCGACGATGAAGATCTGGTGCAGCTTTCAGCGTCAGCGTGCCGCACAGATGATGATACCCTTCGTCTTCTGTGGGGTGTCAGCGGCTTTCTGCGAACAAATGTGGAAATCGTTTACGACGTGTCTGCGCTGCCGTCTACTGCTGCCGCGTGAATGTTGGCACATCCGTAGCGTCCGTCCTTTTGTAGCCAACTTGCGGTCACGTGGCTTGTGCGCCGGTACCGATGTGAAGATCTGTAGGCGACGATGAAGATCTGGTGCAGCTTCCAGCGTCAGCGTGCCGCACAGATGATGATACCCTTCGTCTTCTGTGGGGTGTCAGCGGCTTTCTGCGAACAAATGTGGAAATCGTTTACGACGTGTCTGCGCTGCCGTCCACTGCTGCCAGCTATAAACCCTATAATGGTGTAAAACTGTTGTTGTTTTTTTCGGAGCACGAACGCGTGCTTTGCCCAGAATAGCTCGGTGTCTATGGTAATACCTAAGAATTTATAGTGTGTCACGTATGGAATTACTTGACCCTCAATTGTGACAGGCTACCACGCATCAACTTTCGTGTAAAAGCTAACAGGACACTTTTAGTTGGCGATAGCTCAAGGTCCTGACGACGCAAGCACGCAGACACAATGGACGCTAAACGCTGCAGTGTCCATTGCACTTGGGTGCGCGTGAAACTTGGCGCCCAGGTGCAGACGTCGTCCTCGTACGCGGATACCCAAACTGTAATCAAGGGTTCGCCAGAATCCTGTCTGGTGAGGGGGAAGCATAGTGGTTGAAAAAACACACTCGCCAAAAAAATGATTTTAATATATGACATTTCGGGACCCCTACGGGTTAATTGTTCACAATGAGGGCGGACGGAATGCGCCGCTTCTTATATGCGCACTTGACAGCGCAGTGAATTGGCGTAGTTATCCGGGAGATTATACTTCGTCCTCTTAATAACGTTATTCGTAGTCTGTATATAAAAAGATTCTTAAAGCAGTCGTGAGGGTAAAAGTTTCATTGTATCTAAGATTGTGACGTTTTCTCAATAAATGGTGTGCTTCATTTCTTGAACATGCTCTGCCAGTGGGTTTGATGACGTGCGACATGTGCTGACGTCATTCTTGTGTTCTCTTAAGCTTCCCTTAAAATCGCCTGAATCGCCAATGTAAGATGCATCGCAGTTTTTGCAGAGTATTTTGTGCACAACTCCCGGGTAACGTGGGCGCTCCATACTACCTTTAACATGACAGAGCTGTTATTTAAGCTTGCTGGACAGCACGTGCCCAATGCGCACGTCGTATTTTGCAGATATTTGTGCCAGAGCCTCACTTGTCCCCCGGACGGAAGGCACGCTCGCGCGCTTCTGTTTTCCGATGAGTCGGGGCTCGCCAGGTTGCAGAGAGCGGCGTTGTTCGTTTTGCAGCAGTTGTCGGGGATAACCATTCTTCTCGAGGTCGACGCGGACTTTTTTCTGCTCCGAACAGCGCAGACCGAGACTGGAGCAAAGACGAGCTGCACAGTTACACAGGGCGGACGCGACGGAACGTTTGTGGCCAATGGGGTGGGCAGATTGAAAATCGAAGTACTTCCCAGTGTGTGTGGGTTTCCGGTAAACGGTAGTGGCAACACCATGGGGAGTGCGGAGAACAAGTGCATCAAGGAAAGCAATCCTTTCGGACACTTACTCTTCCATTGTGAAGTGAACTGTTGGTTGAAAAGAATTTACATGGTCCAGAAGCCGTTCGGCGTCCAAGCGATGAATCACACAGAAACAATCGTCCACATACCGCAAGAAGAGCTTCGGACAAGTGTGGAACGATTGGAGGGCCGAACTTTCAATAGATTCTAGCGCGAGGTTGGCACAGGTCACTGATACCGACCCACCCATAGCCGTGCCGAAGACTTGCCTGTATAGTATTCGTTGCTGAAAATGAAATATGTGTTCTGCAGACAGAATTTCAGGAGACGGCACAAATCAGCTGTTTCAAAAGGCGTTCGGGATGGCAGTGATGCGTCTGCTTCCAGAACTCTCTCGCAGTATCCAACAGCGAATTCAACAGGAACGCATGCCAACATGGATTTTACATCGAAGGAGACCATGATGTCATCCTCGTCAACCGCCACATCCTTCAGCTTAGTAGTAAAATGAGCCGAATCTTTCACGTATGTCGGTGTTCGTCCAACGAGGGGACCAAGGACTTGATGCAGATGCTTGGACAGGTTATGCAATGGCGAACGAGTGAAATCAACAATTGTCCTGAGAGGTACGTTCGGTTTGCGAATCTTGGGTAAGCCGCAAATACCAGGTCGTGACCCATTGTAGCATAACAGCTTGTAATAAAGGTACTTCTGTGGAGGGACAAACTTGAACACATCGGTTAGCAGTTTTTGAACCTCTGCTTCTAGTTTTGTCGTGGGATCCCGGTTCAGCTTGGCGTACGTTAGTGCATCCTGCAGCAGGTCGGACATCTTTGAAATGTACTGAGTGAGGTCTAATATCACGGTTGCGTTTCCTTTGTCGGCCGGAAGGATTGCTATCTGCTCATTGCTCCTGAGTCTCTTGAGATCATGCTTCTCAGAAGTAGGTAAAGTGCTGGGCAAAGGTGAACGTTTTGCAAGCGCCTCAATAGCACGTGAGCGTGCTTCTGCTTGAAACTTTGGATCTACTAGGCGAACTTCCTGCTCAACGGCACAAGCCATATGGCCTACCCTGGGTGCGGCGCCGGTGTTGAAACTGAGGCCATTACTCAGGAGGGCATGTTCCGCAGGATCCAAGTTGTGGGATGGCAAGTTGTAGATCCCCGGTACAGTATGGCTCCTTCCGGTGGTACCGAGTAAGCGCAGGAACGTTGCTTCCTGGCTGGTGACCGTTTCGTCTTCAGTTCGGGATGAGACGAAGTTTGCATGAAGCAACACGTCGCCGAAATCAGCGCCCAGAAGATCCCGAAGTCTTAGTTGCGAGAACGCTTCATTATCAAGGCGCTTGATAGTGGCGTTTGCTTCCATGATGTGCGCCTGAAGGAGACGTTTCTTCCGAACGGTGTCTTTACGAGCAGAGGTAAGCAAATAGACTTTGGTATAAGCCCGTGTGCCTTGCAACGGGAGTTGAAGCGCATGTGGCTCTAGAACGAGGCCGGTCTTAATTTCTGGGAAATGAAGTGACGGATTTTGGTGATTGCAGCGGGCCCATATTTTCCGCGGAAGGCAACGTAGTCAACGGTTCGACAGAATTCTGTCTGGCGAGGGGGTAGCATAATGGTTTAAAAAACATGCACGCTAAAAAAATGGTTTTAAAATATGACGTTTCGGCACCCCTACGGGTCCCTTGTTCACAATGAAGATGGACGTAATGGGCCGCTTCTTATAAGCGCACTTGACAGCGCAGTGAATGGGCGTAGTTATCCGGGAGATTACCCTTCGTCCTGTTAATAACGTTATCCGTAGTCTGTATATAAAAAGGTTCTAAAAGCAGTCGTGAAAATAAAGGTTTCATTCTATCTAAGATTGTGGCGTTTTCCCAGTCAATGGTGTGCTTCATTTCTTGAACATGCTCTCCCAGTGGGTTCGATGACGTGCGACATTTTTTTTCGAGTGTGTGTTTTTTCAACCACTAAAACTGAACAGCGTTTTGCAGTTCTTTGAATAGGTTGATTAGTACGGTATTAAAAAATTGGAGGCTTATCAAGGTTAAGCCCAGTGGATGCGAAGCATGTTAAGCAGCTGCCTCAGCGATAATGGCGCCGCCGCCGCGTCGCGCGCGACGGCGCGAACCGAAGCGTGGAGGCCTCCGCCGGGCGACGTCCGACGGCGCGATATGAGGCCCCATCTGCAGCCGGTGTGACGTCATCACGTGACGTCACATCATGTGATCTCACTTCAGGGTCAATGGTGGCCACAGCCGGGAGGCTACCGACGGCGCGATATGAGGCCCCATCTGCAGCCTGTGTGACGTCATCACGTGACGTCATGTCACGTGACCCCACTTCAGGGTCAATGGTGGCCACCGCCGGGCGTCGCGCGAAGGCCCGCAACCTACGTTAATATGCTTCGCATAATAATGTTGGACGAAGCACTCCTCCATCGGGCACACTGCGTCTTACAGGATGATCTGTGGTGTCACATTCATCA
Organism: Amblyomma americanum; assembly: GCF_052857255.1. Taxonomy (NCBI): domain Eukaryota; kingdom Metazoa; phylum Arthropoda; class Arachnida; order Ixodida; family Ixodidae; genus Amblyomma; species Amblyomma americanum. The sequence continues at coordinate 3,445,868 of NC_135499.1, forward strand.
GTAACCATAGACTTCTCGGCTGTTCAGATAACTTGCAAACCACGGATGTAGGCGTCCGCCAATTCCACATTTCTCGAGGGCGTCTAGGATTGCATCGCACTGAACATTAGCGAATGCACCTTTGACCAGACCAATTACACTGTCGATTGCGGAGCGGCCTTTGCGCAATCCTGTCATTGCGTCTCGGTATATGCTGCATTTTTACACAAACCATTCGAGGCGTATTAATATCATGCGTGCCATATCGTTTTGCCAAAACAACTTGCGAGAGCTGCAGGCCTGTAGGATATCGTGTGACATGACGATTTTCCTGGTTTGAGTAGAGCTAGAATGCGCCTTCCTTTCCATTGATGTGGAGCAGTGGCAGTGACCCAAGCGTGGTGAACCCAGTAAAGGGTTTCTTCTGCTTTGGGCCCCAAATGGCGAAGCAAACTGTAGGTAACTCAATCGGATCCTGCGGAAGAAGAAAGATTACAAGCAGAAAGTGCTGCTTTGAGTTCGTGCAGCGTGAATGAAACGTCAGGACGATGATTCTCGGTAGGAGGAGCACAGCGATGCTTCGGGGCCATAATTGTGCTCCAGCAATTCGCAACCAGAATTCCTCCGTTATATCGAGAGCTTTCCGGCTCTGGAAAAGTGTCAATGCGCTGAAAAGGTATTGCTGCTGAGGAAATGAAGGCAAAGCTGGGATAACAAGCCAGAGCTTTGAGATGGGTTTCTGGGGATCAAGCCTGCTGCAAATTGACCGCCACCGCTGTGTACGAAGTTTTTCTAAAGATGACTGGACTTGCCTTTGTGCAAGCCGAGAAGCCCGGAGATCCGAAACATTTTTCGCTGTGCGCTATTTTCCTTCTGCACGTCGCTGAATCGCACATAGCTGTGCATAGAGCACATCTATGGTGTTTTGAGATTTGGTGCCAAAATTCTATGCGACGACTCTTGCATAGCTCTAATTATACGTTTCTCTAGATCTGTTAGGGTAGGGAGCTCGCTTCTAAAACGCTTGGGAAATAATTTCAGTCACTGGCATGGTGATGGCGGCCAATCCAGCGAAGCTCAGCATAAGCCGGTATGTCGTCACTGGCGTACGTTTCGATATCAGCACAAGGCGCGAATGATGGGAGACGCCTGAATAGCAATGCCAGGTCCAGACAGCTGCTGTAGGCCGTTCCGCGGGAAAAGGTCATCGTCCCGTCATTGAGAGCAACAAGGCCTGCATTGTCCATGAATGTGGCAATGTCCCGACCACAAGCGTTCGTTACAACGCTTCACCAGCAATGGTGATGCGCATTGAAATCTCCAACTGCTACATGGGTCTGTGAAGCGCTGTACACAAGTCATGTTGCGTCAAATCTACTGCTAGGGGCGATGTACTACAACCGAAATGAAGGCTGTGTGACCATTCAGGTTCACTGTTGCAGCAACCTACTTGTTCATGCTGCCTCCGAGAACTCCTTTGCTTTTTAGGGTTTAACGTTCCAAAGGAACTTGGGCAATGACGGATGACGCAGTGAAGGGCTCCGGAAATTTCGACCACCTGGTGTTCTTTAACGTGCACTTACATCGCACAGTGCACGGGCCACTAGAATTTCGCCTCCATCGAATTTCTAATGCCGCGGCCGTATCGAATCCGTGTCTTTACGGTAAGCAGCCGAGCGCCTTAATCGCTGAGCCACCGGGGCGGCTCCAGGAACTGGATTTTGAAGGTAAGTCAGGTTGCAGCGAATGGATCAAGATCCTTCTTGCATATTGAACGCTTCGGATAGAAGGTGCTCATAGCCGGACAGGCGAAAAGGAGAGGCGATATTAGGCTCACATATTACCAGCAAGTGAAATATCCTCTGCCTGAAGTCTGCCAGGTGGCTTCGCAGACCTCGAGTATTCCACTGCGATACTGCCGATCGAGTGATTCTCCCCTGAAGTGAAAGTGGTGACAAAAGTATAGCCGTGATTGCTGTGTTTTTTAAAGAGTCACAAAGATGGGCACCAAAGTTTTTTAAAATTTCGACAGCTGCCCGAGAAACGGGCGTGTTCACATTAGCAAAGATTAGTCGTATGGTGCTTATTAGTTGTTTCAGCACAAGAGCAGTGCTTTTAAAAGAGCTAGTTGGTCGTCCATTATTATAAGGGGGCTGGAAAGCACAACGGTTCTGCTAAAATCAAGGAACAAGGCCACGAGATAGTTGTGGGGGGCTTTTCGTATGGCTTCAGGAAAATCAACGGAGGGTACGTAAGCGACCCATTTGTGGCTTTGACCAAAAAAGAACTGTTTTTGGCCGCTTAAGATGGCCAAGCATGACTTGTGCGAAAAGGTCGAGCCACGTCCGGTTGGTGTCATGATTTCGTGGTTTTTGGTGGAGTTTTTTTCTTATTGTATGTGTTTTCGTTTTTTCCTACGATTAGGTTTGCATTAATATGAGCCCCTTCGAAAAGGAACTCAGTTGTTAGTCTGCGTTTTTTGTGTCGTTGCGTTTCGTCTGTTTTTGTCTGTTCTGAAGTTAAGCGCTCCCCTATGATAACGAAGTTTTAGCGCAACCCATATTTAGTAATCTGTGGTCGACACTACCTGCTTACGCATTGGCTGACGTGCCTCAGAGATCACAGTGCGCGTTGGTAGCGGTTGCCGTGCTGCAGAATCCTCCTGAGCCGATGCCTTCGGCACATCCGGGTGGCGTTGTTCCTGCTGATGCGTTGTCGCTTCATTTTCTGTATTCGAGCTCTCCTGCCGGTTGCGTTGTATGCCTCCTCCAGCGGCGAACCGCGTTTAGTGCTTCTAGACGAGAAGTGTGGTCTCTCACAATATCATTTACGGTCTTCATCTCTGTCTTTATTTTCGGACACTCCCTCAAGGTTGCCTCATAAGGTTCCTTGCAGTTTCCACATTTGGGCACTTCATCAGTACATGCAGGTCTGTTGTGGTCTCCACCATAACGCAGGCAGATTTTCTTGCTTGTGCGTGCAGCGCTCACGTGTCCCAGCTTCTGGCATATTCGGCACTTCAAACGCGGGGCACATAACGGCGCACGGATGCCTCACAAACCCTGCCTTCACGTGCGATGGCAAACTGGTGCCTTGAGACAGTAGTTTCACGTGGTTGGATTGCCCAAACCGGTGATTTACAGGGATTGTAACTAAGCAAAATGCTGGGTTAACCAGGTAGGTTAGTTGATCTTGCTATGTGGAGACTGGCGGCAACCTCTTACGCTTCTTTAACGACCTGCACTTAGGTTTCCAGGTCGGAGTTGAGCAGCAAGGTTTCAAACGGGCCCACGTGCGTGAGCCTCTGAAGAAATATTGTTTGGGGATCTGTCGGACAGAGCCAGAAGATGTGGTAGGAACTTTTCGCTTGATATTTTGCTTTATGGGGGTTTAACGTCCCTAAGCGACTCAGGCAAATAGGGACACCGTAGTGAAGGGCTGCGGAAATTTCGACCACCTGGTGTTCTCTGACGTGCACTGGCATTGCGCAGTACACGGCCCTCTAGACAATCGTCGCCATCGAAATTCGACCGCCGTGGCCGGGTTCGAACCCGCGTCTTTCGGGTCAGTAGCCGAGCCACATAACCACTGTGTCACCATGGAGGCCTAGAACTTTTCAGTCTGCGAGAAAGTTTCACCGGGCGGTACAACGAATACTCTAGGGCAGGACCATTTACGGAGAGCGAGCCCCAGCAACGGTGGACCCCCGCGCCAGAGACGGCTTTTGTAGCTGTTTAATAAGCCAGGTCCTCTTCAGACCCGAAAGCTCTCCGAGGGAGCGTAGCAGGCTGATGCACTACAGCCACCTCGTTGGTCATGTGTGTGCACAATCCACATGCCTCGGATAGGCAGGGACGTAAATACCCGTCGTACCCTTCCGTGCGCAACAGCACAGAATTGGGACGAGAGACGCAAGCAGAAACAGCAATGCCGGCCTCGAAGGCCGCATCTCGATGCAGGCGGAGTGCGAAAACTTCCGTTCCGCCGCGCAGTGCCAGCGCAGTTGGTGGAAATTAGTTTGGGGACTCTTCTGCTGTGTTCAGCCCTCTGTCATCCTTTCACAGCCGGCTTTCAGTCGGTGCACACCCTGTTGTCAGAAATGGAAATAAAAATGAAATTGGTCATCGACTTCCGCAAGAGTTCGCTCTATCAGTTACCTCAACTGCTCTAAAAATGCGCTGTTCTTTACCATACGGAAGTCAAGAGCAGGTTATTACAAGAAGCGACCTTTAGATGAAGCAATAAAGCTTTATCGCTTCTTGTAAAAAGCATTCCTTGGAAGAACCTCCTCTCGACTTGAAGCTTTATCCATCCATTCAAATTTACGAATAAAAAATGACAACTACGGGGCTGCGCAAAAAAGTGAGTAATGAAGGATTATCTTTCCTTACATGTAAAGGCAAAATACTTAAAGGGCAGCTATCGTAGTTGCTAATTTCGGAAAGCGTCACACAGGATCAGGAAATGCTGCAGCGGCAGACTTCCTTTTTACTTTCTTTGAACACACGCTAGTATGAAAGAGCATCTCGTTCTCTTAAATCACTCTGTTTCACTTGCTGTATTCTACATGACAATAGCTGTCCCTTGCCAGTTCATTCAGTCTACGAAATTATGCGGCGCTAATAATTGCTATGTTTTCATCTCATTTAAATTGCTCCTCTTACCTGGATTTCCACCGAAAAATGAAGCGCTACGAAGATACTTCTACAAAAGGAGGCTATTCGCCATTTGCAGCTGCTCTGTTTTTTGTACTACGCATAAAGCTGCTTCCTGCATTAAGAATTATTAGTGCCGACGTCAAGTAGCGGCTGTTGATCGATCATCTCGAAGGCGGGCACCCTGCACTATATCGCTACCTATCTATTGGGCTATCAGCACTCTGGCTCCGCAGTGGTGTGTTTTCCGAGAAGAATTCTACTTCAAGTGCAAAACTTACTATTACGTCATAAGTCCTTGCCTGCCATGACGAACCGACATCCGGCCAAATTGGTTTTACATGCATCCTATCCCGAGTCCGGTGAAATTATTGCTGGCTAGAGCTTCTCTCAAGCGTCAATCGTTATTTTAGCGGCTTCCAGCAAAGCCAGCAGCTAAAACTACTTGCGCTTAAGCCTCTTGGCATATTGCAGTCTACCGAGCCACCCAAAACACCACTCGACAGTGCAGGCGTGGACCTTCTGGGACCCTTTCCTATGTCGTCGACAGGTCAAAAGTAGATCGTAGTTGCCAGACTACTGGATCCGCTACGCTGAGACGAAGGCCCACGCGCAAGGTACTGCTACCGAAGTTGCTCACTTCTTTATGCACAGCATTGTGTTTCGACACAGCGGTAATAACACTGTGCATTTCACTGTTACAACTGTCGGGCAAGTGCGTACTTGACTCACTTTTCCCCGCTTCCCAACTAGCGGCAATCGTATAGTTCAGTTCAGCCCTAGTTTACTTTGCTTTTTTTTTCTTTTTTACTTGCCCATAGCTCAGTTCGAATGTGACTGTGCTTGCCTTAAGCGGTGAAGCGGGCGGAGGGAATAATGCCACCTATCTAGAACCGCACGCCCTCCTCGCTTAGCAGCAATGTTCGCTTGCACGCACTGCTCCCTTTTTTGTGACTATATGTACTCGTTTTGTATTTTACGATCCTTCTTTTTCACTACTCAGTGCAAACGTTCTTTAGTTCATGGCGCAATTCTTATAGCTCTGAAGGGATGCATACGTGAGGCATATGCAGTGCTCAAACGAACTCACTCTCCCGACAAGTGCCAAGGACATTGTGCCTGTTCTCGAAATTATAAACCTTGATATGCCTGCCGGAGTAGCCTGAGCTGCAATGCAACGCCAACCTCTCCCTTACTCTTCATGAAAATAAAAGAAAAACAATAGAAACCTCAGAGAGATGCGGCGGAGGCAGAAAAGACAACGCGAAAAAGAGGTGAACGGACGCAAGGTCGCGCTGACCTATAGTAAGCGAAGCCGGACCTCAGGGGGCCGCAGAAAACTGACCGCCAGCTGAGACGCCCAAAAAGCCTTAGGCCTCGTCCCGTAACAGCACTGCCAGCCGAGACGCCTGGGAAGAACCGATCGTGTCAACATCGAAGCCCCCTATCAATGGTGGCCGGGCCTGTTCGCCTAACCATGGGACTGACTACAGGCTGAGCACCACCCCGCCTGAGCAGGCGAGGCACCGGTTGGCCGGACTGGACCGACTCCTCGTACAAGCCAGCAGTGAGCGGCAGAGCGTCAGTAAACAATCAGGACCCGTAGATAACAACAGATTAGCTAGCTTTGTGACTTACCCCAGACAGGCGGGAACATCACATAGCGAAGAAATGATGTTTCGTTGGTTTATGGCGCTTAACCCCCCAAAGCGACTCAGGCTGTGCTTGCTCCAAAGTGAATCTCACACGCAGAGTGAAATACAATGGCCTTACTTTTGATGACACACTATCTTGGAGGATGCACATTGAGGAGGTTGCAATAATAATAATAATAATAATAATAATAATAATAATAATAATAATAATAATAATAATAATAATAATAATAATAATAATAATAATAATAATAATAATAATAATAATAATAATAATAGTAATAATAATAATAATAATTGGCTTTTGGGGAAAGGAAATCATATTGCTTGATCATATTGCTTCTTTTAATATTTTATGTGTGAATCAACACGTCACAACTTTCTCCTGCCACATGAATTGAATGCTGTTGTCTCGGGCTATCAAATAAGCGCTTTGAAATGCCTTCACTTAAATGTTCGTTCCCTTTGTAACAAAGAAGATTCTATCGAGCATTTTATTTCGAGTTTTTCATTTCAGTTTGATGTGATAATGCTCACTGAAACGTGGTGTAAAAATGATCATTGTCACTTCGGGTTTACACCTTATCAGTCATTCTCCTTAAATCGCCCAAATCGTCGTGGCGGAGGCGTAATGATGCTACTAAAGAAAGGGATGCAATGTGAACTGCTTTCTCGTTTTTCTGTTTCTTGCTGTGATTACGAGGTTTTGACTGCGAATGTGAACAATTCTGTTTTCTCTTTATGTTATCGCCCGCCCGATGGAAATGTTGAAAACTTTTTTGCGTTCTACGAAGAGTTCTTATTGTTTATTTCTGAGGCTGGTTACTTTGTTCTATCTGCTGGCGACTTTAATATTGATTTGTTAGGAGATTCAGCAGCCAAAACCACTATGAATATGCTCATTACTTCAAACGGGTGCTCAAACCAAATCAGTTTGCCTACTAGGATCACAGAACATAGCGAAACTTTGTTAGACCTAATTATTACTAACTCGGTCAGTGAAAATAACATTGCGGGTGTGATGACCTGCGACTTGAGTGACCACCTTCCCACCTTCATAATATTAGATAGACACAATCATCATAGTAAAAAACAATTTATAAATGTTCAAATAATAAATCCTACTCGCCTAGATGCCTTCAGGAATGACGTGCTAAATTCTGATTTCGAATATCTTCTTGCGATTAATTGCGCTGACAAGGCGTATAACATGTTCGTTGATCACATCGCTGAAATATATAAACGGCATTTTCCGCTTAAGCAACTGAAACTTGGTAGGAAAATACGCAAGCCTTGGATCATGCCAGAGCTCATTAAAAAGATCAATAAGAAGAATACTATGTACCATCAGTTTATAAAAACTAAAAATCCCCAAAAACTTAAGGAGTTTAAGATATACCGAAATCAGCTAAATAAAGAAATAAAGTTAAGCAGACAAAACTATTTTCATGCGAAACTTGACGCCTGCTCTCGTAAGCCTGATCTTTTGTGGAAAAAGTTGAACACTGTTTTAAATCGCAGTAACTCATCCCCAAAAACAGATAAACTTAAAATCGGTGAAGTCGAGATATCCGGTTGCGCCCTGGCAAACTTATTTAATAACTATTTTGTGCAGTGTGGTGATTATTTTCCAGTGTCTGAATTTTCAAGATTCATGCCCCCTAGTAACCAATCTACTTTCTTTCTTGAGGCCGTTAGCGAAGAACAAGTTCGGTCTGTTTTTATGTCTCTTCAAAACAGCTCTAGTTGTGACGTTGAAGGTATGCAAATTCGACCGCTTAAACATATTATGGATCTTATCGCACCGACTCTTACCCATATATTTAATCTTTGTTTTTCAAGTGCCGTTTTCCCACAAAGAATGCAGGTGGCTAAGGTTACGGTATTGTTCAAGAAAGGTGATCGAAATGACATCAAGAATTATCGCCCTATCTCAGTGTTGCCAATATTTTCAAAGGGTTTAGAAAAGATTATTCATGAGCGCCTTTCAATTTTTTTTCAGAAATATGACCTTTTAACCCCAGCTCAATTTGGATTTAGAAAGCATAGGTCCACGGAACTAGCCTTGATAGAACAAAAAGAGTTTATTTTATTACAGTTTTCAAGTAAGATGGTTGTACTGGGCCTGTACATTGATTTCACGAAAGCATTTGACTGCATTGTTCATTCCATTTTACTCAAAAAACTTGAATTGTATGGAGTGCGTGGGCATTGCTGGAATCTTATAAAATCTTACCTTGGCTATCGGCGGCAGTATGTTCAAATAGGTGAGCACTGTTCCGACCAAAAACCGATTGCAAGAGGAGTGCCTCAAGGCAGCATTCTTGGACCTTTTCTTTTTAATATCTACATAAATGATCTGGTAAATACATGCGCTGAAGCCAAATATATATTGTACGCCGACGATGCCAGCATATTTTTTTCCGCTACAGACTGTGAGCAAATCAGCTATATAGCAAACTCCGCCCTTGTAAAACTTCTGGAATGGTCTGTAGCAAATCAGTTAGAAGTTAACACCAACAAAACTAAGGCTGTGCTATTTAGACCGAAATCAAAGCAGGTAAATATGAACGTAGATCTTATCTATGGCACCAGAAAAATAGAAATAGTAAGTAGTATTAAAATTCTTGGGGTCACGTTTTCGCAAAGCATGCTGTGGGATATTCATGTAGATTCTGTTTGCACTAAATTGTCAAGTGTCGTTGGTATTTTATCCAGATGTAGGTCTATATTACCTTTCAGCGTAAAAAAGCTGATATATAATTCTCTTTTTTACTCTCACCTCTCTTACTGCTTTTTGGTATGGGGATCTACCACAGTAACAAACTTAACAAAGGTGTACGTCCTACAAAAAAAGATAATTAGGCTTATTTTTGATGTCCCCTACAATTCTCATACACATGCTCTGTTCATTAAAGCAGATATAATGCCTGTCTGGAAATTGTTTAGCTATAGACTAATTGTTGCCTTTAAGTACGAATTAAAAGAAAATCGAAATTTCTTTCGCAACCTAGCCAAGCTAGAAATAAAGCCTACATCCTACACTATACGTCAGTCTGAATACTGGAAGGTGGTCACTCCCCGCGCTAACTATTCTATGGGTACACTATCGTACATTTTGCCTAAACTTCTTAATGATCTGAATAAATGTGGAATTGATTTAGGTTGCACTACAGTTCGTGAACTGCGCCACGTGATATGTGATGTTTTTGAACAATTCTAATATTGATTTCCTTGTGAGACATTAAATCGAATCAATTTTGCGTTTCTGCATGTTTGTATTCCTGTATGTTTCATGTATGCTCCTGTACTGCCTTGTAGAGGGGACCGTGGGCTGTCAAGCTGTTCAGCAGCTTTTACCCACGGCCCCTCCATCGTTTTGATGGAAATAAAGCTGTTATTATTATTATTATTATTATTATTATTATTATTATTATTATTATTATTATTATTATTATTATTATTATTATTATTATTATTATTATTATTATTATTATTATAAATGGCGCAGTATCTGTCTCATATATCTTTGGACACCTGAACGGTGCCCTAAGGGAAGGTATAAAGGAGGGAGTGCAAGAAGAAAGGAAGAAAGAGGTGCCGTAGTGGAGGGCTCCGGTATAATTTCGACCTCCTGGGGATCTTTAACGTGCGCTGACATCACTCAGCACACGGGTGCCATAGCGTTTTGCCTCCATTAAAATGCAGCCGCCGCGGTCGGGTTCGAACCCGGGAACTCCAGATCAGTAGTCGAGCGCCTTAACCACTGAGCCACCGCGGCGGGTCGCAAAACTACTGTGTCTGGTGTGCGTGAAGTAATATGTCTTAAGATCTGCTTCCAATCTTTCCGTTAGCAAAATGACCGACTAAATCTTAGGGGAATCTATTTTATGTTATGGTCTCTCAATTATTTTGTTACGGCTTCACGTAATCTTCATAAACTAAACATATAGAATCGAATATTACACAGAATAGCAACACACCTTGCTTACGGCACTACATTCCACGGCGAAAAATACCTCACAATAATGAACCAAAGTGATATGTTCCAAGTTCGCGTACAGTGATCGTTCGACATAACATGTAACTATCACTTTTCCAAAGCATTTAGAGCTCACAATATTCAGTGCAGCCCCTCCTCTCACACAAAAAATTGAACATTCCCCGCATCTTCACGAACTACAGAAAAAACACTGGTGACTTCTATATTCATTCCTGTTTTAAGAAGCTGAAGTTTAAAAATGAAGAAAATAGCATTAAACAGGTGAAAAAACTTCTACGCCCATTAGTGGGTAAAATCGATCTCTAAGTAGTTTATTATACGTGGGCTTGTATGAAACGACACCTAAAAGATGCTTCCAACACATTTGTATGAGTTGAGATTTAGGTCTCTATGTATATATCATGTTATTTGATTGTTATAATGAGCGAATGCATGTATGAGTGCATCTTGCATTAGTGTATTGGCATGTGAGTGCATTTATGATTGTGTTTTTATAGCGTCCTATACATTAACACACTGTCAATTCTGGACCTTTTTCTTGAAAACGCCGCTATTATTCGTTGAAACCCACAAGTTCAGGTGTTCAAAGGCATATCATACCACAAAATTGTATACCTAACTTTGGAAGTGAACTTCGATTCACATATTGAAAAGCAAGAAAGAACTGTCCCTGTTTTCTCGCGTGCCAATGATATTGATGCACTTGATGCACTGAAGAGCTCGTTTTCTACATTTCAAGTTATGTGTGGGTCAAATGAACATTCAATTGATGACCTGTGGTGTTCCTTCAAATGCCTTGTCTTAGAATGTGTGCAAAAGTTTGTTCCGGTGAAGCGAAAAGTGCTGCGGAAACGCAATCCCTGGGTAACAAAAGAAATCGGGCGGTTAGAACGTAAGGTAAAAAAGGCAAGAAAACAACACAAACTATGCCCCACTATTTCCACTTGTAACGGGTTGCTTGGCTTCCGTGTATCATTAGCTGAAAAACTAAAAAACGGAAAAGATCATTTTCAAAAAATAACGCAAAAAAACTTTGTGGTCTCTTCCCCGGAGCAGCTCTGGCAGCACTTGTCGCCGAAAACGAAAGTTGCACCCAAACTGTGTATCGGTGATACTTTTATCGCTGACAATGCAAATATCGCAGATGCGCTCAACCAGTACTTCTGCTCGGTGTTTACGCATGATGACGGTATCAGCCCACACTTTCCAGTTTATGAACACATTCCGCCAATTGGTGACGTTACGATTACTCAGGAAGGGGTGTTAGCACTTTTACTCAATCTAGACACCAAAAAATCGCCTGGAGCTGATGTAATTCCGAACGCATTTCTTTTCCGCTACGCCGAGTGGTGTTCAAGATACCTTTCGTTGCATTTATTTCAGTCATGTACAATGGCTGAGGAGAAAGGAAAAAAAGCCGCGCACGCGGCTTGACAAAGCTCCCATCTCCCGTAGCGGCTTGGCACGGCGATGACAGGCAGCAGTAAAACAATAACAAGAGAATGCATGAAATAACAAATATGTACAATATCTTCATAACAGATCACCAGAATAGTCTCGGTACTGTTACACACACGCAAATGATTGTTTAATCACAGCACATGGATACTTAGTTTATTTTACAGTTGGATATGATTCATTGTTTTGTAAGAACATATTTCTGACAGCGTTATATGAAACGGAAAGAATGGATTGATTAGTGAAAGCATTTCTATTAAGGAAAGATGGCAACACATACCTGAGTGTTTGAAAACCGTAATTTGCGCGTGGACAAGGTACATACCAATATTCGTAGTGTCTTGTGTTGTGAACAGCGGTATTTTCCCGTAGATTCGCAAACACTTTAATATTCAAGAAGTCTATCAAGCGCGGAACTCCCAACCGAATGGAAGTACGCAAAGATCGTTCCCATACCAAAAACAGAAAATCCGTCCCTCCTCACGTCATACAGGCCAATTTTTTTACTTTGCACATGTGCTAAATTGCTTGAACACATAATATTCAAACACACATCTGTCTTTCTCAATGACAACGCATTAGTTGATACCAGACAACATGGGTTTAGGCGAGGGTTTTCCACCGCAACTCAGCTCATCGAAACAGTTCATGATTTAGCAGCAGCTTTAGATAAGCAAAGCCAAGTTGACAATTTTCCTCGATTTCGAGAAAGCATTTGACCGCGTCTCTCACTCCAAATTACTGCTGAAACTAAGGTCCATACTAAAGAACAAGATCTTAATTAACTGGATTCAAGAATACCTCTCTTTACGGAAGCAATGTGTTCAAGCCAATGATGCAGCTTCTTCTTCCGCAAACCTTCACTCAGGCATTCCACAAGGCTGCGTTTTAGGTCCGCTATTCTTTCTGATTTTCATAAATGATATCGTCAGTGACATAAGCGTCAAGATCAGGCTTTTTGCAGACGACTGCGTCCTGTATCATGAAATACGTAATGTGAATGACCAGGCAGTTTTAAACACCTCCCTATCTGAAATACAAACTTAGTGCTCGAATTGGCAGATGACTATTTATCTTAATAAGACCGTGGCAATGACCGTTACACGCAAAAAGAACCCGTTAACATTTGCTTATAACATTAACAACCAGTGCTTATCTGTCGTTTCCAGCTACAAATACTTAGGAGTTATTATTTCATCAGATCATAGGTGGAATGAACATGTAACACACACCTACAATAGAGCTATGAAGAAACTTGGATTTTTAAGGCGTACGTTAAGGAACGCTTCACCGGAAATTAAAATTTTAGCCTACAAAACATTTATCCGACCCGTCCTAGAGTATGCCGCGATTGTCTGGGATCCACATACACAATCTAATATTACCAAACCTGAGAAAGTTCAAAGAAAATCAGCTAGGTTCATCTTTAACTCATACAGCTGGCGCACGTCCCCATCATTACTCCTAGAAGCTGCAGAACTGGAAGGTCTCACATTGAGACGTTACCGGGATAGGTTGAAATTTTTCTATTTTTTCTCCCATAACCAGTTGGGAATAGACAAAAGTTTATACATTCTGCCAGCTAACCGCCGCCCTACGCGCTCATATCACACCAAAAAAGTCCTAGATTTTTCGTGCAGGACTAACGCATTTAAAAATTCCTTTTTTCCGCGCACTATTTGCGATTGGAATGCGCTATCCGCCGACACGGTTGTCTGCCCAACGGTTTCGTCATTCCTCTGTGCACTTGCGCATAAATCCAGTGACATGTGCCTCCCCCCCAAAAAATGAAATTCATGTTGTAAATAGTATCTTCTGTGTTTGTTTTTGTTCTGATTTATTATTCAGCGTCCTGTATCTTGTTTGCTGATTTTGATGTTTTTGAATATGTTGATTTGTGTTGTCCACTCCTGCCCAAGGCCTGATAATAAGGCTGGCAGTACCTGTAAATAAATAAATAAATGTGAGTATGCATAATCAGCATTAATAATGGTTTGTATTGCATTGTATAAAGGCGGTTTGTTTATTTGTCATGAGGAGGTACTTTGAATCTGATTTCTTTTCTTTTCTTCTGCGAGCAGGGTTTCTAGCTTGACTGCCCAGTCCCGCTCACAAGCCAATTTTGGGTTGCTGAAGTGGGCTGGAAATGACTGAAAATACTGAGCAATAAAGCATTGTTGTTGTTCTTGTTGTTGTTAAGGACGCCGCAATGGAACTCGGTATAATTTCGACCACCTGGAGTTCTTTAACGAGCACTGATATTGCACAGTACACGGACCTCTAGCATTTCGCCTCCACCAAAATGAGACCACCGCGGCCGGGACCGAACCCGCGCCTTTTGGATCCGCTGCGAAACACTATGACCACTGAGCCGCTGAGGTGGCGGCGGCTGAATATGGCATGCCGGGACTCCACAGGAGGAGGGGTGACCTACTAACCTCAGCGCTAGACGGTGCGTCTGTGTCTAAACATGCAACATGTGTACCACGTTATGTGTAAAACGGCAGTCGAAAAAATTTTTCGGGCTATTGAATCATTGCAAGATCATTGAGGGAAATCAGTTCGCTGTCATTTCTTTTATTCGCTTCCGCGTAATTAGATTTTCGGACAGGCGTGAGAGCATTAGACGGAATTTTGTACTTTGGAACCTCCGAGAGTGGTCATCGGCTGCTGCTCTTTGATCCCTGTAAAGTGCCATCCCCATTCTCGTTCAACGTGGCTGACCATGATCGACGCGGCGCAAACTCGCTTTACAGCACACCAAGTTTTCCCTTCTCTCACTCTGCTTCAACTATTCCCACTGCTATTCTTTGAATTAACCAAACGTTCCGAGCAGCAGGGAAAAAAATCAACAGCACAGCGCACCTATACCGACACCAAATTGAAAAAAAAAAAAAACCTAAAGATTGACTCCCTTTTTTCTTGCCTCGCATCATAGGGGCTATTTTCCGCTTAGAATGCTCATGTACTCGCAGCGTCCGGGAATAAGGAATCAAAGTCCTTACACGTGCCGGTCCATTTACGGGCATTTACAGGCGGCGAAACATTCATGGGCTTTATGCATTATGGCCCGGCCTGCGGGCCGCGTTGGGCCCCGTCTTCAAGGTAGGCCCGGGCTCGTGTAGTGCTCTACGTAAGTAGGCTGATGACGATTATTTAGCGTGTTAATTTAATCCATTTCGCAGTGCCCGCCGATGGCCTCCACAAAGCTGTGTGCAATTTGAACGAGGAAGGTGAACAGTCCGCATTCGCTGCGGCTCAAATCCGCGGCAAGGGTGAGCCCGCGCGAAGCGAGAGCGGGGGGTGGCAGCAAATCGATTCCGGCGTCTGGCCAGCAGCAGCCCGGTTCAGTCACCAGGTGTCGGTGCCGCTGTGCGGAAAACCTGTAACATTTTAACGCGGCGCTGAGTGATTTGGGAAGGCAATGGTTCTCTCATGTTCTAGCTCTGCGACAGCGAAAATTTTTCATTAGTTTAAAACGTTTGATATCAAGATATGACCGCGAATACCTCCTGAGCAAGAAATTTGCACAAATTGTTTTTATCCTTCTCTTGCGCAGCTTTCTTTAAGTTCCTATTTAAGGCCAAATGGAACTTGATTCTATTTAATTATTGAGCAGGAGGGCCAACGTCAGTGTATATAAAAAAAGGTGCTCTGGAAGTTTTAGGGAAGCTTTTGTCATGGTTTCGTAAATATTTCTTATAAGATTAGGTGCTGTGACTGGTTCACTCGGTAAACTAGCTTTGATAACGCGAGCTCGTTCAGTAAAGGTACTGCGCAAAATAATACAAACATGGACGAGAAGGGCACAAGGACGGGCGCAGACTCGCGACTGGGTTTATTCAGAACAACACACACTTATAACTTCCACACCACCATGTCAGTCACTGAGCGCAAGCCAGAAATCGGCATTCTGTCTGATAAGGTCTCATCGAGGTATAGCACACGCAATCATCTCTTTTGTTCCTAACGAAAAGAGCCTCAGCAAGTTCACGCGCCATCTGGTCACGGCTACGCCTCAAAATTCTCGTTTTCGGCAGCAAAGGCAGGCATGGGTTATCACGCGTAGCCGAAGGGCATGCGCTACAGTGTTAGGGGAGATTAGATCCTTTTCCAGTCTTAATTAAAAGCTGGTGTTCCCTCAGCCGGTCGTTTACACATCGGCCCGTTTGACCGATGTAAGCTTTTCCACATGTCAGTGGGATCTCGTAAACAACCCCCTCCGAGCACTTGACGAACTCAGGGGCGTGACGCTTCTTGCAACCTCGCACGCTCCTTTCTCGGGCAGCAATCCGAGGGCAGAGTGAGGCCAATTTGCGAGGGGCAGAAAATACCACCGGCACGCCGTAGCGATTAGCTACGTTCTTCAAGTTGTGTGATACCCTGTGTATGTAGGGAACAACCGTCGGCCTGATTTTTTCTCGGACGGGATCTTCCTGGGGTGCTCTCGCTTTCAATCTCGGTAGTAGCTTTTCCGCCACGGCGACGACAACTGGAAAAGGGAACCCAGCCCTCAGCAACCTACCAACCTGATTGTTGAGGCTGTCATGCACCAGATGAACACACGACCTCTCCAAGGCTCCCTTCAGGAAGAATGTAGCAATGGCCCGTTTTACCGTCTTGGAATGTGCGGATTCGTACGGCAACAGGTCTTTTCGGGCTCGTGGCGAGTACATCCAGCAAGTGTGGTCTGGCTTTAAAAACAGGTTGATATCTAAAAAATGCAATCTATTATCGTCAGGTAATTCGTAGGTGAAGGTTAGACCCCTCCCGTGTCGTTTAAAAATCGATAAAATCTCTTGCACGGAGTTCGTGTGTGTCAAACCAGGTCGCTCTTTAAGAAAAAAAAAACGAACTCCGTGCAAGAGATTTTATCGATTTTTAAACGACACGGGAGGGGTCTAACCTTCACCTACGAATTACCTGACGATAATAGATTGCATTTTTTAGATATCAACCTGTTTTTAAAGCCAGACCACACTTGCTGGATGTACTCGCCACGAGCCCGAAAAGACCTGTTGCCGTACGAATCCGCACATTCCAAGACGGTAAAACGGGCCATTGCTACATTCTTCCTGAAGGGAGCCTTGGAGAGGTCGTGTGTTCATCTGGTGCATGACAGCCTCAACAATCAGGTTGGTAGGTTGCTGAGGGCTGGGTTCCCTTTTCCAGTTGTCGTCGCCGTGGCGGAAAAGCTACTACCGAGATTGAAAGCGAGAGCACCCCAGGAAGATCCCGTCCGAGAAAAAATCAGGCCGACGGTTGTTCCCTACATACACAGGGTATCACACAACTTGAAGAACGTAGCTAATCGCTACGGCGTGCCGGTGGTATTTTCTGCCCCTCGCAAATTGGCCTCACTCTGCCCTCGGATTGCTGCCCGAGAAAGGAGCGTGCGAGGTTGCAAGAAGCGTCACGCCACTGAGTTCGTCAAGTGCTCGGAGGGGGTTGTTTACGAGATCCCACTGACATGTGGAAAAGCTTACATCGGTCAAACGGGCCGATGTGTAAATGACCGGCTGAGGGAACACCAGTTTTCGATTAAGACCGGAGAAGGATCTAATCTGCCCTTACACTGTAGCGCATGCCCTTCGGCTACGCGTGATAGCCCATGCCTGCCTTTGCTGCCGAAAACAAGGATTTTGAGGTGTAGCCGAGACCAGATGGCGCGTGAACTTGCTGAGGCTTTTTTCATTAGGAACAAAAGAGATGACTGCGTGAGTGATACCTCGATAAGACTTTATCAGACAGAATGCAGATTTCTGGCTTGCGCTCAGTGACTGACATGGTGGTGTGGAAGTTATAAGTATGTGTTTTTCTGAATAAACCCAGTCGCGAGTCTGCGCCCGTCCTTGTGCCCTTCTAGTCCGTGTTTTGTATTATTTTGCGCAGTACCTTTACTCAACGATGTACGACCGACTCGCCCAACAACATGCACTTCTGATAACGCGAGCGTTTTCCTCAAAATCATGAACAGCGCCGCATCATGTCTTCATTTTCAACAGCGAATGCGGTATGTGAAATGGAATGAAGTATTTTAGTAACTCTCTCATTGTTGCGTACGTAACAAGGGAGAAAGGATGCAGGGCAAAAATATTGCGTTGATACAGCTTGAAAGCCACCGTGCGTCCTTTGCCGAGGCGTATATAACCCCGGCAGCTGATCACAAGGGAGAGCGCACTCAAAAAAGAAAAATACAGCCACAAAATATTTGCATCTAACAGTTCTATGAAATTCCTACTCTGCTATCACTGCACAAAATTATGATGGGCACATTTCGCAGTGCTATATTCAGAACTTCATTCGCAATCAGCACACATACAATGCATGTACAAACAAAGTGTGCAGACAGTAGCTATTTGTTATATAGCGGTGTCCTTTCTATGTAGATTCAAAATGTGAATAACTGATTAAATCACGCCTGAAGCCATTTCAAGTATATTGGCGTTCTTTTGAAGAGTGTTATTTATTTATTTATTTACAGAATACTGCAGACCGAATCAGTCCAAGCAGGAGAGGGTACATACATTTGTTAGTAAGCACTATGCCTTAGGATCAGCACCAATGGTGAAATTACCATTTAAAGCAAGAAAATATATTTAAAGAAACAAGGCTACATTGCAAATACACAAATACAAATACAAATACAAATACGCAAATACACAAATACACATGCGCCAAACACAGGCACACAGACACAGACAAAGAAGCACACTATGCACTGTTAATAAATAATCATCATTTCTAACCATACAGTCAGATGTACAGGCTCTTAAAAGATAGCGTAATTTTTTATAGTTCAGGGACTGTTTCCGATAATTAGTGCGGCAGAAAGGTATGCAGCATGTTATTTGGCGCCGTATATTGTAGGCTGAAAGACTACGAGTGAGGCAGACACTCAAGTGAGGCAGACGAATAGGCAGACAATCACACATGTTATCTTAGGGCATATTGCTGTTCCGCGAAGAAGGGCGAAATTAACTGTACTACTGCGCACGAGTCGAGGCAGCCCGAGCTGCACTCTGTTCCGCCTTCCATGCGGATCTCAGCGCCAGGATTTTGGAAGTCTTGGCCGTGCACATCCGACCATTTAAAAACCAGGCTGATGAATAACTGCGGCCTCGACGACGCCCGAAAGGAATACGCGGTCACTGTGATGCTCATCGGGAACCCGTGTCGAAGGATGAGGTGACGCAGGATGAAGAGTGCGGATAGCAGCGCCCAAGTTTCTACTGAACAGTCGTGTGGTCGATGGCGACAATTAAAAAACGATGGCCGCCGTGAGTCGTTAAAGTTGGTCGTGAAGATCGACTCGAACACGGTCCAGTGGTCGGGAAGCGAACGGTAACGGCAGCACCGCAGAACAAACACAGCGACGACGTATCTTTCGACGTTGACAGGTTGGGTAAGATTGGATATATTGATGCCCGAAGTGGTACAGTGGAGCTGGGCGACTCGGTACATGATTGCTGAAAGAAAACCAGCGCAAAAGACGGAGACACAGAACAGGAACACAGGACGACGCTGGACTATCGACTGCATTTATTTCAGAAACGATCGCATTTATACCCTACAGTATCAAACCACGCTTCCGCACACATGAGAGATTTACAAGAAAAGGCAGATTGCATCATTACAGACAACCATCAGGACCGCAATCATTGTGCGACACGTTACGTTAAGGAGTTCAAAAATCTAGTTTCTTAATCTAATAGACTAACCGTCGTGTCACTTACACATCGATCTGCTTGTTTTACGAAAGCATTACGAAGGCAATTACCTCATGCCCCGCACGATATTTGGTTTCCTGCCCAAGCTATTGACGCAACGCGTCCTTCTTTTTTCACAGTGAAAGCACTCAAAAAGACAGGGAGGACAGAATCAGAGAGACATACGAAGCGCTCACTTGCAACTGATTTTCTTTCAAGCGAAAGATAATTTCATACTCTTGGTAATCACCTGTGCATGCTGACAAGACCATTACCAACGAGTGATGACTGACACATTTTATCGAGCAGCCCCGTGCCCGATGTAAGATATGACATCTCTTTAGCGGACAAAGAAATTAATGCAGCGCTTACGCAACCATCACCCGCTCGTGCTGTCTCAAAAGCCTCCAGAATCTTTCGCGTTATTTGACATTTGCTTTTAAAAAAGTACTTCAAAGCTGTGAAAACCAGGACGACAACCTTCCTTGCTTTTCTTGCTTTTGCCCGTGCAATTGAAACAACGGATACTCATGTGCCCCGCTCTTTTGTTTTTGACGTCGTAAATATTCTCTCTTAACCTCCCATTTGAGCATCTTCCTGTCTGCCGTATATAAAATTTTCCACATGTCAAGGACAATTTTTACCCAACAGGCACCTTATCTCCATTGTTCGTCACACAGGAGCTGCCTCAAAGCAGTACCGTGCGCATTCTTGATGTCAAGTTAAAGTTTTTAAAAGATCACCAATGCTGGATTTATCATCCTAGGGATGGAAAAACGCCTTTGCCTTCCACTTCTGCGCACTCAAAGCTCATCAAACGAAACATAGCTTGTTTAAAGTTTCTTAACTGTCTCATAAAGGCATGCCCTAATGTGACTGTGGAGCGCTTGTTTCGGCTGTCGAAAAGGTTTCAAGACGCGGGTTATCCGCTTCACTTGCTGGTATCAGTGGCCGCAGGACTTGTCAGAAAGAAAAAAGGAAAACTATGACCCAGCTAGAGCTGCATAACACAACTGACAAACGAAAATTTGCTGTTATTCCATATAAGCATAGCCTGTCACAGAACCTGAGGAAAATTGGCAACGGATTAAACATAAACGTTTTATTTTCCGCCAGGAATAAGCTGAGCACCATATGCAGGAAAAACACTTCTGGAAACCAAGGAAAGGCCGCTTGCGCAATCACGCACAAAACCTGTTTGTAAGATGCGCAGAAGGCGTTGTAAAAAAGGTGTCCTTGACGTATGGCATTTTATATCTATAGGGCAGACTGAAAAAGGCCGGAATGAAAGGTTAGGAGAACATAATTACGACGTGAAAAACAAAAGAGGGGGGCGCATGAGTATCCGGTGTCTCAATTGCACGGGCAAAAGCAAGAAAAGCAAGGAAGGTTGTCATCCCGTTTTTCACAGCTGTGAAATACTTTTTAAATAGAGGCTTTTGAGACAGCACGAGCGGGTGATGATTGCGTAAGCGCTCCATTAATTTCGTTGTCCGGAAAAGAGATGTCATATCTTACATCGGGCACGTGGGTTGCCCGATAAAATGTGCCAGTAATTACTCGTTGGTAATGCTCTTGCAAGCATGCATAGGTGATTACCAAGAGTATAAAATTATCTTTAGCTTGAAATAAAATCAGTTGGAAGTAAGCGCTTCGTGTGTCGCTCATATTCTGCCGTCCTGGTATTGTTGAGCGCTTTCACTGTCAGAATGAAAAACCAACTCGCCCACTCACTGCCATTATTCTTATTTTCACTGAAGAAGTTCTTGGGAATTCGCAAATTGTGGAATTGTGGAGAGCAACTGATGCGTTCTTCAAAGCACTTGATCATGACCCTCGACCTCAAGGAAGCATTCAACAACGTTAACCACGAAGCCATACTATCGGGTCTGATGCAATATGACCTCATTATTTTTACCCTTGCCACGTTCATTATTGTATTCAATTTTGTATTTTTGCCGCTCTTGTCCCTCCTGCCAGAGCCTGCTTAATGGCCTGCAGTATTCTGCAAAGAAATAAATATGAACCACCTACGACGAAAGACTCATGGATACGTCAAGGCCTTGTGGTCGCTGACGGCGACTGGTCCGCGCGTTCGCTAATAATTCTGACAGACGCTTGCGGTGGTTCACCAATGGTAGGTTCGGCAAAATAGCGGCAGACATCATGAAGGCCGGTGACGAAAGCGACGGAAAGCACCACATAGTTTCGGTTCCGGGGAACAATGGCATCTTCGAGAATCTCCAGGCCGATCTCCTAGCTTGAGGTTACGCTAACCGCACGAGGTCTGAGGCCTGAGAGAGCGAGGCGATACCTACGCACAATTTGGAGCACTTCCGGGCCACCAGAAAGAATCCGGTATCCCCCGCCCCACAAGATGTTAAGCAGGGAGCAGTCAGTGTCATGGCGGAACCTACAAACAAAGCTGTTTACAGAAATATACATCCCACCGTGTGCAGAGACACGTGTCCTTGGTGCGGAAAGAAGCCTTCACTTTAACTCTTTACTTGGGCCTGTAAGAAAATAGATGCAGTGCTCATAATCCACCACTCCAGACCGGAGCAGCTGGAAACTGCGCTGTCCAGCTGAGAATCGGAAGACGAGCTTTGGCTTGCTGAACGGGCCAGTCGAGCAGCAAAGGCCGGAGTAATATGGAGTGAGGACACAACTGCGTGAGCTCTGTAACTGCAATCGAAAAATATCAGCGGTAAAGCATGCAACCACTAAAGACGAAAGGACAAGACACAAGTGCTCGTGTCTTGTCCTTTCATTTTCAGTGGTTGCATGTTTTAGCGCTGATATTTTTCTTACATTCAAGCTGCACCAACTAGCCCCAAAAAAGATTTAGTGCAGCTATGCGAAAGTTTTTAGAGCAGATTAAGTGTTCTGGGCCTGAAAATTAATGTGCCGCATAAGAGATGTTCAACGGTTGCGGAAGGAAGCTGCAGTTTAGAATTGGTAGTGAGGTGCTAGAAGTTGTATGGGAAAACGTCTACTTAGGGCACGTAGATCCGTCCAGGCAGACCAGGCAGGCCAGTTAGATCCGTAGGTCCGAATCACGAGAGAGAAATAAATAGTAGAATATGAATAGGGTGGCGCGCATTCGGCAGATTTTTTTTTAGATTATGATTGGCAGTTGACCAACATCCCTTATTCCTTCCGTTGGTTTGCGGATGGTATGCAGTTGCCCTCGGGTTGCTGGTTTGGCAGTAACAGAGGATGGCTTGCGTCGGTTTTGCCGTGAATGCTGTTCCAAGTCTGTGATGAGCACATCGCGGGCGCCGTGTTGCAGAAGAATGCACTCCACGAAAAATTTGGCGACTTCTGCTGCTGTTCCATTCTGTGGGGCTTTTGCCTCGGCGTAGCGGGTCAGGTAGTCGGCTGCTATGATGATCAAATTATTTCCAGACGTTGACGTCGGGAAAGTGCCAAGCAAGTCTATGCCTATCTGCTGAAAGGGCCTCGAGGGGGGTTCAATGGGGTTCAAAAATCCAGCTGGTCGGCTGGGAGGGGTCTTTCGTCACTGACAATCTCTGCAGGTTTTCGCGCAATGTGCGACATCAGCAGACAGTCCGGGCCAGTAATACTTGAATAAGGTAGGCGGTGCGAGAAAATCCGAGATGTCCAACTGTCGGCTCTTCGTGTGAAGCCCGTTGAATTTCTTCGCGGAAGAACTGAGGATTGGGCGAGTTGGTGCTGATCCATCGTATTAAAGAACCAGCGCTTAATAACGCAGACAGAGGACAAGCCGAGGCAAACTGAAGGCGCTGAGCTTGAAACTGTAAGTTCTGCACCTTCAGTTTGTCTCGTCTCGTCCTCTGTCTGTGTTCTTAAGCGCTGGGTTTTTTTTTAATTCTTCGCGGATACAAGCAGGTACAACAAGGAGGTAGGCTGTGTTCGTTGCGAATTTCTTCACGGGGACATCATTCTGTACACAGAAGGAAAACCGTCCTCGCTTGAATGAGGAGGGTGGGGGTGTGTGAAGAAACGTTGCCTTCCAAGTACTCGATGAGCGCTTTATGTCGGGTTCCGAGTGTTGCTGTGGTGCAAAAGAGCGGGGGCTGATGGGTCTCAGGAGGGTGTCCTCATCGTCGTACGGCGGCGGTGCATCTAAAGGAGCTCGTGAGAGGCAATCGCCGTCAGAGGGCTTGCGTACGGATTGTAAACGACGGTGACGTCAAACTCCGGTGGCGCAGACTCAATCGAGCGGAGCGGCCAGATGAGCCTTCAAATTGGCAAGCCAGCACAGTGCGTGGTGATCGTTGACAATTTGAACGGTCGTCCTTACAGATAGGGCGGAATTTCTACGCAGACCAGCACGGAACTCCTTCTCAGTTGTTCAATAGTTAACCTTGGCCTTGGAAAGCGAACGGCTACCTTATGCGATGACTTTCTCCAACCCGTAGCTTTTTTGAAAGAGGACGGCGCCTAGGCCCATGCTGCTCGCGTCGGTATGAAATTTATTACCGGCGCTTTCATTAAAATACGCGAGGATCAGTGGACTCTGTAAACGACGCTGAAGTTATTTGAAGGCTCTTGCTTGCGGCGCTACCGATTTAAATGGCACGTCTGCCTTCGTCAGTCGGATCAGGGGCTCGGCGATGCACGAAACGTTTTGCACGATTCGTCAGTAATATGCGCGCAGTCCGAGGAATCTGCGCACTGCTTTCTTATCGGCTGGCGGTGGAAACCGCTGGCAGTCGCCGTCGGTGGTCGTCGTCGTGTCCGGACGGATTGCACAGAGAGAAGAATGGCGGTTGTACTGCCGAGCCCGTACGTCGAGGGTCTTCTCTCGTGCAGGCTTCTGGCATGAATTCGTCGACTGTTTTTGGCGGCTGGCGAGCGAGGCTGCAAAACAGTTGTTCTTTTACGGCGCGCATTAAAAACTGAGCTTTCTTTTTCTCGGTCATCTCGGTGTCAGCGCGGCGACATAGGCGCTTCATCTCTTCGACGTAACCGCGGACGGGCTCATTCGGAAGCTGGATCCTGGACTCGAGGAGTCGTTCGGCTCTTTTGGTCCTCACGACACTGGTGAACATCTCTAAAAGTTCTTCCTTGAATTGCTCCCATGTCTTTAGGGGCGACTCGTGGCTTTCGTACCACGTACGTGCTGAGCCGTCCGGTGAGAAATATACGTCTCCAATTTTTGCCGCACCATCTCACTTAACAAGAGCTGTTGTCGGGCTAGTTGGTGATGGTATACAGAAGCCGTGTTATATAAAACCACAACACAAATGAAAAGAACACATAGCACTGGATGAGCGCAAACTATCAACTGCTTTATTAAGGGGAAAAGCCATAAATAAAGAAAAGACCCGCGCATGTGCGCAAGGTACATTCACGACAAATCCTGATACACGTGTGCACTCATCATGCCATAAAAGGAAGATCTCAAATATGCCAACTCCTTATTGTACAAACAATCCCACTGACACATCACTGACAAAATTATATATATATATATATATATATATATATATATATATATATATATATATATATATATATATATATATATATATATATATATATATATATATATATATATATATATATATATATATATATATATATATATATAGCCGTCGCCGTAGCTCAGTTGGTAGAGCAGCGGACGCGTATTCGGAGGTCGTGGGTTCGGATCCCACCGGCAGCAAGTAATTTTCTTTGAGCAATAGATTCATCCAAATATTATTATCCCACTGATAAACACGACACATAAAAAATTAATTAAACATTTCTTTATGCACCTTGGCTTCGGTACTGTTGGCTCCCTCATAAGTTTGTCAAACGAGCCCATCATTTCCTTTACCTGTTCTGCTAACAGCTAAACGAGGGTCTCGGTTCTGGCAGTCTTCATGCCATAGGTAGCATAAGAGGGCTCTCGCAGTTTCCGCCATCTCTGTTAGATGACGTTCCACGTCACACTCGCGGTTTTACAGGACGTGCTACGTCCGCCGCTATAGACGAGGGTGGCGCAGGTGAACACTCTCACGGTTCGCTTACACCCAACAAACATAAATACCCACGAGAGCAGCGGATTGGACAGCCGTCACCGTAGCTCAGTTGGTAAGAGCACCGGATGCGATATTCGGAGGTCGTGGATTCGGATCCCACCGGCGGGCGGCATGGTTGTTTTTTCTGCTGCTTTATAAGTAGTTTTCTTTAAGCGATAGATTAATCTAAGTAGTATTATCGCACTGAGAAGCACAACACATAAAAAATAAACATTCCCCTGTGCACCTTGGTTTCAGTGACTGTTGGCGCCCTTCATAAGTGTATGTATGTATGTATGTATGTATGTATGTATGTATGTATGTATGTATGTATGTATGTATGTATGTATGTATGTATGTATGTATGTATGTATGTATGTATGTATGTATGTATGTATGTATGTATGTATGTATGTATGTATGTATGTATGTATGTATGTATGTATGTATGTATGTATGTATGTATGTATGTATGTATGTATGTATGTATGTATGTATGTATGTATGTGTGTGTGTGTGTATGTACGTATGTATATACACGTATACCCTTCGTTAAGGAAACATTTTTACTTGACTCGACGTTTCGATCGGAAGACAACTGAAAAATGTATATATATTTTAATGGGCCTGGATACAGGATTATTGCGCATTTTATTTGGTGTTATAATGTTAATGTCTCAATGCGACTCGGCCTTCCAAGCTTGGTGTAGTGGAGGCCTTTGGATAATTTTTACCACCTGGAGTTCTTAACGTGCACTGGCACCGCACAACACACGGGCCTCTTGCCGTTTGCTTCTAGCGCCATGCGACCGCCGATAGCGGGATAGAACCCGCGGCTTTCGTGTACATAGGGATGTGAGTGAACGTTAATGAACCCATTATAGTTATCCTAATAACTGCCATCCGTGAACGGTGCCTGATAACACCAGAACCGAAGGCAAAATCGAACTGCTAGCGCACCTAATTCGCATTTGGCCTAACTACGAAAATCTACCATCAGTTTTTAAAATTCAAATTCAGTGAATTCAACCACAGGTTTTCCTTTTGTTTCTGTCTTGCGTGGGTTGTTTCAGTCATTGCTGTTCTACCATTATGTACAGTTGAGTTCTATTCTTTTGATTTTAAACATTTTTCCGCCTAATCCATTGCACTCCCTACCTTTCCCGGACGCATTTCAAACAAAACTGATTTAACCACGATTTCCTACCGACCTTTGTTAAGCGTTTTCTTTTATCCTCATTGCGCTCTTCTTGGTGTGCTCTTAATTGCATCTTCGCTGTGGGTGATTTTCGCCTTGGGAGCCTTCGATGCTTTCCGTAGGTTTCGGCGACATTTATTCGCAGCAGGCCTTTCAGGAAGTCATTTGGGGTTTCGTCCCGCGCCTCGCAAGGTTTTTAACGCGGCAGCATTCAGCAACTCGTGAGCCAGAAAAGCCGGCGTCGTGTCCGTCGTCACCAGGGTCTAACGCTCCATGCCGCGGCTGTTTAGCGTCGCTAGTGCAACGAAAATCCAAGAGCACCAGCGGCAGAGGAATTGCGCAGCTTGAGAGAACGGAAGCTTACCACTTCTCGCGTGCCAGGAGCGCCTTGAGTTAGCGTGACGTCATTGTTATTCCTAGAGAAAGTGGTGTCCAAAGTTTCTATTGTGCACCGGTGCCTGTACGAGGAGCGCGGAGTAATGTCGTCATAAAGATGGCATAAAGAGCAGGCGCGTTTCACTCTTCAGGAGGAGCTTAAGCGTCTCCGAAGGGTTTTCTTGTTTTGGTGTGTTTTTTTATGTCGCACTAGAGTGGTAAACAGCTTCTTCAGGCAGATCATTCCAGTCTTTCGCTGTTTGTGGAAAAAACAAGGTAACAGCAGAGGCGGTGAGCGGACTCGCCTCTAATCAAGTGTATCTGCTGTCGTTGCAGTGCGCAGTCAACGGCAGCCGGACCGTCACTCCGTGGCACATCGCGTGCACATCACGGTTTCCCGGTGCACCAAAGTCAGCCGCTGCCACTCACGTACTGCACTGCACTGCCGCTGCTATCTACGTGCTGCTACCATCCACGTGCTCTCTGACTGCGTCACGGCGGCGGGGGTGGAAGCGGAAGTGGAATGCGGCACCTTTCGTATACAAATATGGGCGTCGCTGCGGTGGCTTCCTCACTTGGCAGCAGCAGTGGCGGCGAGCGGACGGGCCTATAATCAAGTGTACCGGCTGTCGTTACAGGTTGGTGTGCAGCCTCTTGTTTTCTATTAGCCTGACTTATTTATACTTTATCCACTGCTGCTGCCAGTTTTGAGTGCGTTTCTTGCCAATACTGTCTACCTGTCTCCCGTATTGCTCCGTCTACTGTTTAGTGTGCCGGACAAAATGCCTGAGTCTATTTGTGACGAATGTGACGTCCCCGTAAAGGATAACGATGGTTACTTTACTGCGAATGCTCAGGGCATTCTCACATTAGTCATACTTGTTCTGGTGTAACCAAGAAAAAAGTTTTGCTCCATAGATGAAGATTTTCAGAAGTCCTGGCGCTGCCCTTCGTGCCGAAATGCAAAGCCTAGCTCCGGTATGCCCAAGGAACAGGATGCATCATTCGCCACTATGCTCCTTGACGTCAGCAAAAAGCTTGATGAACTGCTTCCGCTTAGCCAAACTGTAGGCGAAATAGTGGCATCGGTAAAGCTGCTATCAGCCAAGTTTGATGATGTTCTCGAGAATCTCTCCAAGCATGACAGTAAAATAACGACACTTGAAGCCAAAGTGGCTAAAATTGAAGCTTCCTGCACTAGTTCCGGTGTACAGGCCATCCTCGCCGCAGTTAATGATCTGGAGTACCATAGCAGAAAGCTGAACCTTGGAGTTCATGGCATCAAGGAAGAAAAAGATGAACCGCTCATGGACAAACTTAACGGCATCGCGTCAAAACTGAAATTTGCCTCTCTAACCGAAGAGACTGTCTACGCTATTCGTAGGCTTCCGTCAAGGAACAACAAAATACCAGGTACAGTCATTCGTTTTAATTACCAATCAACAAAGGACAAATGGGTCGAAAAAGACAAATCTTTTTCAGACATTAAGCCAGATAGTTTGATGTTGAATACTTGAATGCGCAGAACCTAAAGTTGCTGAAACCTGCTAAGGAATAGACATGGGTCAACGATTTTTGCTTTGCATGGCACCGAAGTGGAAAAGCGTTTGTAAGGAAAGAAGAGGGAGCAAGCGAATGTCTGATAAAGTGCATGGCCGACCTTGATAAGTTAGTTACTTAAGCTCAGAAAAAGGAAAAAAAGACACATATTTCATAATGTCATCTTTATCGCGTGAGTCCTTTGTACTTTTGGTTTGAAGAAGTTTATTAGATCTAAGCACAATAAATGCATTCGGTGCATCCATGTAAAAAAGATGCGTGTGCTGCAACACTGTCCTAAGCTCAAGGATTCCAACATTTCAATCTGTCGATTTTTGCAAGGCCACATTAGATAAACGCGCTAATCTTTGGAAGCATGGTAAGCAGTTCAAATCTTTGGCCAGCATGATATCTCCTGACTACGATAGACTTCGTGTAGATAATGTTGTCTACATTTGGGATGAAGTTGACTCGAAAGTAGTTAAATTGCGCCAACCTAATACTGCTAAAGCGACCACATGATCTGAGGCCAAATCGCTCCGCTTTTCTTTATTAAATGCAAGAAGTCTTGCTAACAAAGCAAGTCAACTTCAGGACTTTGTTTTTCTTCATGATCCCCGTATACTGGCAGTTCCTGAAACATGGCTGTCATCCCAAATCACTGACTCTGAAATTGTGCCCCTTCCCATAAGATAGTGAGTGGAGATCGCGATTGGCGAGGAGGTGGAGTGGCTGTGATAGTGAAAAAATGAAATTGAATGCGTCTTAGTCGATCATATTACAGATCACGAAAGCTTGTGGTGTAAAATCAGCTACCGCGACTTTTCCACTCTACTCGGCGTCGTTTATAGATCCCCCGAAGCCCAGTATCCTTCATCGCAAAATTGACTGATCATCTTGAAGGCTTAATAACACCTAATCGAAAATTTGTGCTAGCCGGGGATTTAGTCTTGCCCGGTATAAACTGGAACTCTTTAAAAATAACAATCGCATGATGCCGAGAGTGCACGTCTTCTCTTTGATGCAGTTTTTTTCCCATGACCTAACAGAGCTGGTTACTGCTCCCACACGTGTGACGGAAACAACTGCAACGATCCTTGATCTCATATTTCTTAAAAATTTTGCAGAAGATTGTAATGTGTCTATCACGGAAGGCATCGCTGATCATAAGTGAGTCCATATAAATTTAAACGCACATGGGAGCAAAGTACTGCTTTCTCTGAAAACATGAAAAAAAACAGTCTCAAAAGACAAGGGACAAGAGAAGGAGTGTTCACGCCTCAACGACTGGACTATCAACTGAGATTTATTAGACAAAACATAGTCCCAGCAAGGCCAGCAGAGCATGCGCAACAGCGCATAGGGCGCACAAGATACACATCTGCCGTGACCGGCCTAAAAAAAGCGAATTCCTTCTCGAGTAAGCGCACCGAGGTTGTGCTAATGAAATCTTGGCCTGACAAACTTATATGGTTTGCATCCAAGACTTCTCGCTCTTGCTTTCCCTTGCCTCTACCAAGAACCACTAGGCCGGTCACGGTAGATGTGTATCTTGTGTGGCCTATGCGCTGTGAGTTGTGATGTGGCTGTTGTGCATGCTCTGCTGGCCTTGCTGGGACTATGTTTTGTCTAATAAATCTCCTTCTCTTGTCCCTTGTCTTTTGTGACTGTTTTTTTTTTCAAGATACTATGAACCAACTGGCCTGCATTTCAACCCTTCTTCTCTGAAAACGTTTCGTGATATTTATGATGGAGATGACGAATCGGTTATTGATACCTTTCACTTTAATTTTCCCGAGTTTGAACGCGGAGGTGACGTCTCGCTCCTTTGGAACAGGTTCAATACTATGGTCATGGAATGCATTAACAGATATATTCCTGTCCGGCGTAAGAAAACGAGGCATCACAACCCTTGGATCAGCCGGGATATCATCCACCTGAAACGGCGCTTAGCACGGAAACGGAAATCAAAGGGTTGTGAGGCTAACCTGCATGCTCTCAAAGAAGATCTGGTTTCCAAACTGCGAAATGCGCGCAAAAACTTCTATGAGAATACCCTTGCTTCTTTTATGAAAGATTCTCCTGGAAAATTTTGGCGCTTTCTGTCCGGTAGTAAGCAGAGTGTCGATCAGCTACGTATTATTGGTAATGTTAATTCAGATCTTAAAGACATTGCTAATGAATTCAATATTACGTTTGAAAGAGCATTCACTCAGATTTCTACCTCATCATATCGCCCCAGTGTTAATGCATTTCCTCCCTTTCAAATTTAAACGCACATGGGAGCAAAGTACTGCCTTCTCTGAAAACTTGAAAAAAAAACCAGTCACAAAAGACAAAAGACAAGAGAAGGAGTGCTCACGCCACAACGACTAAACTGTCAACTGAGAGTTATTAGACAAAACATAGCGGAATTAAGTTCTAAGCCGCGAGGGCATACATGCACTTTTATTAAATATAAAAACAAAAAAGTGAAATGGCGCCGATGGCATTCCTAATGCTTTTCTCCATCTGTACTTTGAGATCATTTCCTACTACCATTACGTGATTTTTAATGCCCCACTTGATCAAAGTTGCCTGCCTAGTGACTGGTTAGTCGCAAGAAGAATAGTACCAGTCTTTAAGTCCGGTGAAAAGTTAAATGCTGGAAACTACCGGCCTATTTCACTTATATGCACGTGTTGGAAGTTGCTTGAGCACATAATAGCTCATCATATATCCAACTATCTTGAATCGGTCAAGTTCTTTGTCGAATTTCAGCATGGGTTCCGCGAAAACTTCTCCACTTCAACGCAGCTAGTATCCGTAATTCATGACTTTTCTCTGGCCATTGAAAATTGCGAACAAATAGATGAAATTTTCCTGGATTTATCTAAGGCATTTGATGGTGTGCCGCAGAACTTGCTTATTGAGAGGCTAAAAGAATTCGGGATGCCAGACATTCTTATCAGTAGGTTGAAAGCGTACCTACAGAATCGCAGACAGTTTGTTGAATGTGGTGGAATGAGGTCGGAATGTCTGCATGTTCTGTCCGGTGTACCGCAGGGATCTGTGCTGGGACCGCTTTTGTTCCCCATATGCATTGATGATAATGCTGAAAATGTTGATGAAGGTATCACTGTAAAATTGTTTGCCGATTGCCATTTATTCAGTCATGAATTCTTCCTGTCAGCAACTACTAAATACCAATTTATGAAAACTCGCGGACTGGTGTGAACAAAGAGCGATGAAAATGAATTTTTCTAAAACTGCGTCAATGACAACTACAACTAAGAAACATCCCCTACAATACGCTTACAAAATCGGAGAGTAATGCATAAATGCAGTCACATCCATTAAATATCTAGGCCTGACAATTACTACCAATCTTATTTGGGATATGCATCTCAACGATATATGCTCGAAACCCTTTTAATTTTAATTTTGCGCAGGTAGCATAATTTCCTGAATGATTGATTATTCAGGAAATTATGCTACCTGCGCAAGAAATTAAATGGGTCCCCATCGAGCGCAAAACTTGTAGCATATCGCTCTAAAATTCGACCAGTCCTAGAGTACGCCTCTATTTTGTGGAATCCGTATCATGTAAAAAACACCGAGCAGGTGGAGCGCATCCAATGTCATGCAGCCAGGTTCATCTCATCCGATTACCGGAAACGTTCTTCCGTTACTAATATGCTGAGGCAGCATAAGTTGGAGCCGCTCCAGATGCGCAGACAGATTGCCAGGTTAAAATTTTTGCCCTTACTATATCATAACAAAACAGAATTTCCACGTGATTCGTATTTACTTTGTGCGCCACAAAGAACATCAAGGCTGAACCACACAAAAGTGATAAGGCCATACAATGCCAGGACTAAGCAGTTCCAAAAATCTTTTCTCCCATGCACAATCGAACAATGAAATCGCCTGCCTGCTTCGGTTGTTGAATGTACTAACATTAATACCTTTAAACGTTCTTTGCAAGCTTACCTTTTGTAACCCTCTCCTTCCTGGGCAGCACTGCTTATTGCAGTATATTGAAATAAATAAATAAGTAAATGGCGGTGAGCGGAAGATATAACGCAAAATAATAAATAAGTAAATGGCGGTGAGCGGAAGATATAACGCTGTTATCAATTGGAAAATGATTTAACTTGTGGTAGAGTTTGCGAACATTTGCGTTAGATTTTAGAACTGTGACACTAGTACCGGAAGAACAGTCATGAAAAATGAATCGAGCTGCGGGTGTTTGGATACAACTTTTGTCCTTAGTTCCGAGGCTGAGTCGATTTAAAAAGATGCGTTTAACATTGAAATGAGTTGTGCAGCACCCCTTTGAAATAGTGTCCCTTGCAGTCTATACACAGCTTCCAATACTTCTTGAGGTCTGGGAAACAGCTGGAAAAATTGGAGGACGCTAAAGCTTCGCCTTTAAGAGTGGAACGCGACAGCGTGTTGTTGCACTGCCAGGGAGTCCACGGAACGCCTTCGCCCGTTCGGCGCGACGCCTTGCCCGTTAGACAAATCGCTCTGCTACGTACGGTGAAACGTACGCGCGGAGCCGCAAACCACGTAGAAGCGCTGCCAGCGCTGAAACGCGTGGGACTCAAGTTGCAGTCGTAGTTCTTCGGCACATCGTTCTCGACAAACCCGATGCCACGAACGCCAACATAGCTTCCGCGCCGAACGAACGGGCGTTCACAACGAAGCCGCAAGCTTCGTGGTGAACGCGCTTTGGATGTGCGCTGTGTTGTTCAACGCTCACCGCGTGACTCCTGCGTGTCCGCACGACCCCACTGCGCCCGAACGAGACGAGCGGGAGGCGCTGCCGTCGCGCGCCATCTTTTGGAGCAGTGGCGTACGTTGCGAGGAGGAGGAGGGATTTTTTGCTCACGGCCAACGCCGCCGACGCCGACGACAACGGCTTTTCAGCGACACGGGGCCCTTGACGTTGTCGCGTCAAAACGCTTCTTTTGACAGGACTTTCAGCTCCTTTGTGATGGCGCCTTGAATGGCCTCCACGCTCCTTATCCAGCGACCTTTTAGGGCTCTTTTCACACGAGGAAAGAAGAAAAAATTACATGGGGAGAGGTCAGGCGAGTATGGTGGATGTGAAAGTATAGTAATGCTGTGCTTGGGGAGAAATTTTGTCATGCTAAGAGCAGTGTGCGGATTTGAGTTATCGTGGAGAAGGCTCCATTGTCCAGATGCCCATAAATCACGGCGCCGGCGTCGCAGTGCATCACGCATGTGTTGCTGCACGCGGATATAAAATTCCTGATTCACCGTCTGCTCTTGTGGGACGGACTCGTGGTGTATGACACCTTTGGCATCGAAAAAAAGAACCATCATCATCGTCTTTGTTTCGAACTTCTGTCGCCGCACATTTCTCAACGCTGGAGAGCTTGGGGACCGCCATTCGGTGCTCTGCCTCTTTGTTTGAGGATCGTATTAAAACCTCCACGTTTCGTGTTCAGCAATGATGCTGTCGACGAATGCAGCATCCTTCTCTGCATAGGAGAGCAAATCAGCGCTCACTGAGGTCCGCATGTCCTTCTGGTCGTGTGTGAGGGAGTGCGGCACAAGTCTGGCATTCAGCTTTCGTTTCCCCAAGTTCTCAAGCACAATTTAGTGGCATGTTGCCTTAATTATATCGAGAACATCTGATAGCATGCGTACTGTAATGGTGTGGTCTTGCTGTACAATTTCCCTGATACGAGCCACGTTGTTTTCATTCAGTGAGGTTTAAGGGTGGCCCTGACTTGTGCCGTCTTCCACTGACGTTCTCCCCGAAACTAACCTGTTGTGCCACTCGAAAACTCGCGCCCGCCATAACGTCTCGCTGCCGTAAGCGTCACGAAAGAGCTCATACGTCTGCGTGGCTGTCTTGCCAAGCTTCACACAGAATTTTACGTTTGCATGCTGTGCGGGGTGTACGTATATCTCTCCACATTCACTCACAGTAGAATGCGCAGAACTAATGACCCCGTATAGATGGATAGATAAGGCTAAACTCTTAAAATCGGGCGGCGGCTCAAGCCACCTAGCCATGACATGAAATTTTACTCTTGTCTTGATTTTAGCCGCCAATCAGACAACCTTCGCTTGGTTACTTCTGCACGCTTAAAATCTACTTTCCCTTCACCGTCCCTATACCCCAATGCCTTGGATAAATCAGCCCCGCTGCTTTCCACTGTAGGGTGCAGCCCTTTACAGAGAAGTATCAAGTGTTCAGCCGTTTCCTTCTCCTCTCCGCACGCAACGCACAACTTGTCTATCTCGTGGTACCTGACCCTATATGTCTTAGTCCGCAAAACTCCCGTCCTGGCCTCAAACAACAAAGAGCTCCCCCTACAATTATCATAGATATTTTCTTTGACAATATCCTGCTTATAGATCCTGTATGTTCCCAGTGCCGATTTCGTCAGCATCCCAGTTTTCCACAGAGCTCTCTCTGTTTCTCTAACCTTTTTCCTAACCGATAATTGCTGATTTGTTCCCCCCTCCCCCTTACTGCTGTCCAGATATTTGCTTGTCAATTTTCTAATTCGCTTTCTCTATGTCGTGTCAACATTCCTTATGTACAGGTGTCTGAAAACTTTCCTAGCCCGCTGTTTTCCTCCATTTTTCTCAATCGCTCCAAAATTCTATCTTACTGCTAGCTTCTCTGCTCTCGAACGACGCCCATTCCATATCACCTTGTACCCCTGATTTGGTCTATTGCGATGTGCTCCCAAAGCTAGCCTCCCTACGCCGCGTTGTTTAATTTCTAACCTTGCTTGAACATCTGATCTCATCCACAGGACCGCATTACCGAAAGTCAGGCTAGGAACCATCAGCCCTTTCCGGATTCCTCTTAACACTTCATGCCTATTGGTAAATCCAGATCGCCTGATTTTGCATGGCAGCTGCATTCCTACTAGCTGTATTCATAACACATTTTTCATGGTCTGTAAGATACTCAGCACCGGTATTTATCCACACCTCAAGATACTTGTACTCATCCACTACATGTAGCGTGAACTCCTGTATTCTATACTCGCCGCCATCGTCATTAAATATAATGACTGCAGATTCTTCCTTACTAAACTTGAGACCTAATCAATCTCCCTCGGTACCACGTATGTCTATCAACTTCTGCAAATCTTCCTTGTTGTCAGCCATTAGCACTATACCATCCGCGTATATTAGTTCCGGTAATGACTGTTTAATCCATTCCCCTTGCTTGAAAAAAGAAAGGTTGAAGCCTAGTCCGCTCCTCTCTAGCTTGGTCTCCAACCCTTGCAGGTACAACATGAACAACAACGCAGACAGAGGCCATCCTTGCCTAAGCCCCCGCTGTATCTCTACAGGCCCGGATACATTTCTTGCCCATTTTATAAGCACTCTGTTACCTGCAATATATATATATATATATATATATATATATATATATATATATATATATATATATATATATATATATATATATATATATATTTAAAGAATAATTACACCATCTTCCACATCCAATGTGCCCTGTATGTCCCACAAATACTCTGGAATAACGTTGTCGTAGGCTCCCCTAGTATCCAGAAATGCTAGCCATAGGGGCCTGTGTTCCTTTTCAGCAATATCTACACACTGTGTCAATGAAAACAGATTGTCCTCCAACCTCTTTTGTTTCCAGAACCCATTTTGTAGCTCCCCTAGCACCCCGTCGTTCTGCACTCATGCCTACAATCTGTCCTTCATAATCTGCAAAAACCACTCTGCAAACCACAGATGTCAGTATTATGGGACGGTAGTTACGTCTGCTTTGTCCCCCTTTCCCTTATATATCATGTTCATTCTACTTAATCGCCATCCACTATCATTTTATTCACTACCTGTATTAGTGTTTGCTTGGATTTTGGTCCTCGCTTCTTTATTAACATAATCGGAATACCATCTGGTCCTGTTGAAGGGCCACTAGCAACCTTCTTTGCTCTTTCCCACTCTCTTTGCTCAATTGAAGCTTTAATGCAGTAACCGGTCTCTCCTCCTTCGATAAATTATGTGCAACATTCCTTTAAATTTTTGTCATCCTTGTTCCTAAGTGTTGCATTGCTTCATCCCTTTGTAGTGTTTTATACATTAGTTCTTGTTTCTACTACTACTGCTTCTTGTTTTTTCTACATGAATAGATTGATGGATGGGTGGATAAGCCTGAGCCCTTTAAATTGGGCGGTGGCTGAAGCCACCTAGCCATGTCATTTTTTTACATGTAGTGCCATCTAGAGGCTGCCACAATTATCATAGATCTTAAGCCGTACAAGGGTTTTGTAAGCAAGGGTTTTTACAGAAGGGGAGGAGACTATGATTTCGGATGAGAAAGCCGAGAGTGCGGTTAGCCTGGTTAGATATTTTCGCTATGTGTGAGGACGACGAAAGATTCGGTGTTAAAATAAGTCCTAGGTATTGAAGCGGGAAGACGACGACGAGACTGAGCGAGTGAACGGGTGGACGAAGACGACAACGAAGTTCTGATTGTGTTCTGAGTGCCGCTCGTAGCCGTTCCTTCGTTGGTGTACATAGCTGTAAATATATTCTTTCCCGCAACATATTTGGTGGAGGTGCGCCTTTCGCCTACGTCTACCAACGACGGAGCTCCGCAGCGGCCGACAGCTGCCTTCGCTCATCATGACCCAGGACGCCTGCCAGCAAACATCACCATCGGCCATGCCATCACTCGTTCTTTCTGCTCCTCGTGACCCTGGGACATTTTCTGGCACCGACAACGTTGACGTGGACGACTGGATCCAGATGTATGAACGCGTGAGTATATACAACCGCTGGGATCTAACCCTTATGCTCGCCAATGTCATTTTCTACCTAAAAGACACCGCCCGAGTCGGGTATGAGACTCACAAAGACGACTTGTCCGGCTGGGAAGTCTGCAAGCAGAAACTGCGCGACCTGTTTGGACGGCCGCTCGGCCGAACACTCGCCGCTAAGAGGGACCTTGCGTCCCGAGCTCAGACTTCTACGGAATCCTATGTTTCGTACATTCAGGACGTGTTGGCCCTCTTCAAAAAAGTTGACAACATGCCCGAATCTGACAAAGTGGGTCACGTGTTGAAGGGGATCGCCGACGACGCCTTCAACCTGTTCGTCTACAAGAATTGCACTACAGTCGACGGCATTATTAAGGAATGTCGCTGATTCGAGGAAGCTAAAAGCAGGCGTATTAGCCAGCCGTACACACGCCTCCCCAACACGCCTCCCCAGCACAGCCCGTGTGACCATTTCCAGCCACCATACATCCGTTCTATTCTCTGTTCTGGACCAGTGCCCTCATGACGTCATTCTTGGCCTCGACTTCCTGTCTGAGCATTAAGCCCTCATCAACTGCGCGACCAGTGTTGCCCAGCTTGACCTTCCCCTTTCTGCTGAGTCACCGTCCCCAGTTGTACCTGGCCTTTGTGCTGCCGACTTTGTCCGTCTAACGCCTAAAGCCGCCACTTACATTTCTTTCTCATCTGTTCCTCCTGCCCCTGATGGTCCCTACGTAGTCCTGACCTTGACGTCGCCGTCTCGCGAAGTATTGCGCTTGCGTACACTGTCTGTACAATGTCGGCCAACCGAGCGTACCTTCCGGTTCTAAACTTTGGCTCGTCTATCCAACCGCTCCCGCAAGGCATCTCACTCGCCACGCTCTGCCCGGCTGCCGAATGTGTCATATCAGTCGTGGACGCCTGCTTACCTTCTACTCATCAAAGCCTGTTGCCTGCGGCCACATCAACCGAGAAACCAACGGACGACTACGCCGACATGATCTCTTATGACCTACCGCCGATGAAAGCTCACGATCTTAGGCGCCTTTTATCATCTTTTCGCGACATGACTTTGATGCCCGTGTTTTGGCTCGTACCTCTGCAGTGACGCACCGCATAAACACTGGTGATACCGCTCCTATCCACAGACGTCCGTACCGCGTGTCCACCGCTGAACGCACCGTCATCAATCAAGAGGTGGACAAGATGCTCGCAAAAGACATCATCGAGCCCTCGTCAAGCCCTTGGGCTTCACCAGTTGTCCTGGTTAAAAAGAAGGACGGCAGCTGGCGCTTCTGCGTTGATTACCGGCACCTAAACCGCAGCACAGAAAAGGACGTATATCCTCTCCCGAGGACCGATGATGCATTAGATTGCCTCCATGGCGCCAAATATTTCTCTTCAATTGATCTTCGATCGGGGTACTGTCAAATTGCCGTTGATGAAAAGGACCACGAAAAGACCGCTTTCGTGACGACTGATGGCTTATACCAATTTAAAGTCATGCCATCGGACGTTGTAATGCGCCGGCTACATTTGAACGAATGATGGACTCCCTTCTTCGCGGCTTTAAGTGGTCGACCTGCCTCTGCTACCTTGACGATGTTGTGGTTTTCTCGCCTACTTTTGCCACACACCTCGAACGCCTCTCCAGTATTCTGACAGTGTTCCGTAACGCCGGACTCCAGCTGAACTCATCGAAATGCAAATTCGGTCGCCGCCAACTCACTATTCTCGGACACCTGGTTGATGCTTCTGCATGGTGTCCGCCCAGATCCAATCAAAATGCAAGCCTTCAAGGACTTTACTCTTCCTAGGTCGTCTAAAGATGTGCGCAGCTTTGTCGGCTTGTGCTCGTATTTTCGCCGTTTTATCAAAGATTTCTCCGGCATCGCTCGCCCCCTCACCGACCTTCTTAAGAACGACTCCCCCTTTAACTGGGGCCCTGCTCAAGAGCACTAAATTTCCTCCCTCGTTCAATTGCTAGCCTCTCCGCCCATCTTAGCCCATTTTGACCCGTCGTCTCCCACAGAGGTTCGCACCGGCGCCTCAGGATATGGGATCGGTGCCGTGCTAGCCCAACTTCAACAGGGACAAGATCGCGTCATCGCTTATGCCAGCCGCCTACTTTCCACCGCAGAGCAAAATTACTCAATTACTGAGCGCGAGTGTCTCGCCCTTGACTGGGCTGTAGCTAAATTCCGCCCGCACCTGTTCGGCCGCTCATTCGCTGTTGTCACTGATGACCATGCTCTCTGTTGGCTGTCTTCATTAAAAGATGCCACTGGTCGCTTGGTCGCTGGGCTTTGCGCCTCCAAGAATACTAATACTCTGTAGTGTACAAGTCCGGTCGTCGCCACCAGGACGCTGACTGTTTATTCCGGTACCCTGTGGAGCCACCTGACCTAGAAGACGCTGAGACTGCCCTGCCTCTTAGCTATCATTGCTCTCACCGATATCGCCAACGAACAGCTCCTCGACTCATCTTTACGCCCTATCTTTGATGGCCTCCGCTCTGCAAACCGATCTCCGTCTCTGCAACTTTATCTTCTCCAGAATGACATTTTATATCGCCGCAATCTACGCTCCGATGTTCCTCCATTGCTGCTCGTCATACCCCAATATCTACACTCTTCTGTCCTTGCAGAACTGCACGATCTGCCGACAGCCGGCCACCTTGGCGTGTCCCGCACGTACGCTCGAGTGCGGCACCGCTTCTTTTGGCCTGGCCTGTATCGTTCGGTCAAGCGTTACGTTGCCGCTTGCGACCTGTGTCAACGTCGGAAAAGGCCTTCCACTTTGCCTGCCGGTCTCCTACAAACTATCGACGTACCTCCGGAACCTTTTCACCGTGTTGGCCTCGACCTTCTTGGTCCTTTTCCCACGTCCCTCTCCGGCAACAAGCGGACCGCTGTCACAACTGATTATACGACTCGGTACGCCATCACGCGTGCTTTGCCTACCAGCTGCGCTACCGATGTCGCCGATTTTCTTCTCCAAAACGTCATTCTTCACCATGGCGCCCCTCGTCAACTGCTCACCGACCGTGGTCGTTATTTTCTGTCCCGAGTGATTAATGACATTCTTCGTTCGTGTGCCACGCAGCACCAGTTCGCGACAGCTTACCATTCACAAACCAACGGGCTTACGGAATGGTTCAACCGCACGCTCACCGGCATGTTAGCAATGTACGTCTCGCCAGACCACCGAGATTGGGACGCTGCCTTGCCTTGTGTGACTTTTGCGTATAACTCTTCACGGCATGACACAACCGGCTATTCCCCTTTCTACCTTTTGTTTGGTCGGCACCCCATCTCGCCTTTGGACACACTCATGCCATCTTCTTCAGTCGCCACCACTGCTTACGCTCAGGACGCCATCGCCCAGGCCTCGCTGACGCGCCAAATAGCCCGTAGTCGGCTCCGTGCCTCACAAGCTTCCCATAAGTCCGCCTACGACCGCCATCACCGGGCGGTCGAATATGAACCCGGATCACTCGTCCTCGACCGCCATCACCGGGCGGTCGAATATGAACCCGGGTCACTCGTCCTCCTCTGGACGCCGTCACGCAGCGTCGGGCTCTCCGAGAAGCTCCTTTCTCACTACCGGGGCCCTTACCGTGTGGTGCGCCGTGTCACCGACGTGAACTACGAAATTGCACCCCTTGCGTGCTCGCCATCGTCCTCCGGCCCCTCCACCGACGTCGTCCATGTCTCCCGCCTAAAACCTTATCACGACGTTTATACGTCGCCACTCTGACGCCGGGACGGCGTCTCATCAGCCGGGGGTCCTGAAGCGGGAAGACGACGACGAGACTGAGCGAGTGAACGGTTGGACGAAGACGAAGACGACAACAAAGTTCTGACTGTGTTCTGAGTGCCGCTCGTAGCTGTTCCTTCGCCGGTGTACATAGCTGTAAATATATTCTTTCGCGCAACAATATTTATAAGATGTCACAGAGGATATTACTGTGCTACCAAAATATACGTGGGTACCGCGTGAAAATGACGGCTGTGGAAAGTATTTAATGACGTTTTTTAGACATTTAAAGGCTTTACGCATGTTTTACACAATTTTGCTAGTCTTTTGAAGTCGCCTTGAAGAATGAGGGCATCTGAACAATCTTTAATCGGTCGGCATATGACACAATCATCAGCAAACAAACGGATGTTAGAATATATATCGTTACGGTGGTCATTGATGTAGATTAAAAACAGCAGTGGCCTGCATCCGACCTTCTCTCAGCCTTGGAAGCCTCTATTGCCTTGAAGCACCTTTTGTTGTTTTCCCTTTTTATTTGGCCGTGAGCATACCGATAGAGCTGCTTTCCAACAGTCTGCAGGTTCTTGTCAAAAGCATTTGTAATATTAAAGCCAACAGGACGTTGACATGAGAATTCAGATACCGCTCTTCAAACAGAAAAGGCCAGTTCTGTTTGACATCCATTACATTTTTTGATGTGTGGTCAGCCGCCGCTGCGAAGGTTTTGACATGAGCCGTGTCACAAGCATTTCATTGCGAAATGAATGGCTTAACGGCTCCATTAAGGAAGCTTTTTTTTCGTCTTGCAGTTCAGAAGTTTCACCAGCAGGTAACTTGCGTTCCCAAGCCACGCATTCATACGAGTCTCTCTGCAAGTTTGTTTTGTTCGGTTGCGTTCCTTCCAAGTTATCTGGACTTGGCGAATGAGTGCACCTGCAGCTTGATCTCGTTTTATTATTGCTACAATTTCCCGATTTATAGCCTAAGCTTTCTAACCCGCTTGCGATAACTGTTTCGTTAAGCGAATCCTGAAAGCTATTCGGGTATCCCCCAATTAATTCGCTTGCGACACTTCTTAGCTCTTTTCTCCAGGTCTGGGTGTGACCTCAAGTATCTTGCTGCCCATGAGTCTCTACATTTGGTTTAAATCTTGCTTTTGGCGCCTTTCACGTTCTTCGTACGACTTTATGACCGGGGCTACGAACACATTCCATGGAATTATTTTTTCCAGAGCAGCATCACTGCTAGCTTCAGTGTACGCTGATGAACTTGGAGCCTGTGGGGCAGAAGCAACTGACTTGATCCTCTGGAGCAGAATTCTCCTATTCACATGGTGAAGAAATATCAAGTCATTTCCTTCGATGTACTGGAGATGCTCTAAGCAGTGCACATCACCGCAGCGGTGGCCAAGTGGTTGAGCATCCGCCTCGTATGCGGGAGGTGCGGGGTTCGATCCCCAGTGCCGCCGGGTACCCACCGGTGATACAATGGGTACAAGCTTTCCCCTGGTCTGGTGCTCGGCTTATTTAGGGTGAAATGCTTGGGAAATGGGTCTCTGACCCCACCTTGAGAAGAAGAAAAAATACCTTGTGACATGGC
Source organism: Amblyomma americanum (assembly GCF_052857255.1). Lineage (NCBI taxonomy): Eukaryota > Metazoa > Arthropoda > Arachnida > Ixodida > Ixodidae > Amblyomma > Amblyomma americanum. The sequence continues at coordinate 3,488,573 of NC_135499.1, forward strand.
GCTCTTTGGCCATAGCTGCCCTTGCGCCATAAAAATCCATAATCATCATCATCATCTAAGCAGTGCACGCCACATTCCCGCAGTTTTGCAGCCAGTTGATGGACGTCTTCTTCGCCCAAAGCAGGCAGCCACTGAGCAGTAAGCCTTTCCAAGTCCACTGCCTTTGGGCTGCCAGTAACAAACGAAGGGAGATGGAAAGACCAATCAATGTGAAGTGACAGTAGAGGCTGGAAATGAAAGTACATCCAGTGGAGCGGGTTTCAGAACGAATATAGCATGCTTCCTGCATGCGGGCTTGTACGGGACTAGTGACCCATAGCTGAGGAGAGAATTCACATTGATACATTTCATTGGACGGTAGGTGCTAAAAAATTGTAATACATCATTTCAGGCTCATATGATGTCCTGAGAGTTTTCAAAAGAAAAAAAGTTATTTGCATTCGGAAGGAATGAGCACAACATCAGAGAAGTACACCTTCATTTCGAGAAATTATGACAACCATTGTCGTGCCAATGAAGATTCACTATGTACACTGATCTTTCGAAAAGCATTGCTTTTCACAAAATAGCGTAAATCTTTTACCAAACGCTAGCATCATTGGCAAGTTATACGTTGTCAGGAACAGTCACATTGCTCCAAGACAGTGTATTGAAAAAATTGAATGTAGTGCAGGTCACATTTGCAAAAATGAAAAAAAAAACCATTTTCTTAGATACACCTGGCTTTCTATTTACCAGCTGCGCCACTTCCCACTGCCAGCAATATACGACCCTGAGAATTTAAAAGCTTATTGGTACCTTTGTCGATCAGGAATAATAGGCCGGCCAAGCTGGTAATTCAGAAGTAGATTTTCTCACTCGTGAATGGTTTCTCTTTAGTCATAAGAAAAAGAACTCGACATAGGTTTTTTTTTATTGCAATCAGAGGCTTGTGCGAGGCATTTTTATATCTCGGCGCAAAATTTTGTTTGCTACGCCTCACACTTTCTGCGAAAAAGATACATAAACCTAAAAAGATATTTTTTCACAAAAATGCAGTCGAAACGTCAGAAAACTCTTCCTTTCGACATGTCCATGAAAATTGATAAAGCATTGTTCCTTAGTTGCGAATACGCAACCCTAATATACTTTCTGAAATCTGAAGAAATTACCTTTCAGAACGTTTTATAATCTGAATAATGGAACTTTAAGAAACAATAAAAATGCGACTAAATCCACTGAAACCTCCCTCGATATTACCACAAAGAACAATTAAGAAAGCACTTTTAAAATTTTCAATGTGGACCTGTAATATGTTTTCCGAAAGCTAAAGAAGTGTTCGATTAGATTGTTGCATAAGAAAAAAGTTAAGTGTTTTTATAAAAACCGACACCCCTCCATCTTCACCCTTGTTTATTCGCGACAGTAAAGGCTGTAAACTACAAATTTTTCAACAGCTGGCTGATGACGTAAGGCAATGGTGTGACTGTCTCCACATGCACATGTATCAACAACCTCCACATGAAAGCCTATCCGGCCTTTCCAATTGCGTCGCCAGCTGCACAAGGTCGCAATATGAGTGTAATCGAACTAAAAGCAGCAAAAATATATTAACGCAGTAAAAAAAAAACACAACGCTGAACTACCATTGAGTTACGGGATTTCCAAAGTAGGCACTTGTGGATACCAGCACACTTCTCTACGGCGACGGCACTTTCATGGGCATGTTCAGTGGTGGCTGGTAGAGGGTGCAGTGTTCCTTGTGTGGTAAAAGCGCACTGCATAAAATGTGGATTCCGATAAGTGGAGAGTTTAAAATGCGCTACAGAACAAGAAAGGGGACGCAGGAAAGGAGACAAACACAGCGCCATGTTTCGATTCCCTTTTCGGATCCTATCTGATGTGATGTAGCTACGGGTTAACATGAACCAACTCGGCTATTGTTTAGATGGGATTTCGAAACTGCCAAAAGAACGGTGCGAAAGTAACATTAATACGAGTTCATCTGCTGCTAAACTGAGTAATATGCGAAAACACTTTTTTACGCAGTTGTTAGGCCTTGTAAGGCTATTGTTACGTTTTGCTTAATGCTTCTCATATTCTTGTACTTTAGGCATAGGTTATTTGGGTATCAAGTTTGGCCTAATTAGGGCAAGGTCGCTTTTCGGGAGTAGCCCGGGCCACATTTTTGGACTGGGTCTAGGTAAATTCCGAGGTGACCATCTCACCGGGCATGCTCCATTCTACCTGGATATCAATATTAGTTCAATTTGAGCGAGATGAATTTTCTGGGGTGGCCAGGACCAAAATTTGGGAGCGGGCATAGGCCGATTTCGAGGTGACCGTCGGACTAGGCATGTGCCATTCTACCTAGATATCAAGGCCCAGGCCGAATTTTGGCAGTGGGCCAATCATGTTTAGTTCCTCTAGATACTGCTACTCCATGCTAGCAGCGCACTAAGGACGAGGCACAAGAACAAGACGACTACTATCATCTACTACTGCTACTATCACCACTAAACAATTTAAGCCTTCGAATCGAGGGCTCACTGGGCGTCACCACATTGCTCGCAGGGCTGTTGTGTGCCCTTGACGCTAACACTGTGAAAAACGCAGCGAAACCGGTTTTCAACAGCCCAGAGAGGTGATTCAGCATGCTTCTCGCCCGATGCAGAGGTCCTAATGGCTTGATTAGGTAAGTTGCTATATATGTAAGTTTCCAGGTCAAGCTTCACCTGGATAGCGGTTAGCCGGGGTAGACCTCGTGAACTCTCGCAATAAAAGAGCGCACCTTTTTCTTCAGTCGCGTATCTAACGCTCCCAAGCGACAGTCCTAACTGCGCACAAACAGCCTGTGTGTCTGCAGCGGAGGCCGAACAATACTTTGGAGATATGTGGCGAGCCGGGTACGCGCGCTGAACGCGCAGTGCTGCTTAGCTCTAAGAATAATCCGTGGCGGATATGCTCCCTTGCATAGCTTCCTCTCGTACGCGCATAACCGCAAAATTAAAAAAAAATAAAAGCTGCAGTCTGCTTGATGGTAACGGAGTGCTAACAGTACTTGCAGCAGGGCACGGGTGAGCTCACTGCAGGCACAGATGCTTGTCGAATAACAACTTCGACTACATGACACCCATATTCTTTGGCCAGCAGCAGAGCCTGCGCGGCGGCTTCACCACAAGAGGGTCGCGCGGTCACATGATGATCTCTCTCTCTCACACACACACACACACACACACACACACACACACACACACACACACACACACACACACACACACACACACACACACACACACACACACACACACACACACACACACACACACACACACACACACACACACATACACACATACACACATACACACACACACACATACATATATATATATATATATATATATATATATATATATATATATATATATATATATATATATATAGAAAGATAAACGTATTTGGTTGCTAGAGGCAAAAATTCAAAGTTGAAAACGCTTCATTTAGCCATAGATTTATTTTGAGTCGACGTTTCGGACAGAGCCTGTCCTTTCTCAAGACTGAGGTTACAGGGGTCTTCTTCCTCTTCTTAAGGAGTTGGCACTGGCACACATGTACGACACATGAACAAAAGAAACAAACGGAGGCAAAGAATACTAGAAAAGATACAGATAGATGCCGCCACACGACACTGGCATGAGCTCGGATGTTTTCATGCACAGTGCACGTTTGTTTAGTTAAGCTCACGGCGCCGCTGATTCGGCCTTGGCTCTGGCTGCCGAAGTGGTTCCAGATGACGGAAGCTCCGGCCCTGTCTGCATTTTATTCTGTTTATTTGTTTACTCTCTATGGTCGGGGCACGCGAGTGCACGCGTCTTTAACTTTTGTGTGTAGGGCGATCCCGCCACCGTCTGCTCCTGTGCACCTTACACGCTGCCGCTCTGTTGCCTTGATGGGTAGCCATTATCCCCTCCCGCTCCGTGTTTTCCTTTTTTTTCCTCGTTCGGGGTCGGCTCCCCGCGGCTGCGGGGTGGGCGGAGGGGACAACACGTTTTTTCTTTTTTAATTGTTTCCCTTTTTTCCCTTTCTATCTGTATTTTTTTCTAGTATTCTTTGCCTCCGTTTGTTTCTTTTGTTCATGTGTCGTACATGTGTGCCAGTGCCAACTCCTTAAGAAGAGGAAGAAGACCCCTGTAACCTCAGTCTTGAGAAAGGACAGGCTCTGTCCGAAACGTCGACTCAAAATAAATCTATGGCTAAATGAAGCGTTTTCAACTTTGAATATATATATATATCAAGCTGGTAAAATAGCAACGCCGAGCAAGCGTAGAAGTGGGTCGCCTGATGCATCAGCGGCGCCTTGCCGGCGAGAAAGGGATAACAAGTGATACATATTTAAAACATAACAAAGCGGAAAACGGGGACTTCAAGGGCACAAAACACAGGACAAGCGCTGTGACAAGTGGGACAAGTGAACTGAGAGGAGGAAGGAGAACAGGTCCATGAGCCAAGGATATAAACGCTCGACGAGAGAAGCTGCAATTGGTTCCGCAGTGGGAACAGTTCAAGTTGGAGGAAAATTCCCGCTAGGATCTCGCGCAGGGAGTTCCCACGAGACACCGATCGAGAGGCCACGATACGTCCACGAGAAAGCGTGCCGGCACCGTATGGGAGACGCCGAGGTAACGAGCGTTAGCTGTTTGGTAGCGCAATCTGCCGTCCATGCGATGTATTACCACGTGATTAGGCACTTCTCCATTCCTCAAGGGGAGCGGGCGCCCACCGGAGTTATATCGCGCTGTCGTACTGTACTTCCACCCAAGGTAAAACTTCAAGTATATCATGCTTTGTTTAACTCTCATTTAAGATACTGCAGTCTAGTTTGGTGCACAACCACAAAAACCAATTTAAATCAACTCCTGGTTTCACAGAAAAAAATCATCCGTTACATAGCAAATATTGAGCCCATGGAAACTACAAAGGGTGCATTTGAATCATTCAATATCATAAGTGTAGACAAGTTGTATGAATTTCGCCTATTACAGTCAATCTACTTTTCCTCCCCTGAAGTTACTAACCTTCTAAAGTCCTTGGCATCCTTAGAGCGACGAAATATTAGCGTGCAAACAAGAAATGTTGATGCGTGGGCAGTTCCTCATTTTCGTACATTTTATAAATATCAGCCACTTACCCATAACCTCCCTACAATTCTAAACAAATATAGACACACAGTGGGCTTGAACAAAAAACAATTACATTCCTGTTTTGTGCAGTTGTGATCCATTAATTTTTGTTTGTTGTTTCCGCGTATGTGCTTTTCAGTTGTTTTATTTTGGTTTCAGTTCATTACTGGTAGCTTTATGTGATTGACATCATTATTACCTGTCACAGTAACTGTTTTATTATTTCCCTGTTACTGTCTACCTATGTACTATTCATCTATTATGTTTCTATTCTTTACGCTGCTGCCTTGTAATGGTCTCTTGGGCCTCGTCAAGCTTTTGTGTAGCTTTTAGCCCAAGAGACCATCCAGTTGTCTTCTGGAAATAAAGATGTAATTCAATTCAATTCAATTCAATTTTGGACTAAGTTGGGCCGAAAACGTTTTTCGACTCTTTGGAGGGCCATTTTTCCATACCGCAAGCGGTAAGTGCCCGGTTGCCATGAAGTATAAAATTGAGCTGCCGAGTGCCCACGTGACGGCCGCCATGTTAAGCCTAACCATAGCTAAATATCAACCTAAATAGGTGATATTGGTGTCTAACATGTTTTACTAATCGACCTGGTTCCGAACATGCCATTAGTCGTCATGCCATTAGATGACGTCATCTGTTACTTATTTATAGGCAATTACCTTTAATCTTAACCATAGCTAACTATTAACTTCATTAGTTACTATTGGTATCTATCGCGTTCTACTTCTCTAGAGCATACCAAATATCGAATTCGTTTTAAGATTCATCATCATCATCAGCCTTACTACACCCACTGCAGGGCAAAGGCCTCTCCCATGTCTCTCCAATTAACCCTATCCTTTGCCAGCTGCATCCACCCTTTGCCTGCAAACTTCTTAATCTCATCCGCCCACCTAACCTTCTGCCGCCCCCTTGCTACGCTTACTTTCTCTTGGAACCCACTCCGTTACCCGTAAGGACCAGCGGTTATCTTGCCTTCGCATTACATGCCCTGCCCAAGCCCATTTCTTTCTCTTGATTTCGACTAGGATGTCATTAACCCGTGTTTGTTCCCTCACCCACTCTGCCCGCTTCCGATCTCTTAACGTTACACCTATCATTTTTCTTTCCATGGCTCGCTGCGTTGTCCTTAACTTAAGCTGAACTCTTTTCGTTAGCCTCCACGTTTCTGCCCCGTAGGTGAGTACCGGTAAGATTATGCTGTTGTACACTTTCCTCTTGAGGGAAATTGGTAAACTGCCACTCATGATCTGCGAGAATTTGCCATATGCGCTCCACCCCATTCTTATCCTTCTAGTTATCTCCCTCTCATGATCCGGATCAGCTGTCACTACCTGCCCTAAGTAGACGTATTCCGGCACAATTTCTAGGCTCTCGCTGCCAATTGTGAACTGTTGTTCCCTTGCTAGACTGTTGAACATTACCTTGGTTTTCTGCATGTTAATTTTTAGACCCATCGATCTGCTCTGCCTGTATAACTCGTTGATCATGATTTGCAGTTCACCTCCTGAGTGACTCAGCAAGGCAATGTCATCAGCAAATCTCAGATTATTTAGGTATTCTCCATTTATTCTTATTCCCAACTGTTCCCAATTCAGGCCTCGAAATACCTCCTGCAAACATGCGGTGAACAGCATTGGCGATATCGTGTCTCCTTGCCTGACGCCCTTCCTTATTGGAATTTTATTGCTGACTTTATGGAGGACTATAGTAGCTGTGCAGTTGCTATATATATCTTCCAGTATTTTGACATAAGGCTCTTCTACCCCCTGATTACGCATTGCCTGTATGACTGCTGAGGTTTCCACTGAGTCGAATGCTTTGTCGTAATCAATGAAAGCTATATATAGAGGTTGGTTATATTCTGCGCATTTCTCTATCACCTGATTGATAGTGTGAATATGATCTATTGTGGAATATCCTTTACGAAAGCCTGCCTGATCATTTGGTTGATTAAAGTCTAACGTTGCCCTGACTCTATTAGCGATTACCTTAGTAAATACTTTGTAGGCAACGGATAGTAAGCTGATCGGCCTGTAATTTTTCAAGTCCTTGGCGTCTCCCTTCTTATGAATTAAGATAATGTTTGCATTCTTCCAAGCTTCTGGTACAGTCGAGGTCATAAGGCATTGCGTATACAGGGTGGCTAGTTTTTCTAGCACGACGTCCCCTCCATCCTTCAACAGATCTGCTGTTACCTGATCCTCCCCAGCTGCTTTTCCCCTTTTCATTGCTTCTAAGGCTTTCTTTATTTCATCTTTCGTTACTGGCGGGATGACGCATTGCTGTGCACTGCTGTCTTTCTCATTGGCGCTCTGATTACATTGGCTACTGTACAGCTCTGTGTAGAACTCTTCGGCTACGTTAACTATCTTATCCATATTGCTAATGACATTGCCCTGCTTGTCTCTTAATGCATACATCTGGTTTTTACCTATGCCTAGTTTCCTCTTCACTGTTTTTAGGCTACCTCCGTTCTTTATAGCATGCTCGATTCTCTCCATATTAAACTTCCTTATGTCGGCTACCTTGCGCTTATTTATTAGCTTTGATAGCTCCGTTAGTTCTATTCTATCGGTAGTGTTAGATGCCTTCATGTTTTGGCGCTTCTTAATCAGATCTTTCGTCACCTGAGGTAGCTTCCCGGTATCTTTTCGAACTGTCCTACCGCCTACTTCTACTGCGCACTCCGTAATTATTGATGTCAGGTTATCGTGCATTGAATGAACATCAAGATCATCTTCCTCAGTTAAAGCCGAGTATCTGTTTTGCAGCGCTATCCTAAACTCCTGTGCTTTCCCTCTTACGGCTAACTCGTTAATGGTCTCCTTCTTCGCTAGCTTCTTCCGTTCCCTCTTCAAGTCTAAGCTAATTCTAGACCTTACCATTCTATGGTCGCTGCAACGCACCCTTCCGAGGACGGCCACATCCTGAATGATGCCAGGTTTAGCGCATAGTATGAAGTCGATATCATTTTTAATCTCACCATTGGGGCTCTTCCAGGTCCACTTCCTGTTTTCTCGTTTGCGGAAGAAGGTATTCATGATCCGTAAATTATTTCTATCCGCGAATTCGACTAATAACTCTCCCCTGCTATTTCTAGAGCCTATCCCATAGTCACCTACCGCGTGGTCGTCAGCCTGCTTCTTGCCCACCTTCGCATTGAAGTCGCCCATCAGTACAGTGTACTGCGATTTTACTCTATTCATTGCTGATTCTACGTCCTCATAGAAGCTTTCAACGGTCTGGTCATCATGGCTGGATGTGGGTGCGTAGGCCTGCACCACTTTCAGCTTGTACCTCCTATTCAGCCTAATTACTATTGCTGCTACCCTCTCGTTAATACTGTAGAACTCCTCTACGTTGCCAGCTATATCCTTATTAATGAGGAAACCCACACCTAGTTCTCGTCTATCCTTTAGCCCGCGATAGCACAGTATGTGTCCGTCCTTTAGTACTGTATACGCCTCACCTGTCCTCCTAACTTCGCTAAGCCCTATCACATCCCATTTAATTCCCGTTAGTTCCTCGAACAGCACTGCTATGCTAGCCTCACTAGCTAAAGTTCTAGCGTTAAACGTTGCCAGGTTCAGACTCCAATGGCGGCCTGTCCGGAACCAGAGATTCTTAGCACCCTCCGCTGCGTCACAGGTCTGACCGCCGCCGTGGTCAGTTGCTCTGCAGCCGCTGGGGACTGAGGGCCGAGGGTTAATTGGTTTGATCATAGAAGGTTGTGGCCAAGTACTACACCAGGGTGGCCAAATCCTGCTCTGGTGAGAGAGTGCGTTGTCGGTTCTGGTCACCGAGATAAGGCCGCACTCCAGGCCTGGTTATGCAATTCCATCGACACGCGGATTTTTTTTTTTTTTAAACCCGGTGGAGAATTGCGCGGCACCAGGATTTGAACCCCGGTCCTCTTGCACGCGAGGCGGATGTTCTACCTCTACGCCATCGCTGCATCCTCCGTTTTAAGATTACCTCATTAATTATTGAGCTACGAACGATAAAATTGTCACGTGACTAGTTAATTATGGCGTCACAAAATCAGTGACCTCACCAGTCAATCCCCTAATCCATATACTGATGACGTCACCAAAGAATCACTAATTGTGTTGCGATATCGATTCACTGTGAGGGCCGCTGTCTTGAATTCCTCGGACTTAAATTTCACGCCGAAGGGAGGTAGTAGCAGACCCCAAGAAATCGAGAAATGTGGTGAATAAGAGCTAACGCTCTTAAAAACGTGCCGCCCCTCAGGTCGACCGGTCAACCGCAACACAAATATTCCGCTTGCGCCTCAGTAGAGGAAGAAAATACTATAAATTTTTAATGAAATAGTTCCTCCAGGATCCCTGTTGCTATCGGCATCGCTGCGCCCGCATTTCCTTTAAGCTGTGCGGTCTAAGGAAGCAGCAGCATGGTAGGCATGGGGAGAAGAAGCAAAGGTATAGCAAATTTGTAGGCTTATATCTCACTAACCATTTGTCGTTTTGCGCTCACGTTTTTAAATGTTTTGTTAAACGCCTATCCAAGCTCATATGCGCGTCGTAGATATTATTCAATGCGTAGACGCTACGCTTGAACACATTTTTGGCCTGTACGCTTTTGAATTTTGACACCACCAAGGCTCAGCGGTTGCCAGCGGTGGCCATTGAGTGATGATATATGACTTGTAGGAGAGAATCCGCTTGTATTTTTGGGTATGCGCCTTTATTAGCATGTTTGCTGGACTGCTGACATGAATGTTCAAAACAGCAAATGGGCGAAATCTACAGATTAGCTTTCTGATTAACTGGAAAATGGAAATTTTCGCTGCCATACAATGTGAATGTTCGGATGTCGGCGAACAGCAACCGGAGCAGAGGAATAGTGAGAATAATTGCAAGCCTGACCTTGCCCTTTTACTACTTTTTTTTCTCTGCCGCTCTCCTCCTCCTGTGAGCATCGGCAGTGAATGAAGAAGCCACTGGCGTATTCACACTGCAACTTGCGCACCGCCGCTCGTGCAGCACTTGTGGTGCACTCGGCGCTAGGAGCAATGCAGCGTGTTTGTCGGTTTTCTTGTGAAAGCATGTATGGTGTGCTCATAAACAGCTTCTGCTCTCTCCCCGGCAGAGAGAGATTCGCGCCGCATTAGCCTACGGATGAGAGGTAATTTCTTGTCATCTGTAGAGACCAGCATCTGATCAAGATACAGGCACGACAGTGTGATGGGAAGGAGGACTGCAGGTTCACATTATCTCAGCGTAAAAGGTCGAAGAAATAAACCCAGGCGGCATGTGGGAAAAAAGAAAACTATTGAGAAACTAAGAGAAAAGGAGGTAAAACCACATAAACAGGAAAGCTGACAAAGAGAACACTCGCGACAGACCAAGGAAAGGTAGAAGGACAAAGAGGAAGCGTTCACTCAACGTTCGGCGGAACGTTCATCGTCCTGAGTGTGCTCTGTGAAGGTGGTGCCTCGGCCGAGGAGGTGTGGCGGGGCGTTGGCGCAATCAAGCCCTCAGGTCGACGCTCTGGTGGACGACAGGGTCAGGTAGTCCGGGCATGCCGTGGTAGATAGAAAGGCGGCCCCCAGGTCTGGTAATCCGGGGATGCCGTGGTGGATAGAAAGGCGGCCCCCAGGTCTGGTAATCCGGGGATGCCGTGGTAGATAGAAAGGCGGCCCCCAGGTCTGGTAATCCGGGGATGCCGTGGTGGATAGAAAGGTGGCCCCCAGGTCTGGTAGTCCGGGGATACCGTGGTGGATAGAAAGGCGGCCCCCAGGTCTGGTAATCCGGGGATGCCGTGGTGGAGAGAAAGGCGGCCCCCAGGTCTAGTAATCCGGGGATGCCGTGGTGGAGAGAAAGGCGGCCCCCAGGTCTGGTAATCCGGGGATGCCGTGGTGGAGAGAAAGGCGGCCCCCAGGTCTAGTAATCCGGGGATGCCGTGGTGGATAGAAAGGCGGCCCCCAGGTCTGGTAATCCGGGGATGCCGTGGTGGATAGAAAGGCGGCCCCCAGGTATGGTAGTCCGGGAAGCAGCGGAGAAGACCAAGCGGCCCGTGTTCTGAAGCTGCCGCACAGGAAGGGAACCGCGGTGCCTAGGTCTGGTGGGCCTGGCCCTCGACGACGGCTGTCCAGGTCTGGTAGCCCGGACGTCTGCGGCTAAGGCCCAAGCCTGGAAATTCGGGGAGCCAGCAGATCTTCCCCACGTCCGTCGCCGACCGCGTTCCAACCGTTCTCTCTTCTTCTTCTTCTTCACCCCAGGTATATGGCTCTCTTCCACGCGCTCTTTGCCACGTCTCCTTTTTTTTCTTCCCCTTGAGCGTCTTCGCCCGTCGCAGTGTGGCGCTAGCTTCTGACAAAAGCCCCCTTTTCAGAGTTTTTTTCCATAGGAAAAAAATTACGTGGGGCAGCGGCACAGAAGACAGAGGTTGAAGACGCGACGAGAAGACACTGGTCACTGTTGAGCACGCATCACATCACATCACCCCACACACGCACGATGAACGGCCCCAACGGTTCTCACAACCTCAGTTCGGACTAGAAAACACTGAACACACGGCAGTCAACCAAACATAAGGGGACACAATGGAACACAACAGGGGAAGCCCCGGGACACACTCACAAAACATCAATACATTGACCATTATGTACCAGAGTTACCGGATGAGAACACTTCTGTCATTCATGCCCGGCTCAAATAGTCAGCACCAACATTCGCGGACCCTTTGATATGTTCAATATGAAAAGTGTACTCTTGTAGTACAAGGCTCCAACGCAACACCCGGCTGTTTAAGTGCTTGGCCGAGCCAAGTATGCCAAGGGCTGATGGTCCGTTTGAATAGTGAACATGCGTCCATAAAGGAAGATGTGAAACTTGTCTACCGCCCAAACTAGCGCAAGACACTCTCGCTCTATAGCTGAGTAGCGCGTTTCTCGGGGAAGGAGCTGTCGACTCGCATAAGATACGGGATGATAGGTGCCGTCGTACTCCTGCAGAAGGACCGCCCCGAGACCGGTACCAGAAGCGTCCGTGCGGAGAATGAAATCCTTTGCGAGGTCAGGCGCCTTAACAATTGGTTTGGATGTCAGGGCTTGTTTAAGCCTGTCAAAGGCCTGTTCTCGTTCTGGCGTCCACCGTACACGGTTGCCTTCCATCTTCCGCGTTAACTCGACTAAAGGCTGAGCGAGATCAGCATAGTGGGGAATGAGACTGCGGTAGTAGCCAGCCAAACCGAGGAAGGACCGAACTTGCTTTTTTGTTTCGAGTCTCGCGGCAAGTTGCAGTTTTGCCACGATAGCATCTACCGGCTGGATAGTTCCATCACCCAACGTATGCCCCAGAAAAATAACGCGGGTCGCACCAATCTCGCATTTTTGAGGCTTGACTGTAAGACCAGCCGCTCGAATGCGCCGAAACAACTCTGTCAAGGTGCGCAAGTGTTGCTCCCAAGTAGCGGTTGCGATTAGGACGTCATCTATATAATGAACTACATCTAGAAGGCCTACTAGGAGTGATCTGATAAGGCGAGTGAAGATAGCAGACGCGGTCTTGATCCCAAAAGGCATATACCGGAATTGGTAGTGTCCTGACTGAGTCGGAAAGGCAGTAATAGGTCGAGATGTTTCGTCGATAGGAGCCTGCCAGTAGCCATTTTGTGAGGCCCAGCTTCGAGAAGTAGTTCTTAGTGCCAACCTCCGCGAACATAATGTCCCTCCTCGGGATGGGTTCGGCGTCGGCGACGAGCACACTGTTGATACGCCGGAAGTCGACACAAGTGCGGTATGTGTTATCCGGCTTCTTCACAAGGACCAAATGTGAACTGTATGGTGAGTGGGAGCGTTCAATGACCCCCAGCGCCAACATGTCACTAACTTCCTTTTCCACCACATCCCTCATGGCAAACGGTAGCGGGTACTGAGGAGTATTGATAGGTTCTTTTGTCGTCAGGTCCAAGCGGCACTGAAGAAGGTTGGACCGTTCTGGAATTTCCGAGAATATGTCACCGTACGAAGCCAGCAGCGAGTCCAGCTGGGCCGCCTGGGAACTGTCTAACGCATTAGACCTTTTGATAGCTTCATTGCCGACACCCGGCTTCGCAGCGAAGGTAGGTATAGGTTGCTCCGACTCAACCTCTTCCACGACGACGAATGACGACGCTTGGAGAGCCGTCACCGGCGGACGCTCTTCATACTTTTTTAGCATATTGATATGAAAAAGTTTTTTCGCGTGACCGACCTCAAGCCAGTAATCAAAGTCGTTCTTCCTGCCGGTCACAATACAGGGGCCTTTCCAATGCATTAGCAATTTATTTTGCGACGTATGCAAAAGAACCAGCGCGCGATCTCCAACGCGAAGGTGCCGGCGGGTAGTGCGCCCGTCATAATATAGTTTTTGCGACTTCTGTGCCTTCGCCAAGTTGTCATGTGCAAGTCGCAACGTCTCTTTTAGGCTCGCTCTCAAGTCCAGCACGTAGCCACATGTGGTTCTCGCTGACTCGCTTAGCTGGCCCGCGGTCCAGAGCTCCTTGAGAATCGTCAGAGGTCCTTGAACTTGTCGGCCGTAAATTAATTCAAACGGGGAAAAGCCCAGGCTAGCCTGCGGTGCCTCCCGGTACGCAAAGAGCAGAGGCGCGAGGTAACAGTCCCAAGCTTTGGGCTGTTCTTGAGACAACTTGCGGAGCATGCTCATTAACGTCCCGTTGAATCGCTCCACCAAGCCATTACACATAGGGTGGTTTGGTGTGGAAGACAGATGCCTGATTGCAAGCTTTCCATTAACTTCCCTCATTAACGAAGACGAAAAGCTCGATGCTCGATCACAGAGGACCTCCCTTGGAAAACCAATCCGTGAGAATATTTCCAGAAGACCCTCTGCCACCGTGGCCGAGTCAATCGCAGGTAGAGGTATCGCGTCGGGATATCGTGTTGCAAAGTCCACCAACGTAAGTATATAGCGCTTTCCCTTGGATGAAGTGGGGTGAAACGGTCCAATCAGGTCTACAGTCACTCGCTCAAATGGTGTATCAATGAGCGGTAGACGATCCAGGGGGGCTCTCCCTACCGCCGCAGTGTGGCGCTAGCTTCTGACAGACAGATTATATTCCACTTTATGAACACTTTTATAATAAATAGCTAGTTGAGCCTCGCGCAAGCTTAGAAGTTAGGCGTGCCGAGCTCCACGCTGAGCGTTACGGAAGCGCTCATGAAACTCGATAGACGAGGGCGTTACAGATTTGGGGAAAGCCTTCACCGTGTCCACAGTTGCCTTCCAAAAAGGTTATGCAAGTTTTAAACATGTGTTGTTGACGTGGCATACACAAGCTGGAACACAGGTTTCTCAGTAACAAGAATGAGGAGGTATGATACAAAACGCAATGTAAATAGGACAGAAAAACATTTTTCAAGCGCCGAGCAATCGTTAAAAAGGATGACGTTTCGGCCCTGGCTTACGGAGGCCTTGTTGACTATAGCGGTGACCAGAACAGCTCCTTTCGCATTTTACATCCACTGAGCCCTGATGTCCGATTTTGACACCATACCTCTGAATAAATTAATACTTGCACCATGAGTTTTAATTTTTTACGACATGGTCATGTAGCCTACGGCATTGTAAAAGTACAGAGCAAGAAAATCTACGACCAAATTAAAAAAATCAAGGGTCGAAAGGGTTAGAGGCGGCCAGATGACACTCTCAAGAGGCCACGAAACGCCAACGAGACGGGGGACGAAACGACCCCCCACGGACGACCAGTCATGATCTCTGTGAAGGGGACTGACTCTACGTACCAAAAGTCAAGCCACGAGTGGCGCCCTGCACATCCGCAGGCGTCGAAAGAAGTGACATAACCGCTGGTGCAAGTTGTTGGGGGTGTCGCCTGCCGCCTTACTTCGCTAAGTTTTGCATGCAAAGAAATGGCGCGAACGAGCACGGCCCCCGCCACGCCGCGTCGTTGCTTTCGCGCGCGTAGAGCTCACTCCAAGCAACACCTGGGTTGCCCGGCCGCATGGTTTCGGGCGGTCCTACCCGAAATAACGGCGTGAGCCTTTTGTTGGCGATCGTCGTCGCTTGCAGACTCCTCATGAACATTCTTTTTTCATTAAACTAAAAGCTCATGAATTACAAACTCTAAATGTAGAGAAAATCAACTGCTAATTTGTGTCAACGATTGCGACAGCCACATAAGCATATGTAGCAATAGCGTTCCGTGTAATGCCAATCCGCATGAATCATTCGCGCTACCAGGCGCATAAACGCCGAAACAGGCCAGAATTAAAAAAGCAACTTACAATTGCAGTACTTCAATAGAACCGGTGGTGCATGCCTTCTGGAGATAGTATTCCAAAATAAAAGATCCTGGTCCCCGACGCTGAACCAACGCACTTGCCTTTGGCCACCCCATGACGTAATTGATTTGCTGCCCCACAGCAAACAAAATGCGGTGCGATATATCACTTAGTATTCTTTAAATGCCATAAAACACACCTTTTTCATTTTAAACTGATACAAATATTTTGCTCTAGAGGAAAACACATACGTAGTTGATTTTATTTTACTGTCGTTAATATGTCTGAGTAAGTGGACAAAAAAAAAATTCTATATTTACCTAATCCAGAACTTTTTTGGTTACGCAACCAAATTTTTCTTTGCTGCAAAAGAGACTTTCTGTAAAACAACCGTGATTTCACAGCTTTTTCTTTAAGTGTACGCTTATGCATCTGTTTTCCATGATTACACCGATATTACTCGAGTATTAATTTCACCGTACCTTGCCTTTTGTCTTACCAATGCAA
Source organism: Amblyomma americanum (assembly GCF_052857255.1). Taxonomy (NCBI): domain Eukaryota; kingdom Metazoa; phylum Arthropoda; class Arachnida; order Ixodida; family Ixodidae; genus Amblyomma; species Amblyomma americanum. Next base: position 3,504,524 of record NC_135499.1, read on the forward strand.
CTTCGCAATTCTTCAGCAGTGTACGCTTTCACTGGCTTGTTTTTTGGAAACCAAATTAGGGCTCTTGAGCTATGAGAGTGATAGTGTTTTGCTGCAACTTAAAGCAGAGCAGAGATTTCGTTCTCTAATCTGCCATGGACGCCCAATGTTTTCGGTCAGTGGCTAATCAGGCGTAACTCCTGAAGTCGGTCAGGTCTCCGAATCATGTCCACGTGGGATGGAGTAGTTTGTCAGTCTGCCTCCTCCAAACTTGTCAAGTTTGCAGTGGTGAGTAGATCAGCACGATTACATATGGCAGTCTAGCCTACCAGCAGCCAGGGAGGACTTCCCGGCTGAATTCTCTAAATACTCTCCTCTGAATGGGTACTGAGAGTGTTATGAGAATATCTATGCTTTTAACGGCACCAGTTCTCTCGGCACAGTTCATTTTAGCCGCTGCCGGAAGCATCAGTCACTCAGCTCTTACCAGTAATAGGGCAAGGCCTGAGCGTGGTCCCTGTGTTGTTTCTAGCGGCCTTTCCTGGCTACCGAAAACTTCGGAGTGCTAAGCGAGATCCACGCCGATCGATGGAGCCGAAATTGGGTACGGTGAGAAAAAGATTCAGCCTAGTGCGACAAGGTAACATTGGCGCATATCTGCAATCATAATTGTGAGGGTGGGGGATGGCTGACGAAGTGAGGGCCAATGATTTATTAGTGATGCTATTCACCGCCAATTTACAACAGGTATTCCGAGGCATAAATTGGGAACAGTTGGGGATAAATAGTTAATAGAGAATGCCTAAATAATCTGCGATTCGCTGATTGCATTGCCTTGCGGAGTCATTCAGGAGATGAACTGCACAACATGATCAATGAGTTAGACAGAGAAAAGAAAGGTAGGTGTTAAAATTAACGTGCAGAAAACCAAACTGAAGTTCAATAGTCTCACAAGAGAACAGCAGCTCGACATTGGTAGCAATGTGGTGGAGGTGTTAAGAGAATATGTCTACTTGGTAGTGGCCGCTGATGCAGGTCATGAGATGGAAATAACTACAATGATAAAAATGGGGTGGAGCGCATATGGCAGGTTCTCTCAGATCATGAATAGCGGTTTACCAATATCCCTCAAGAGAAGTTTTGTATAGCTGTTGTATATTACCGGTACTCACCTATGGGGAACAATAAGCGTGGAGGCTAATAATGAAAAGGGTTCAGCTTATAAGGACAGCGCAGTGAGCTATGGAAAGAAAAGTGATAGGAGTAACGTTAACAGACCGCAAACGGGCAGAGTGGATGAGAGAAGAAACGCGGTTGAGTAAGTCGAAATCAAGAGGAAAAACTTAGCTTGGGAGTGGATTCCTGGAGAAGGCAAGTGTAGCGTGGGGTGGCAGAAACTTAGGTGGGTGCAGTAAAACTTCTTTTTGGGCTAGTTGGTGCATTTTTTAACCAAGGGAACGGAGCAGCGCAAAAACATGCAGTCACACAAGAAGGACAAGACACGACACGAGCGCTGTGTGTCGTGTCTTGTCCTTCTTGTGTGATTGCATGTATTTGCTCTGCTCAGTTCCCTTGGTTAAAAAATAGGTGGGTGCATGAAATCAAGAAATCTGTGGAGATACGGTGGCCGCAGCTGGCAAAGCACCGGGTTAATTGGAGAGACATAAGAGAGGGCTTTGCCTTGCAGGGGGCGTAGTCAGACTGATGATTATGCTGATGAGGATGTCGGGAAGGAAAAGCAAAAATGGGGGAATTTGCCCACCTCTGCTGATGAAAATGAAGTGGTCAAATGAAAAATAGACAATAATGTGCAACGTACCTGAATGTTTTATCCAATAGTGCTGCAGACGGGGGGCTGGCGCAGGCTGCACTGTGACCGGCAAACGCCACTGCTTTCAGTACTTCGCATGTTATCTCACGCTTCTTTTTGGCTAGTAAAACAGAATCGTGCTTGCGATGCTGAGGGAAGTTTCAGCCCAAAACGTTCTCGACAGACGATGCGCTCTCCCGCAAGACAAAGCAAACGCGTAAACACGCCAACCCCGCACAACTTATCTGGCCTTTGGTGTCGCGTGTGACACTTGGGCTCCACTGGGCTGTTGTTTACCTTCGCGCGAGTATAAATAGCTTTTCTGTGTGCAGAAGAAAGTAAGAAACCTGCCCTGCTGCAATCTTTTTGGGATTATGGCAAAGCCCATGAGTGCACGGGATGACCACCTTTGGCTTCGGGCACATCCTTCCGTGGATGAGATGGATGTTCTGCTGTTACAAATGACCTTACAGCGCCTACGATGCGGTTCACACGTATGAAATAAAATGATTGCACGGTATCCAGCCTGTTTTAGTCGGGCTGGCTGTGTGGCGAAGCTAGAGGAGACAAACGCGCGAGCGCAGATCAAGGTGCCGCAGTGGCCGCTCTTCCTACGACGAAATCGGAGTGGAAAGACTCATAGGCGAGGAACTGTTTCTTAGCACAGGGCTCAAACCTCCAGCAGGCGTGGCTAGGGCTGAAACTCAGCACTGCGAGACTTCGGACGTGAAGGCAAGGTCAGAACAAATGGCGCGTGTGGTCTCGAAAAGCCTAGCCTTGCAGACACAGGTGCGTCTTCCCCACAAAGGATTAAGATATCATCGGCATGTCCGCCCACACCCATCTCTCGCATAGTGCGTCCTGCAGCTTCATCCCAAAAGTAGCTAGCAGTAGTTCACACGCGTTGGCGGTGCCACCTGCAACACGGTGCAGATGTAACTTCTTTGGGTGCAACGTCTTCCCTAGAAACAGATCACAACAGTCATATTTTGCTGATGACGCTGCTATTTGGGCAGTACACAATTGTTACTATCACACCAGTACGGTCGCCTGCCTAATGTACTGTAGTTTCGCTAACACCTTTGATTTATTTCTCATCTCCTGCGGAAATAGGCAGTCGAACCAGTCTGTATCGCTTCCTTCTTAAAATCAATTCATCTTGCGTTTTCTGTTTGCACGCCGCTGTGCACGGAGAAGACACTTTAAAATATAACACGGCGCTCGCCTTATTGCGTGACTGTCTTCAGCGGTATGACTTCCTCTGTGAGTCTATCTCGAAGCGGTTGTTTTGATCTATTTACGTTTCACTGCGCCAGCTGCCCTCGAGTGAACGAGGCGTGGAGTGGCGGCGGTGGCTGCGTCTTCTGTCGCCATCGGCGCCTGGCTAAGTGGCCACGTTGCACGCTCGGCCGATCATTCATTCCTGCGTAATGCAATTCAAACTGCAGGCGATGGGTGCCCACCATCAAAGAACCATGAGGGCCATCTGCAACGCATCACTTCCGGGGTGCCACCAAGATTTACGAAACAAGATTCCAGGCTGCGAGAGCGAACTCTGGTTATTCGGGTGATTTCCAAGTCCATTTTCAGAAGCGATGTTAATATGCAGCAGGGCAGAAAATTCAATAACACGAGCTGTCGGTCTAGTTGATGTCGGACCATATTTTCAGCAGCCCGAGCACACTCAAGGAAGGAAGAGTGGGATAGGGAAGTGCGCTGAACTTTATTTGAGAAGGCTACGGCCGGTACATGTATTGCCCCTGGGCAATGCCCACCAACAGGAGAGAACAATAACATGCGTTGGCACAACTGACTGAGCCTCAACATGTCTTTTTAAAGACAACCAGCTATGAAAGAGCTGGAGATGAACAGAAAACGCCATACGGCGGATGAAGTACAACTGATGTGGCATGCCACCAGATAAAACAAGAAAATAAAAGAAAAACTAATAAAAGTGCCAAAACAACAATAAAGGCGTAGTTTCTATCTGAGAACTCAACCAATAACTCTCCCCTGCTATTCCTAGAGCCTATCCCATAGACGCGTACCGCCTGGTCGCCAGCCTGCTTCTTGACCACCTTCGCATTGAAGTCGCCCATCAGTACAGTGTACTGCGATTATATACTTTGTTCATTGCCGATTCCACGTCTTCCTAGAAGCTTTCAACGGTCTGGTCATCATGGCTGGATGTAGGCGCGTATGCCTGCACCACCTTCATTCAGCTTGTACATACCTCTTATTAAACCTAATTACGGTAGCTGCCACCCTTTCGTTAATACTATAGAACTCCTCAGTCCGCAGTCCGGCGGAGCATCGAATGCTGTGCTAATTATTGTCCTGATACTCTTAGGTAAGCGATAGGTTTTTCTGTTCTACGCTCCACTGGACTGCACCTTCTTTGTGGCCTTCTTTGTAGTCAGCAATGGCTCCTCAGCAGTGTTTCTCTTGTTCGAAAGGTTTTGGAAAAAGAACCACGTTTTTAACATGCAGTAACTGTGAAAAGTATTTCTACATTGAATGCTCAGGTACAACTAGATCAGCTCTTAAGAACTTAGGTTCAAGCGAATTATCGGTCTGGAAGTGTGTCGACTGCAGGGAAACAGAAAGTACTGATGATGATACATCAAGTAGTGAAAATGATGAGACAAAGCAGAGTAGTAGGCCCACGTACGCCAAGACAACCGCTATGAACACTCTGATTGAAGGCTTCAGCCATAAGCACGCAAAAATTTTGCGCCGTCTGGAAACGCATGAGAACAAGGTTGACAAACAGAGCGCTACCACACAGGCAGTAGAAAAAGCAACGGAAATGCTTGCTTCCAAGTACGACGAACTCTTGTCAAAGATGACCAGTCATAAAAACGAGCTAAAGAAGAACTGACTGAAAAATTGGCTGAAAAAGACTCTGAGCTTGCCAGGCTGAAAGATTGTGTTGAAAGCGCTGAGCAGTACACAAGGCACAGAAACGTAGAAATACACGGTATAGCTGAAGCCCTTAACCAGGACCTTTACCAAGTTCTGACTGACCTCAGTGCAAAGTTGAAGATACAGACACCGGAGCGACAGAGGATAGAAGGGCTGCATCGACTCAAGGCACAAAAAGATATGATTCCGCCGTTATTGTTCGCTTTGTGGACCAAGCCACGCGGGACATGTGGCTGGCGAAAAAGCGCGCGCTGCAAATAGAAAAAATCTATCCAAATGAGAAACTGACAAGAGTTCAAAAAATGCTGCTTTCAGTTTGCAAGAAGCTTGCGAAAGATCGAGGGTTCAAATTTGTCTGGGTGAGCAACGGGAAAATTCTTGTCCGAAAAAGTGAAGGTGCATCGATCACTAATATCAACTCTGATAGTGATCTCGAGAAACTAACGTAATGGTTTCCTTTGACTCATTTCGCCAGTGGAACGTTCATGATGAAACTGCAAAATGCTATGCAGATTTGAACCATGAACTCGGTTTGGTGCATGTCAATATCAGATGTTTGAATAAATACTGGGATGAATTAGGATTGATTTTAAAGACTGTGGTTGTTCCATTTGATGCCATTATTCTCACTGTGGTCAATACAGATGTGTCGAGAAAACGTGCATTTGTATTTGCTGGGTACACTCAGTTCGCATTTTGGCGTGAAAATCGTAAAAGAGGCAATGTTATGCTGTTCATAAAAAATGAGTGGATGACGAATAGAATTTACGTCAGCTTTATTCACGCAGAGGCGGTCACTTTCTCTATTGTCAACGGAAATACAGATTACACTTTATGTGGAATATACAGGCCACCAAATCTGATTCTCAGTGCATTTGTAGATGACCTGTATACTTTTTTTATAAATACATGAATGATAAACACTTCATCATTGCAGGGGGTCTAAACATAGACATTAGAAAGGCACAAAAGGTATCACACCAGATTACCTCAATTTGCGTGCAGAATTTGAATTGTGAACGTAATTAATGGATGCACGAGAGAGGAATACTTAGGTGCTAATATTACCAAGTCATGCATTGACGACATAATTATTCGTTTGCAAAACCAGCAATATGTTTCGGGGGCTATAAAGCAAAAACTAGCTGATGATTACTTCGTAACGGTTACAATTATGTCTGGCGATCATACAACTGATGGAGGTATTATTACAGGTTTTTTTTCTGGATAACAGAAAAGTAGACAAATTAATTCGTAATGTTAACTGGAGTTCCTTCTTAGATTTAGATCACATCAGCTTATATAGCAAAAATACTGTAATCTTTCGCAACGTCTATGCGCAGTCAACTAAATCTGTTAACATCAAAATAAGGAGACCAGATAAGAAGTGGATAACTCATGAGATAGCGGAGTTGTGCTGCAAGAAAGACAAAGCGTGGCAAAAATGTAGGAATCAACCTAAAGATAAAGTTTTAAGAGATGAATATCGCGCATTGGCGGAACCAGGTAACGGCGATAATGCGACTGGCGAAAAGCTCCTTTTACGCCCGACAGTTTTCACTGAACAAACATGAAGGAAAGAAAACATGGCAAATTGCCAATGAACTGATGGGTAGACAGAAAATGACTTCCGTTCATGAAGCAGTAAAGAATTTTCCAAAGGAGAACGTGGAATAGTGCTCTGCGATAAATTGAATGATGTATTTATAAACACAACAAAAAGTTCCGAAATATAGCAGTCAGCAGGCCTGTACAACATCGACCGAAACGGGCATGTGTGCATACCGCATATCTGCCAGTGATAACACTTGACGAGCTATGGAGCATTATATGCAGAATGAAGCAGTTCAAGTCACCGGGATATGATGGCATTCGTCTAAGAGATCTTTATAGAAATTTTGACGTTTTGAAAGAAGTGCTTATGAACATACTAAATGGTGTATTCGAAACTGGTGATAAACCTCAAGAACTTAAGATATCTGTTGTCAGGCCGATCTACAAACACGGGAAGAAGGGTGATTGTACAAATTATGGGCCAATCGAAATACTTTCATCAATAGCACATATTATGGAAAAGCATGTGTCATATGTTAAGGGATCATTCTGTGAAAAATGCTCTTTGAACAATGCTGCGCAATTTGGCTTCACAAGGTATAGAAGTACGACTACACTTCTTGAAGAATTTTCTGACTATGTTTACAATGCAGTAGAAAATAATCGCATTGTGTTCGCCTTATTTCTGGACCTAACTAAGGCATTTGACAATTGCTAATAACAAGCGTAGGATGATGAAGGGCATAAGAAATTGGTGTGCAAATGCATTGCCTTGTGTATAGCTTGAGTAGCTTCAGATGTGCTATTTTGTGTTCAGACTTTTTTTCTCTGTGTTAGCATGACTGTTTAGAAAAGAAATGTATTTATACAGTGTTTCTTCTCCACCTGCTGCCTGATCAGCCAACAAGCAAAATGTGCTTAGGCAGATCAGAATGTATGAATATGTACGCATACAGGCGAATAAATTTTGATTTGATTAGATCCTCTACGTTGCCAGCTATATCCAGAAAAATGAGAAATCCCACACATAGTTCTCCTCTTATTTATTTTATTTATTACATACTGCTAGCCTCTTGTATGAGGCTGTTGCAGGGTTGAGCTAGTAGAACATTTAGGAAAAACACGAATAAACAGGTGGAATGTACATATACAACAAACCTTACAAACACTTAGTAAGCACTGAAGAACGTAAAAAAGCCAATATTAGTACCAGCAATTGATAAAATTCACAACCTCAAACGACATGAATAAGCGAGGATAACAGTAGCCGCTACAGATAAATTCACAGTCGCAATAAAATATACATGAAATGAAAGCAATGGAAACACAATAAAAACAATAAAATACCTGCCAAGGGTGCAAAAATCGTTGTTAAATTATAAATAGCATCTTTCCAAAATATTTAGAACAGGAATTGTGGTCTCATCTCTGTTGTCTGCGTTATCAAAATCTTGTGTCCATATGGCAAACAAAAGCTTCAGTGATCAAATTAAAAGACTCAAGGAAGCTGGATGCTCGGATGATATTGTTTGGTTTATTAGGATTTCACGTCCCAGAGCGACTCAGGCTATGAGAGACGCCGTAGTGAAGGGCTCTGGAAATTTTGACCACCTGGGGTTCTTCAACGTGCACTGACATCGCACAGTACACGAGCCTCTACAATTTTGCCTCCATCGAAATTCGACCGCCGCGGCCGGGATCGAACCCGCATCTTTCGGGCCAGCAGCCGAGCGCCATAACCACCCAGCCAATGCGGCGGCGGATGATATTGTGTTATTGGACTGTAAGAAGACAGCCAAAAAGGTTAGGAATTCAGTTCTGGTGCCTAGCCCAGTAAAAGAGAAGGAAAGAAATGTTTGGCATTCTGCCTTATGTATGTACACCGCCTGTCACGTAATGTTATAAATGTGGCAAAAGGTATGACGTAGGGGTTGTTTTCTCTGCACCCAAGAAACTTAAAAGCGTTCGTGCAATTCTGGAAAGAAAGGCTGAGCAACTAAAAGAATCTGGAACAACATGCGGGGATGAGCATGAAACAAATTGTGCCATGCGCAGAAGAAGTTTATGAAATTCCAATGTCATGCGGACAAGTGTATGCCGGGCAGACTGGGCGCTGCCTTAATACACGTTTGAAAGAGCATGCAAATTATATGGACGCTCACAAGTCTACTAATCTCGTTGACCATGTCCATGACTGCAAATATTGTTTTCCTTCCTTGCACTATTGTGATATCCTGTACAAGCACCCGTCTCACTTGACACGTGAGATTATGGAAGCCTACCGCATGAGGAAGAAAACAAGGTACTGCGTTAGTAAACCATCTATTTTATTAAATGATAGTGAGGTTGCTTGCCTTGATGCCACGTAACAACACTGGTTTTGTTTGTGCACTTGTTGATAGGTTATCCGCTTTTTCTATATATTGTGTTGCTTTCTTCGAATAAATTTTCTGTTGTGAGTCAGCGCTGGTCCTGTTTTTCTTCTGCTCCGGTCATCGTATTTGCGCTGTCTGCCTTACAGTATGTACGACCAACTCGCCCGTTTAGCTGTTTTGTGAATAACTTCATGACCACTAATTGTGAGCCGGTAGGTAAGGGATGTTAGATTCTCAGGGTAGTTTGTTAGGATTTGGTCTAGAGTGTTTTATGTTCCATCAGTAACATGACTGAGTTCAAGCACCATTCGACGGAGATGAAAATTTAAACACACATCAATAAGATTTCGTGCTTCAGAGTTTCCAACCGTCAGTGGCCCTAAATTTTGCCTTCCAATACACGGAAAGTTAAAGTCGCCAAAAGGAGAATTTTTGCGTTAGGATGTCTGGTAGTAAACTGAACAAGCGGGGCATTTAGTTTTTCGGCGAACCCTAGTTTACTGCTTGAGGCCCTATAACAGACGCCAAGAAGGACATTTTCATGTGGAGCGCTGCATTTTAGCTTCAAGATTTCCAGATCAGAAATGACAGTAAAAGTTGAATGTGATGTTTGTTGGTTAAGGGTGGTAAAAACAGCTCCGCCTCGTGCGTCTTTACGGTCATTACGATAAAGGTTAAAATTCCGCATGCCGTCCAGGTCCTCACCATCTGCAACATCATATGTGAGGCACGTTTCGGTTACGATTACTGTGTTGCTGCCAGAAGACGAGCGAAGATTTGAAAAGCCTTCGCTCTTAGGAAGAAACCATGCAGCGAGAATTAGCGTAGATTTTCGAGAAAGAAACGTTGTTACGACGGCATATTGCTGGCTGATTGCGAACTTTCTGACTGCGCGATGATTCCCATTTCTTTGACAGCTTGAGATTGTGTACCAAAAATATAGCACTTAGGTCCCACGTGCTTGGTTTTGTAATGTAGGCAAAAAGGTCCAGTTATGTTTTTCGCGAACGCAAAAAGTTGCTTGTGTTCATTACGATCAGGACGAGAAATGTCCTCACCAATAGAAAATTCAGTGTTTTTGAGCTTTGGGCCTTTCAATAGAATATTTCCATTAGTTTTAAAAGAGTTAAATTTCGCTACTATTGGCCTTAGGCGGTTTGTGCTATGTCGGCCAAGGCGGTGAGCGCGCTCAAAATCTGCGATCAAATTCCAGGCTAAGATTTTGAAACCAATGACTTTCTCCTCCGTTTCTCGAGATCATCTAGGCGCGAGTCAAGGACGGAAACATGGCATGTGGTGCTAGTAATGCGTGACTAAAAGCTTTCAATTGAAGTTTGTATGTTGCCGAGGCATTTTCATTTAATTTCCAGGTCTGCAATTTGGTTACTTAGGGCGGACAAGCTTTTATCTGTTGATTCTAGTTTGTTTTTGAGACCCTGTACATTAGTGATGAGCAGGGATTGACTCTATGTTAACTTCAGTAGTTCAGCCGAAATAGTGTCAGCATTAGATGGCCCCAGATTCATTTCCACATCACCAGATAGCCCTAACAATGCACGGGTGATATTTGCGCATTCAATAGCAAGACAAAAACAACACTGGGGGCTCGACAATACCTGGCAAATATTCCTTGTTCTAAAGCGAAAGCTTTACTATTCCCCCTCGCAACTTCTTCGCCTTGTGCGTAGTGTGCGCGAGTTTGGCCTAGAACCGAGGAGAAACCACGTCACAGCTGTGACGTCACTCAGCTGCCACCTCCGAAACTGAGCGCTCGCCTCTGATGAGGCGACAGCTTCACCACGCTACCTCGTGACGATTTTGCGGTGCTTGCTGTTTTGACTTTCAAGGCAGCCAGAGATTTATTTTATTTATTTAAGCATACTGTAAGCCTAGTTAGGCTCTTACAGGAGTTGGCAAAATAATGGGACAAATATACAATCAATAGCATATCCAGTATAACATACACGAGATACAAAACATGCGCCTGCAGTAGAAAAGACCATAGCAAGTAGGCTGAGACTATCAACGGTCAAAGGACATGCGCATTGCTATACATATTCATTTTGATGCATTTAAAACACTGGAAAGGAGAACGACGAAACCACGAAGCGATACAATCGGGTCAACACGATGCTCTTTTGCTCTTTTTATTGTAAATTCTGTTTTTCAAAAAACGACTCTACGTTTTTCAAAAAGATATCAAGAGAGACGTCGTCCATGAATTCGTGAGGCAGATTATTCCATTCTTCAATGGCTAACGGAAAAAATGAGAATTTATATGTGTTACATCGCGTTGGGATGGGTGTGATGCACTTTTAATGGTTTAATCGCTTCGAACGATGATAAGGTGCCTTGATGTACTGATTTTTATCAAGTCTTATGCGATCATTGTAAAGAATAAAAAGAAACTTCATCGAAGCAACGCGTCGCCGACAAGCAAGGGTAGGGATACGCGCTTGAGCTCGCAGGGAAGATACGCTGTCATGACGTGAGTAGCAGGAATAAATAAACCGGAGGGCCTTATTTTGAATTTTTTCGAGTTGATCGCTGAGATCCAACCCCTTACGGCGTGGTTCTTGTGTATAGCGATATATGTGAGACATTTGCAACATTTCCTTTCCTCAAAACCGGTTCGGGTGACCACCGATATATGTGAGACAGTTACTGCGCGATTTGCTTTCTTCAGATCTAATTTTAAAAACGAATCCTCAGTTTTGTTGGAAAGCAAAGGAAAGGTGCATAGTAGGACGGTGGATACCTTAGTCACGCTTCAAGCTACACGGCGGTAGTGACAGATGTGCGCTGCATGCGCTGGCATTCACAACATTGTAGCAGAAAAGGGGCACTGCAGCTATAGACCGCCGGCGTATTTTTGTGTTCATTGCCTTTAGCGTTGACAAAGTTCCAGACTCCGATGATTTCGAGGAAAGGAAGGGCGCATGACTTGCTCCCTGGGTCAGTGGACGCCTTAATCGCGCTTTGAGGTACGTGGCGATGGTGAGAGAGAGAGATGTGGGCTGCTTGCATTAGCGCTGACAACGCTGTGGCAGACACGCGGCACTGCAGCAGTAGGCCACAGCATTCTGTGGGAGACAAACCTCTCGCGATCAACCATTCGTTTAACCGCCACCTGGCAGGGTGGGTGCGCTGCCTATCCAGTGTGCGGAGCGCACTCAACGTATACAGACGCCAAGCCGCGTCTACTTGCCCGACACACCACGGCTTTCGCTCTCTCACCAGGTTCAGTAGTAGTTAAGTGGGAGCAAATTTTTTTCCTGATGGCGTAGGGCGGGGCTGGCTATTTTTCGGTTCGTGCGCTTTGCCTTGTTCGTTTTTTCTCATTCTCCTTCAGATCACTCAACATCATTGGTTGTAATTGCGCCCTGCCATCCCTCGTCTTCTGCCTTGCCTCATTTAATGCTCCTTATTTCTTTCTTTTTGCGTTTTGCAAACCTCTTTTTTTGGCACTTTCATAGACTTTCATTAAAGTCCGTCTTTCACGAATAAATCAGCTTGCTTGAGGGATCGCATCCCTCGGTGCGCGTTGAGAAGTTTTAGGACTTGTTACCGGCGTTAGCGTGGGCCATTTTTTGCTTTGCAGTTCGCTTTTCTACTAAACTATACTCGTTATGTCGCACTTTTCCTGCCCCGTTTTTGGTTGGTATAAACCTCTTATTAGTTTAAACCTCTAATTGTCTAGCGGATACAGGTTTTTACTCATCCTTCATTTATTTTGACATTATTTTAGCCCGTGCGTTCCACTGGTTTAGGGATGAGTCACTATAGGGGAAGGTTAACCGCGGCTACTTTCTTTGGAGAAAAGGGATACTTGTTATTAAGCTGCGTTGCGAAGGTAAGCGTGTTAGCGACTTTTGAAGTGGCACAGCCGCAGAGTCCGCGGTGCGCGGGGGGTGGGTGTCGCTGATTTATAGGTGACGTGTTCCAGGTTGTCGGTGACAATCGGGTTGCTGTTGCAGGTCCGATTGTCGACAGGGAGGTTCCGAGGTGCTGCCAAATGTCGGTGTGCAGGGGACAGGAAGCCATACGGCCCTCTTGAAGGGATGGCACGGGAGCCAAAGGTGAAAGGCCGGCGCGTGGTGGGTGGTTGGCTGGCTGGTTGGGGCTTATGAGCCACGCCGCAGCAGCGGCAAATGGATAGGCGTGGTTGTGGGCACACGTCGCCTTTGTTGGCCCAACTTTCGACCATTGAAACACGCCTCAGGGCGCCCTTTAAAAGGGATAACCGCGGAGGTGAATTCCAGGTACCGCACTTATTGAGGCAACTTGGTGCTGGCGAATGCGGCGACAAAGTGTCATGTCTGGCCCCTACGGCGCGCAGCAACGATAGGGAGGGAGGTCGGGGTTGCGAGCCCGAAGCTCGGCGAGGATTTCAACATCGCTTTCATAGCTATGGACCCGGTAGAGAATCCCCGCATGGAATTGTCTGGAGCATAGGCGGCGACCGGGACTGATGTGGTGTGATGGTGATGATGCGGACCTTGGCGTCAGGCATTGTGCATTGCACTGTGACTGTGTTGTTAGTATAGTGTGGATTCGGAATTGCTCGGCAGTGTCGACTTTGGCGGCTTCCGAGGGCAGGTGGGGAAGCGGACGCTTCTTTGTCGGCGGTGGAGGCCATCAAAGTGCATCAGCAATCCTTCTGTGATATTAAGTGACAAGGAAATTAAATATCTGGACTTGCACAAGGCATAAGCTGTTTACCCCCTTTTGTCGTTTTTTCTGTTTTTTTTATATTTTATTGTTTGCGTTCACTATACATTACCACTTTTCGTTCTTCAATAAACTTAGTTGCAAGTCAGCGCTTGTCTAGCCTTTGTCCCGCCTTTGTTGGGCTGTTCACCCACCATGAGTGTTCAGACTTGTCTGGTACAGCACGTGTGATTGTGAACCTCGTCGTGACATCAACTGCCGTTATAAAGTACTTGGTGTCTTCGGTGTAGACTGGCCCAACGTGGTCCATGGCAATCGTGTCGAATGGTGCCTGTTTTGGCATGCTTGGACTGAGCGAACCGTATTGCACGCCTGTACTCGCGTTGCACCGTTCACATGCTTGACGTCCGTGTACGTAGTTATCCACATCTAGACTCATGTTCTGCCAGAAGTACCTTTGTCGGATTTTTGCAAGTGTCCTAGTACCATCGCCCTGCCCGTCCTCGTCGTGGTATGACGCGAAAACAGACTGCTTCAGGCTTTCTGCTACCACATTGCGCTGCTTCTCTCGTTCTCCGTCGACGGTCACATGTACAAGCCTGTATTGCACGAGCCTGTACGGTGTCGCTTTCGTTCCTTTTTTTCGAGCTTGCTCATGGACTGGGGCAAGTGAAGGGTCCTCTCTTTGCGCTTTGCAAAGTCGGTTGTCTTCACCTTTGAGGACGAAAACGTTGTGTGTCTTTTTTGGAACTCTTGATAGTGCATCCGCGATGACGTTCGTCTTGCCCGATGTATGCCGGATTGTGAATTTGTACATTAAGTCGAGCACGATGCGGGCGAATCGCCGCTGCGGGTTTTTCTTAGACATGATATGCGCCACCGCCCAGTTGTCGCTGTAGACTTCGAAGTGCTGCAGACATTTGAAGGTAGGGGTGGAACCTGTCTGTCACAGCCCAGTGCACCGCGATTGCCTCCAAATCTGTTGGTTGCTTGTGCCTATCCGAGTCGGGCACTTTCTTACTTGCGTATTCCACTATGGGTACTTCGTCTGCGTGTTTCTCTGAAAGGACGGCGCCGAACGCAGTGTATGAGGCATCAACGAGAACTTGCGTTGGGAATGCTGGATCGATTTTGGCTAATATTGGTGCCTCTGTCAGTCATTGTTTCAGCGTATCCATGCCTGTTTGGCATTTGGCAGTCCACGTCAGTAGTGCATCCTTCTTCGTAAGTTGGGTCAATGGTCGAACTAGTTCCGCGTAATCTTTTCCTGTAGTGAGACGTCATCCCTAGGAAGGATCGCACTTCCGTTTTCGATTTCGGTTGCCCAAAGTCCTTTATGGCACTTTTGCGTCGTGGGTCTAGAGCTACTCCGTTTCTCGAAATGACGAAGCCCAAGAAGCTAACAGAGTCGGATGCGAAAGTACACTTTCTAAAGTCCACTCGTAGGTTGAGGCCTCTGAGTCTTTTCAAAACATGGTTCACTGTTCGGATGTGTTCTTCGACGTCGTTCGTAAAGATGCATATGTCGTCCATATACACAATGATGCGTCCGCTGTCGATAAGCGGTTGCAGCCCTTCGTCCATTGTGCTTTGCATAGTTGCCGGTGCTGTGCATAAGCCTAAGATCATGCGTGTTGGCTTATAGTGTCCGTCTTCGGTCACGAAGGCCTCCTTTCTCGATGTCCTCTTTGCGTATTGGGACGTTCAGCAACGCTTTCTTCACGTCAAGTTTCGGAAACAGTCGGGATCCTGACACTTTGCGGAGTAGTGTGTCGATTCTTGGCATAGGGTAAGCCCGTTTGATCGTCTTCGCATTGAGGAAACGGTAGTCGACGCATATGCTTTTTGGTGTCGATTCGTGCAGTGGCTGGTCGACAACAATCACAGTCGAGGCGTATGCAGACTGCGAATTGCGGATGGTGCCCTTTTTCAGCCAGTTCTCCGTTTCTTGCCTTATGAATGCTCTGTTTACATCACTCGTTGTGTAAGACTGCATACGGACTGGTTTGTCGTCGATGAGGTCAACTGTGTGCTCTGCGTGCGTGCACAGACCCATTTCGTTACCAAGGTTTGTAAAGACTTCAACGTTCTAGGTAAGCACTGACCTTAGCTGTTCTGTTTCCTCGGCGGTAAAGCCTGCCGATTGCATTTGAGAGATCTCCTGCCGTACTTCATCCACTGAAGGAAATTTGGGACTCACTTCCATGTCGAAGTTGTTCTTGGTGGCAGTTCCACACACTGCTGTTGTGGTTACCCTGTTATGATCGCTGCACTTCGGTTGTTTTAGTACCTCTTGTCGGTAGACTTCCGTTTGTCGTTTTTGGCGTGTGCTGTTATTTGCTGTCCACTCGATCGTATGAGTTTCAGCTGTGTATCCTTGGATGTACTCAAACATGATGCACTCTCGCCAGTCTGTACCTATGACGGCTTCATATGGCAAGCCTTTGACCACTTTCACATTCACGGTAGCGCTTGCATCCCCGATAGTGATATGTCCTTGTGTTCCTCCAACAGATGCTGCTGAGTCATCTCACGGGCCTTTCAGTACACAGTCCGTGTCTGGCACAATATCGAAGGTGTGTTCCTGTGCGAACGTGAGTGACAGCAGCGACGTATTTCATCCCGTGTCCCATAAGGTCATTGTCTCTGTGCCATTGATTTTCTTCGGTACAATGATTGTTTCCCTCTGAGCGCGCTGTCACGATGCAGTTGGTTCGTTTCTCCCGAGCCGCTTTTTCTTCCTTCTTTCGTGCGGCGGCTGCTTTCTCCTCCTCGGAGCGTGTGTTGGATTTCGCGCTATCCCGGGCGCGGTGCCCCCTTTGCAGGCAGCGAGCGCAGGTGTCTGCTGGAAGTCGCGTGTGCTTGCATGGTCCGTGATCGTTTTTCACTGCTGCGTTCCTCAGCGGTTCCTTCCTTGGGAACGGCATCGCACTAGTGTCGTCGCTTTTCGTCGTAGTCATGCGCCAGTCGAATTGTCGGGCGTAGTTGATGAATTACGACACGCTGCCTTTTTTCAGATCGTGGGAGACCGCTAGCATGGGTCTTGCGTTTTCTGACCGTACACTTTGAATTAACCAATCCACGATGTCGTCGTCGCTTAGGGCGTACTTGCCGCGTTTTATGCGTTGCAGTCGCCTGTACATTAGTCGGTAAGAGTTTCGTCTTCCTTCTGTCGTCGTGCTTTGAGGTTTTCGACCCACTCGCAGAACAATGGCTGCTTGTCGATTTATTTTCGCAGTGCCGTTATCCCGGTTGCCCATTCCTGCAGGCCTACGCAGTCCGTGCGACGCCAAGCTGACGCGCGGCCGCGAAGCCTAGAGACTGCAGCGTTGAGCATGGCCATCTCGCTCCAAGAACATCTTTCGCACATGCTCTCCACAGAAGTGACCCATTCGTCTAGACTTTAGCTGTCCGTCCCGGACAATGTCGGGAGACTTCGCGTGAGATCGGGCATCGTCGTGACTTGGATCGCAGTGCTTTCGTTGACCCGTCGTGTGGTGTCGGTGTCTGCCGCGCTAATCGGTTTCCGGCTGATCCAATTTGTCGTTCCAGTAGTCGTATCACCATTTGCATTGTAGTCGCGAGCATCGTGAGCTCCGTTGTGCCGTTTCAGTTCGCGTGGTCTTGGACGTTTCGCCGAAAAGCATGTTTGGTTGCGGTGTAGATATTCTTCACTCTCGTCGTTGAATGTTGAGTGCTTCGCTTCACCTTGTTTAGCCATGCCGGTTGTTCGCGCGTAACGTGCGTCACGCTTTGTCGTCGGCAGTGGGACGTCGTTCGCTGACACCGTGGAGGCGGGGAACTTTCCGATACAATTTCGTCCCGCGTCGTTGATCTCGTTCAGCTTTCTCCTCAGTCCGTCTGAACTCGCTGCGTCTTCATGGTCGCACAGCACGTGGCGTTTTCATATCAGCCGTTGAGGCACGGTATTTTCCGGTTGCTTGTCCGCGTTGGCTTCGAATTAATGGATCCTCGTCGCCATGTCAGCCTTGGTGCACATGATAGACACGACCAAATCTTAAAACAACAACACTTAATGAAGGATTAACTGGATTACATGACGGCCTCGATGAGTGCGTCCAAGCGGCACGAACGCTCGGCCCGCTCTCTCGCGCGCCTCCCCGCGGAGACGATGCTAGGGTGAGGGCGCTTCGTGTTGCTTCCTCCGCTCGCCCACAGGTGGTGCGCGTCGCGTACTAACACAGCTGACAATGGCCATGGAGGCGTACAGAGATATTTTAAGAATAAATCCGTCTCGCACGGTGATTCATTGCAAGCGGTAGCCACTAATGCCCACTTGGCAACAGCTACCACCGGAAAGACTGACTGGCGCTCGGAGGAACGACGGTGCATTCTCCATTTAAAATTGTGATATCTCATGAAGGCCAAGACAGGTGCCTTTCCAGCAGGGACCTCAACACGCGGCGAACATTCTTCCAAGACGAGCGTTGGGTCATCATTGACGAGGTGAGTATGCTGTCTGCCAACATACTCTACCTAGTTCACCGTCGTCTCCGGCAGATAAGGCCCAGATACAAGAATGAGCCATTCGGTGGTTTTGATGTCATCATGTGTGGTGATATGCGCCAGCTTCCTCCGGGTTGGGACGCAGAGGTCTACAAAAGACCGAAGGCCAAAGGGTGTTTGTACAACATTGGCATCATCGCGCGGCACAGTGTGCCATACTTTCAGCTGAATCAAGTGGTTAGACAGAGCAATGGCGCGTTCTTTAACTCTAGGTTTGTGACCGCTTTGGAGGCACAGATGATGTGTCCGTCTGCAATAAGGCTGTTCTACAGCAACAAGGAAGTGGACACGTAAAATGCGTACGTTTCAGAAAATACCGAAGGAGTGGTTGAGCCCCCGGCTGTAGGGAAAATAGCCATTCGTCGTTCTAGAGACAAAGAAATTAAAGCCAGAAGAAATCACGGAAGCAGCTTTGGCCGAGAGTGGCAACCTACCCAACACGGTGTCTTTGTGCGTGGGAAAGGCGTATATGTTACTTAAGAACATTGGCATTGTGGGCGGCCCGCTTAACGGAACAGTCGGGATGCTCAAGGAAATCGAGTACGGAGTTACGAGAGGCCAATTAAGATATGGACTCAGTGTCCCCCTGACATCGGCAGGGTGGTATCTGCGAAGGCGCGAGCCAAGCCCGAGGGTGTTGCCAGACGATTCGAGTGGGTGCCGTTGGAGCTACAAAGCATGTCCTCATTTAAACACGCGGGGCTCAGGCACGTGTCTGTCAAACGCACCGTTCCCTGCAATCACCATCTAAAACTTCCAGGGGGGTTGTCACGGATCGCCGGAGAACGCACGGAACGAGAGAATAGACAAGGCGAAAGATGTACCCACACAGACGCACATTTAATGCACCCTACGTGACATAAACACTAGCACACAAAACACACAAACCGAACAGAAAACACAGATTACGGATGTACACTACCTAGGAACACCCAGTCTACTAGCCTTCGGCGTTCGTGCTCATGGTTCGGTGCTGATGGAGCGTTGCATGTGCACCAGTCAGTGGCATCCAGGTAGACGGCGTCGAGCTGGAGTTCGAAGTGCTCAGGCTGGCGTCGCTAGCGGTGTCGTTGGAGGCGTCGTACAAGCTCCCGGTCCAAGTGCCCGTAGAAGTGATGCTGGTGATGTTGGCGTTGTGGGCACCACCCGGATTGGTGCCAACAGCGCTGGAGGCACGTCTGGCCGTAGCAGGTGTTTGCGTCAACCATTGACTTCCTGGAACAGGCTCAGGAACGGCAGGAAGTCCACGGTGCGACGCCGTAGAACTCGAGATCACCGGAGTAGTAGCCGGCGTTGCTGTCTCCAGCTGAGGTGTTCCTGACTTGTTGGAACCTCGGCTTCTCTGTCCTCCCCTCCCCCGTGCCAAGCAATCCCTCGCGCGTTTATAACCTTGGCTTTGGTAAACGTGATACTTGTCGTCGTCTTTGTCTTCTCTTCTCCACCAGTCGTCACTCCCCACCTCACCGAATACTTCTTCATCTTCTTTATTCTATGGTTATTACATGGCATCCTTATCGTCATCCTCTTCATCATCTCCGAACTTCTTTCGTTCATACTTCTATTTCGAACTTCCTATCACACGTGACAAGGGCCCCCTCCCTCATGAGTTTTTCCACAAAAATATACTGCTCACATCATCCCCATCTTCAAGCCTTCCAGCCAACCGACTATCTTCTGTGGCGATTCTGGACCCAGCACACAACTCACCGCAGATGTCAAGCACACACCAAAAGAACACCACTAACATAGCACACCAAATTGCATTTACCGAGCATGCAGACACCACTGCAGTTGTCCGTATGGTGTCCTCAATAAACATGTTAATGCCCACAACACACTCCCTTGTATAAGCACACAACAACATACATCCCAGAGATAGCTAAAGCTGTTTAGTTGGCTCTACTCATGATGTCCGCTCCAACTTTATCTCTGCCTTTAATATATTACACCTGAAAGGAGTATTCTCGCGAGGCCAAATTCCATCTCACGACTTTACTAATGTTCATTTTGCCCTTGGTTAAGTATTCAAGCGGTTGATGATACATTTGAATTCTGAGATGTCTCACATAACAATAAATGTGAAATTTCTTTACTGCCCATACCACCGCCTAGCATTCCTTTTCAATGGCGGAGTAGCTGCGCTCACTAGCCGATAATCTCTTACTGGCAAAAAATACCGGATAAAGCACGCGATTCTCCTCTGGCAAAAGTACGGCTCCTAATGCTCTGTCTGATGCATCAGTGCGAATAAATTCTTTACCCAAATTTTGAGCAAGCAGGACGGGCGGTTTTGCCATGTGCCATTTTAACATCACGAATGCGTTCTAATGTTTAGCAGTTCAATTCCGCTTATTGTTTGCACCCTTCTTAGTGAGTTCGACAAGCCGATCGGCTATGTGAGCATAATCGGGAGTAAAGTCCCTGTAGTATCCCGTTAAACCCAGGACGACTGTACTTCTTTCTTGCTCGTCGCTGTCTGGGCTTCATTTCATTTCATTTCCTTAAAGACCCCATGACAGGGGTATTGCATAAGTGGTGGGAACTAATAATAAAAAATTATTCTTACAATTGTACATAATTTTATATTTTCAATCAACTTGGATGAACAGGCGATGGTGGCAATGTCGCCTGGAAGGCCGTTCCAGTCTGCAGCTGTGCGGGAAAAAAGGAATTGGCGAAGGTGACAGTGCGCGAGAGAGGACGGGCCGCATGAAAATGATGACTGGTGCGGAGTGCTGGGGGGGGGGGGGGGGGGGGTATAGTATAAGGAGCGGTGCGCATAGGGATATTGAAGATTTTATGAAATAAAGATAAGCTGGAAGTGCGGCGACGGTGTGACAAGGACGGTTTATAAACCGGATGCCGTTTTCAAGGCGGAAACGCTTATGTCATAAGCATAGGATGCGTGACTAAACCTGGCCGTGCGATTTTGCACGAACTCAAGAGAATTAATGAGATAAGCTTGATGGGGATTCCAGACTGGCGATGCAAATTCCAACTGTGACCTAACGAACGATTTATATGCTAGTAACTTTAAACGTTGAGGAGCGTGATGAATATGTCGTTTTAAGAATCCTAATGTTCTGTTAGCTGATGATATTGTGTTAGTGACATGTAAACTCGAGGAAAGATCACTATAAAGTGTTACGCCTAAATACTTGTAGGACTGAACTGGTTTTATGGACACATCAGAGATTACGTAGGAACGAATAAGAGGATTACGACGGCGGTGAACAGATAAAAACTTGCACTTATGAGGGTTGAGTTCCATTAGCCATTGGTTACACCAGTTCTGGACAGCATTAAGGTCACTTTGAAGAGATGCTTGGTTAGCGGGTTTAGTAACTGCACGATAAATTACACAGTCGTCAGCAAACATGCGTATATTAGAGGTGACTTGTGATGGCAAATCATTAACGTATGTTAGGAAAAGTAGCGGGCTGAGTACAGATCCCCGAGGAACACCTGACGTTACCGGAAGAGAGTGAGAGTTCTTAATGTTAACAGAAACAAATTGGGGGCGATTAGATAGGAAGGCTTCAAGCCATTTCATTATTTAGGGGTGCAAATTTAACCTGGAAAGTTCTGTCAGTTAGCGTTTATGGGGTACTTTATCGAAGGCTTTAGCAAAATCCAAAAATATGACGTCGGTCTGTTGATTGGAATCAAGGTTTACGTGCAGATCATCTAAGAAAATTGCCAGTTGGGTCTCGCGGGAGTAGCCCCTGCGAAATCCTAGCTGTGCCGGGTGAAAAAAGTTTTTAGAGTCAAGGAAGTCTATGATATGGGTATAGATGACGTGCTCCATGATTTTGCAGGGTACGCTGGTTAGGGAAATGGGGCGGTAATTTAAGGACGAATTTTTGTCACCTGATTTGTAGACTGGAACGACCTTCTTATGTTTCCAATCCTTGGGCAGTTGGCCACTGAGGAGTGACTGCGTGAATAACAACAAGAAAGACGCACATGTATCTTTTGTGTGTTTTAGTATTTTGTTATTGATGTTGTCGATGGCGGCGGAGGATGACAGCTTCATTTTTTCTATTAACGATGAGATTCCTGTTGGCGAGAGTATAAGCCAAGGCATACGTTCCATAATAGATGTCGGTTCTGAAGGAAGTGACATGCTAGCTTGTTTCGTAAACACAGATGAAAATGCCTCATTAAATAGATTGGCGCAGTCTATCTGAGATGGGTTCACCTGATGCGTCGGCAAGGGAAATGTTACGCGTGTGCTGTGGGTTGATGACTTGCCAGAATTTACGGGGGTTAGTAGCCAGCATTTTAGGCAAATCTGACTAAAAAAGTACCCTTGGTTTCAGGAGTTTTTTTTTTTTAGGTACGCTTTTTCTGCCTCATAGTATCTATTCCAAGCGTTCTCATGGGGATGCAATTTCGCTGAGCGGAAGAGGCGTTTCTTTTTGTTTTCCAAACGTTTTAGACAAGTGATGAACAAGGTGTTTCGCGGACTGTTTCGTATGACTAATTTTGGAATAAATTTGTCTACCAATTTTTCAGTTTTCTTGTTGAATAATAACTAGTTTTCATGAATCGTTCTTTGGTGAAAGTTCGTACAACAAGGGCTAGGAAGGCGCGAAGTTCGTTATTAATAGCAGCATAGTTTCCCTGATCATATAATCGGATGGTTTGTCTATTGGTTGCGCGGGGCAACAGTTTAATGATGAGGCATGCATGTATTATTTTGTGACCGCTAACGCCTGGATGATACGTGATGGAATGAACACATTCTGGATTATCAGTAATATTAGATATTAGATCAAGATTAGCGCTGTATTCTGTTACACGCGTATCAGATTGTATCAGATTGAAATTGAGGCAGACATCAAGAAATTCATTAGCTTCATTGCTACCTGTAGCGGTTAGGTTCTGCCAATCAATGCCAGGAAAAGTTGAAGTCACCGAAGACGAAAATGCCGGCGTTAGGATGCTTAGTTTTGATTTCATTTAATGCATTATTAAATTTGTGCGGAAAAGTGGAGCTGTTACTAAGGAGCTTAGAACAAACGTGAACGACAACTGACTGTGGTGAAGAGTGGAATAGGATCCACAATATTTAGATCTGTGATGAAGGTTGTTGGGCGTGCATGACAGTTCTTGCTGGTTGCAATAAGTACACCTCCTCCCCTCCTATCTGTGCGGTCATTGCGATAAACACGAAAATTTGGCAAGTCGGCGAGGACTTCGCTGTCAGATATGTCAGTGT
Organism: Amblyomma americanum; assembly: GCF_052857255.1. NCBI lineage: Eukaryota > Metazoa > Arthropoda > Arachnida > Ixodida > Ixodidae > Amblyomma > Amblyomma americanum. Next base: position 3,527,589 of record NC_135499.1, read on the forward strand.
TGAGCCTCGTTTCAGGCAGGGTTAGTGAGTTGCTGGAAGACGATGAGACGAGATTAGAAACGCTGTCCCGCTTTGAAATAAAACTGCGAACATTCGTGAAGATCGCTGACAAGGAAAAAACGGGTTGCGGTGAATGTTTCAAACGCTTTGACGAAATTTGTTGCCGAGGTGATTGCTACTGCACTTTTTTACGGTTTGCGATGTCTCGACGAAAATGTAACGTTTTGGACCTCTGTGTAGTGTTTTGAAACGCAAGGTGAATTTATCTGTAATTGACCGCGCATGGGCTGTTTGCGAATATGACGAACCAGAGGAGAAAAGTCTTCGCCAATGCTCTAGTCTGTCCTTCTAAGTTTTTCTCCATTAGAGAGGATGCTGTCTTTAGTTTTGAACGACATGAATTTTACGATGATTGGCCGGTTGCGATCTTTCGAGTGGCGCCCAAGGCTATGAGCGCGCTCGGTTTGATTAGGAAGTAGGGTTAAAATCTTGGTGAGTAGAGCAATGGCTAATGACTGTTTCCTCTGAATCCACAAAACTCTCAGAAGGATTAGTGTCGAGAATATTGTAAAATATTAGGTTATAGCGAGAGCGGTTTTCAGCATCGTCTACACGCGCTTCCAATCTCACGATATGTTGGCTTAGTTGGGTAGTTAAAATTCTAAGGCTGTCTATTTCAGAATTGCAGAAAGCGTAGCGTAGTGAGATTCGAGAGGAATCATGAGCGTGTTTAAATCGGCCAGAGTTGAATCAGTTGTTCTGAGCTGTGTCTTAATGTCCTGTAAGTCGGAGATAAGGGTAGTTTGGCCAGCTGTTAATTTCTGCAGTTCGCAAATTATGGTTTCAGAGTTGTTCGACCTAGAATCCACATCACCCGACATACGGAGCGTGCGTAAGCATTCCACAACAACACTGGCGCATAACTGCGGGCTCGGCAGCTGCATTAATAAGTAATTGCTGGTTTTCTTGGCATAAAGAGAAAACTTATTACCACCCTGCATTGCTAAGAGGAACGTATTAGTAGACTGTGCTTTCACACAGCTACCGAGCCCACAGAGCGGCGGCGACAGATGCGGCCCTTTTATAGCCGGCGAAGCCGTTGATGATGACGTCGATGATGGTAGCCATCCAATGTCCGGGAGGCGAAATTCCGGGGGCTGCGCAGGCAAATCCAGTATCGGTCATGATGTTATTCCGAGATTGGTGCAATGGTCATCTGTGATGGGCACGTGTGATGAAGATCCAGGGGAAGCAGACAGCAAAGCGGCAAAGACCAGTTGGACGGTGACGGAAAGTGCCTACTGCTAACATTCACAGCGCAAGACGAACACGGACACAAGGGGAGACACCACAAAGCGCCGACTTCAACAAAAGTTTATTGCTGTGCGAGCGACTATATATGGTGTACACCGGGCATGCCCAGCAACGAAAAAGGTACAATCATGAGCATCTGGTAGCGGCGCCACATCGCAAGCGAACACATCATTTTCTGCGCACGACAAAAAAAGGAAAAAACAAAAAGCTTAAAAACCTAAAAAGCAGTACGCGCACAAGAACGTCGAAGCCATAATACTCATTCCGAAATTCGCAAGATATGACTCTCCTTATCACTTAGCAGCAATGATGGAGTGATGACATAGTGATCCCTTTTTTTTGCAATCTCTGCAGCCTCAGCAATCTCCCTGGCTGTTTTGCTTATGTACTTGTGAAGGATGGTGGTTCCTCCCAAAGAAGGACCACGTTCCTTGCACTGTTGGCAATCACGGCAGTGTATGCCGAGATGACGAGATGCCCCGATGACGCTGTTGTTATTTTCCATGAGCCCCTCGTTGAGGCACCTGCCTGTTTGGCCAATGTAGGCTCGTCCGCAGGGCAATGGAATCGAGTACACCACGTTTCTCGCGCACTTCACAAATGGCTGCCTGTGCCTAACAGCGCAGGACTTGCTGACAGAGACGGCGGAATTCACCTTTTTGCATAGTTTAGAGAGTTTCTCAGGTGCGGAAAAGACCACATGCACTCCTGCTCTTTTTCCTATTTTTTTTTTTGAGCTGGTGGGCGATGGTGTGCATGTACGGCAATAACGTCATATTCTTTCTCCAATCTCTGTCAGCTCCGTCTTGGTTACGAAACACTTCCCTGCTCTCTTTGAGCAAGCTCTCTGCAACCGCTAACAAGAGCGTGCTTGGATAGCCAGAGCTGTTCAACCTGGTCACCTGGTTAAGGAACGCAGACTCCAGTCTATGCTCGCACGATTTCTCGAGAGCACTGCAAAAGCATGACTTAACAATCGCACGTTTCACTAGTTTTGAGTGGGCTGAACCAAAAGGAAGAACAGGTTTGTTTCCTCGCGGTTCATAAGCCCAGCACACATGGTTAGCAGAAAAATAAATACCCAAGTCAAGAAATCTGATGAATCTGTTCACAGCCAGTTCATGCGTCAAGATTAGTGGTTGAAGGCATTCAGAAAACAAAGACAGAACACTAAACAAGTTTGCCTGATTGGGCATATCTTCTGTGCCGGTGAAAACGAGAAAATCATCCACATATCCTTAGCACTCCTTACCGCCGACAGGGAAGGGGGCTTTGTGGTGCTTTCGGAGGTCATGTATAAAGCGAGAGCAGAGGAAGCTGTGTACTCGGTGTTCGATACAAGAAATGACGTACGTCTAGAGCGTGTAAAGAGTGCGGCAAAAGGGTTATGCAGCTCCATGAATTTGGATAAGCTTGTTAAATCCATAGACAAGGCGGAAAAGGTAAGCTTGGACCTTTTCTTTGCTGCAAAAACTCATAAAGTGGACTGCCCTCTGCGGGTAATTATCTCTGAAAATGGAACTTGGAAGAAGTCGCTTGCAAGGTTTATGATGCAAAATTTAAATTCTCTTACCGTTGACGACCCTTTCAAGGTGAAGAACTCTGACGAGGTGATCCGATTTCTTAAGGACAGGCCCAAGGCGAACCTGTCGGCTTTATCAGTCGACATTAAAGACCTTTATTATTCGATCCCGCAGGATAGCCTACTGACCAGTGTAAGGAACTGCATAGACAGACATGGGGTGATTCCGTTTCAAAACAGTAGTGGTTTATCTGTCGATAATTTCCTGGAATTGCTTTCAACTTACCTTAAGTCAACATTCGCAGTTTGGGAAGGCACCATCGTCACTCAAAAAAACGGAATATGCATTGGCTCCTGCGTTGCTCCGGTTTTGAGCGACATTTTTCTAGCGGAGCGGGACCGGGAATTGAAGCGTAGAAGTGAAGGGTCCAGTGTTGTTGGCATCTTCAGATATGTGGATGATTTTCTCGTTTTCACCGGCACAGAAGATATGTCCAATCAGGCAAACTTGTTTAGTGTTCTGTCTTTGTTTTCTGAATGCCTTCAATCACTAATCTTGACGCATGAACTGGCTGTGAACAGATTAATCAGATTTCTTGACTTGGGTATTTATTTTTCTGCTAACCATGTGTGCTGGGCTTATGAACCGCGAGGAAACTAAACCTGTTCTTCCTTTTGGTTCAGCCCACTCAAAACTAGTGAAACGTGCGATTGTTAAGTCATGCTTTTGCAGTGCTCTCGAGAAATCGTGCGAGCATAGACTGGAGCCTGCGTTCCTTAACCAGGTGACCAGGTTGAACAGCTCTGGCTATCCAAGCACGCTCTTGTTAGCGGTTGCAGAGAGCTTGCTCAAAGAGAGCAGGGAAGTGGTTCGTAACCAAGACGGAGCTGACAGAGATTGGAGAAAGAATATGACGGTATTGCCGTACATGCACACCATCGCCCACCAGCTCAAAAAAAAATAGGAAAAAGAGCAGGAGTCCATGTGGTCTTTTCCGCACCTGATAAACTCTCTAAACTATGCAAAAAGGTGAATTCCGCCGTCTCTGTCAGCAACTCCTGCGCTGTTAGGCACAGGCAGCCATTTGTGAAGTGCGCGAGAAACGTGGTGTACTCGATTCCATTGCCCTGCGGACGAGCCTACATTGGCCAAACAGGCAGGTGCCTCAACGAGAGGCTCATGGAACATAACAACAGCGTCATCGGGGCATCTCGTCATCTCGGCATACACTGCCGTGATTGCCAACAGTGCAAGGAACGTGGTCCTTCTTTGGGAGGAACCACCATCCTTCACAAGTACATAAGCAAATCAGCCAGGGAGATTGCTGAGGCTGCAGAGATTGCAAAAAAAAGGGACCACTGTGTCAGCACTCCATCATTGCTGTGATGACCCCCATAATGCGCAGGTCCACACGGGACGGAGAGGCAAAGAGACACCGTATGGCTCAGTTTAAACAAACAGGTATATTCAATAATTACACATGATTAAGATTATACATCAGAGGCTGGGGCGTCCGAGCTTACGTGCCGACGACTTCATGGGGGCGATGGAGTGGCTCCGGAGTTGGGCTCGAGCGGTTGCTGGCAGAAGCTGCACGCTGACGGGCTTCGGCGCTGAAGGCCCTCTTGGCAAACGATGTCGTCCTGAGCGTGCTTGCAGTAGAATTTCAATAGTCGTCCGTTTCTTCGAGGATGGTTCACAAACCCTTCCTCTAGTGTCGTTCGGCTTGGAAGATGAACAGGAGGCGAGCATAATGACAGCAGAGCATAATTTTACAACAGAACAAACTTTGCACTTCTTTACTCATCGACCGGGCAGGTTAGTGCCTAAGTAGCATCACATTACATGCTAAGCATGGAGCCCCAGCTCAGACTGGACTGCATCCGTTTACATGTGCTTTTAAGCACTTGATTAACAAAGGACTAAGGGCGGTCATTTCCAGTGGCCCGCCCAAAGCATCAATTCTCCAATCCAAAATAACATGCGAGATGGGGACCACCCCTTTGGGTTGGGCTTAGCCTCGAACCCAGAGTCTGTTAACAATACAAACTAAATAAACAACAAAAACGCCACCACTCTCCCTCAAGTGAGAGTATACACAGGCTCTCTCTTCGGAGCTAATTCACTAGCGCCTGTCTTTCCACATTCTTGGCGAGTACTGCCTGTCCGCCATGACAGGTGTCCGTCGCGGCCCTTCTGGGAAGCTGTGGGTGCCTTCCCGGCGATAGCCCACGACAAAGGGGGGGGAGGGAAAGAATGTCGTCTTCGCGGTATCGCATAGCGTCGGCTGTGGTACGGCGCGCTCTGGCCCGCTGACAGCTCCCTTGTCCTGGAATGTAACCGGAAATTGGGGAGGATAAAGCCTGTTTCCCCGGGGCGGCGGCGGGTCCGATTTTTCTGGTCGTCACTCAAAGAGCATGGCTGGGTAATTGATGATGCCGCTGTCACGGGTCTCCGTCTACGCCGCGCCGTCGAACGTGGATCCTCGTAGCACACACGGAATGTCACACTCGCTCACCCTCCAGAAGAATGTTCTCCGAACATTTGAGTCCACGCAGCTCCCCTTGTCTTTCTGAATCGCCTCGCACAGTGCGTCCGACAAAACACTTTTCGCTGCACTCAACACCACTGCACAACACCATATGCCTCCGCTGTCAATACTGGCGTCTCCAGGGGCAGCACTGATCTTCTTTTACAGATAAACATGAAACTCAGCACCCAAGCCTCTCTTTTCTAGTCCAAACTGGACGAAATAAATTTACCACAGTTATAAAGGAGCTCCCACTTCTAGCACGATCACGGCACAGACAAAAATATAGATAACGAAAGGAAGTAGGGCAGGTTCTGCATGCGCTCCGCATGCTCTCCTGTGCAGGTGTTACTTAATGACAGAAAGGTTTAACTACCAACTCCGATAACTTAACACATAAGCACATAGCAATGTTATGAGCTGCGGCATTACACAATTCTAACCAGTTCACAACTCCGCTCTGTTTACGCCATTAGTCCGACTTAGCTTTCCGATTTCGCAGCGGATATCGGCCTTCATGAGTCATACTAAGTAAGTCTGTGCCCCTTTGTCTGCTTTGGGACTCGCGAGGGCTCGTGGCAGGAGCCTCTCCTGGCGTTATCTGCGCGGCCACCTCGCGCGCTTCTTCTTCTAGCAATGCATGAAGTAAATCCGGTGGCATTCCGGCCGTCACCTCAGGCGCCTGCCGAACAAATGCAGGAGAGGGCGTTTCTTGCGAACTATCTGCGCTCTCCGCTTCACTTCTGTCCCCATCAAAATCCGCGCTTTCCCTTTCCTCATTTCGTGAATACTGAACCGGTGCCGACTTGAGGCGATTTGCGTGTATCCTTATCAAACGCCGGTTCACGTCTCGGACTCTGAAGTTTACCGGAGAAAGCTTCTCGACAACCTCGCACGGTCCTCTCCACTTCGTCTGGAACTTACGAGCTAGCCCAATCTGCCTTTGGCAGTTTTCAATGTACACGCTCTCCCCCACATCAAACGGCGCGTCTCTAGCACTGCGATCGTGCACCTCCTTCCTGCGCTTCGCCGCTTTCTTTAAGGACTCCTTTGCGATGTCCCTCGCCACTTGCAAGCGCGATTCTAGCTCAACCTTATAGTCGTCCAGTGAAGCGTATGGGACACGACGGGGGCCCTCTGGCACTTCACTAGGCTGGTCCGGGTCTCGGCCGTAGAGAAGAAAGAATGGCGATTCGCCCGTGCTCTCGTGTGCTGCGGAATTGTAGGCAAACATTGCATACGGGAGCCACAAGTCCCAGTCCCGCTGGTCGCGCGAAACAAAATGCGACAGGAACCCGGCCACGGTTTGGTTCAGTCGCTCCACCGCGCCGTTGCAAGCCGGATGGTACGGTGTTGTCTGCTTCTTAGCGATCTTAAGCAGCTCGCAAACTCTCCTCATTAGCTGCGACACGAAGTTCGTTCCCCGATCTGTCAAGAGTTGCCTCGGGGGTCCATGTCGGAGCACGATCTGTTCGACAAATGCTCTTGCAACCGTGTCTGCCTTCTGATCTGGGAGTGCTACCGCTTCCGCGTATTTTGAAAGGTGGTCGACAAATACTAAAATGTACTTGTTTCCGGAAGTGGTCGTGGGCAATGGGCCCATTATGTCCATACCTGTCCGCTCGAAGGGAGCCGAAACCTCAGGGAACGGCTGAATTGGAGCTGGTCTTCGTCCCTTGGGTGTTTTTCTTTCGAGACAGGAATGACACTTCGCACAGTAGTCTCTAACATCCTGTCGCATGCCACTCCAAAAGTACAAACGCTCTACACGCCTGCGTGTCTTCGCTACGCCAAAATGACCGGCGCATGGCGCATCGTGAAACGCGCGAAGAACCCTTTCTGTCCACGACCGAGGTATGACGACTCTCTCCCAAGCGGTTTTCTCTGGTCTCCCTTTCCTGGTTGGCCTCGTGCGCCGACACAGGGTGCCGTCTTTGTCAATGAAATAATCTAGCTGTTCGGGATGAGACGGTGCGCCCTCTAAGCTTTCGATTATTCGCTTCAGGTCAGGATCTTTGCACTGCTCTGTGCGTAATTCGGCGGGGTCGACTACGGGGACAAACTCTTCTATAGCTGCCACGGCAGCTGTGCGGCTGAGTGCATCAGCATTCAGATGTGTCTTTCCTGACTTGTGCTCAACTTCAAAGCAGTATTCCTGCAGGTGTAGATTCCATCTAGCGAGTCGCGAGCTAGGGTCCCTGACACTCATCACCCATTTCAGAGGATGGCAGTCTGTGACTAGCTTGAATTTGCGGCCGTAAAGGTAGCATCTGAAGTGCTTTACTGCCCAGACAACGGCGAGGCACTCCCTTTCCGTAGCTCCGTACTTTTGCTCTGTGGGGCTCAACTGTCGGCTAGCAAAAGCAACGGGATGTTCTTTGCCCTCGATAACCTGAGATAGCACGGCACCAACTGCGAACTTTGACGCATCTGTGGCCATAACGAAGGGCAAACTAAAATCCGGGTGGCGTAACAGCGGTGCACTCATTAGCTTCCTTTTCAGGGCCCCAAAAGCATTCTCCGCGTTTTCGTCCCAACGAAAGGCGACATTTTTGGCTGTTAAGGCGGTGAGCGGCTTAGCGAGCTTGGCGAACTCCTCTATGTGCCTTCGGTAGTAACCGATCAGGCCGAGAAACTGCCGGACCTGGCGGACGCTATTCGGGGATGGAAAATCCGAGACACACCTTAGTTTCTCAGGGTCCGGTCGCACGCCGTCAGCTGAAACAACGTGCCCGAGGTATTTCACCTCGTTTTTGAGGAATTGGCACTTAGAGGGCTTCAGTTTGAGACCCGCTGCTCTTAGTCGCACCAAAACCTGCTCAATATCGCGCAAATGGTTATCAAAACTGCCACTGTATATGATAATGTCATCCATATACACGAAGCACAGCCTCCCCAGAAGACCTGCCAGGATAACATCAGCGGTTCTCTGCCAGACAGCAGGGCTGTTGGCCAGACCCATCGGCATTCTTTTCCATTCATAGTGCCCTGAGGGCGTGTTGAATGCCGTTTTCTCGGCATCTGCCGGATCCATTGCTATCTGCCAGAATCCCGCCGCCATGTCCACTACCGTGAAGTACCTGGCAGAGCCCAGCTGAGAAAGCGTCTCCTGTATATTGGGGATGGGGTATGGATCGATGCGAGTTACGGCATTTAGTTTGCGGTAGTCCACTACCAATCGATACGAGCCATCTGGCTTTTCCACCAATAGTGCTGGTGCTCCCCAGGGTGACTTTGAGTGTTCGACAATGCCGCGATCAATCAGGTCCTGCACCTGCCGCTCCATCTCCTCACGTTGGGAGCAAAGAATCCTGTACGCACGCTGGTAAACGGGCGATGAAGTGCCGGTTTCTATCCTGTGCTTTTTAACGCCACAGCAGCCCAAATCCAGGTTGGACGCGGCGAATGCCTCCGAGTAGTCGTTCAGCAAACCAGCCAGAGCCTCCCTCTCCCTGGATTTTACGTGAGAAAGATCGAACGACACCTTTGGAGCAGCCGAAGGACTAGCATGCTCTACAGTTGCGAGTACCGTATCGGTGGGCTCACGTTGCTCTATCGCAGAGGTGAAGAAAGCCAATGTTTTGTTCTTGGGAAGGCTCAGTGGCTGCTGGCTACAGTTAACCACCCGTAGGGGCACTCTGTGGGCGTCATTAACTGTCACGAGGCACGCGGCTGCCTTCAGGCCATTGCTGAGAGAGTCGACCGGCTCAAGCACTCCCACGGCGCCGCTCTCTACATCTGAAGGCACAAACGCGTACAAAATGTGCTCCGACCAAGGAAGGACGACCGCCTCCTCGACCAGCCGGACGGCAACCCGCGAATATACCTTCTCCAATGATCCCACTGTTTGACGGGTGTCAATATCGGTAATGCGAATCTCAGCCCCTCTCCTGTTCAAAAACGGAACTTTTGAGCCGCCCGCATTAACCTCTTCCTCAGAGAATGAGACTACTACCTTCCCTTTTCTCAAAAAATCCTGCCCTAATATACCTGACACTCCGTTTGGCAGAGACACCGTGTCCGGGCATACGTAGCAGGGGTGCTCCAATGCAATTCCACCGAGAGAGAAGTGTAACCGGTAGAGTCCACTTATGCCAAGAGGATCCCCCGTTATGCCTACAAATTTGGTTGCCATACCACCAGACGCTTCCAACACCTCGCGGTCCCCCTTCCTTCGAAGCGTGTTAAAACTGCTCTCCTTAAGCAATGTCACCTTTGACCCCGTATCTATCAACAATTCCATACAACAACCATTTAACTTGCAACGCACAACAGGGCATGCCTCGTCGGCCACACAAACTACCACCACCTCATCATCTACTGCTCCCTCCCCACGCTCCTCAGGCTGGGGAGGACTAACTAGTTTTTTGACTCGGTATCTGGAGCCCCGCTGTACGCTTGCTTAGGGCGTGTCTCGCCTGCTTCTCTTTGTGGCTCCCCACGGCGCACGTTTTGGCAGAACCTGGCGATGTGTCCGCGACCCTGGCAAGCGAAGCATACGATTTCTTCAAAATCTCGCATACCGCGCCTGTAGCTTTGTGGCGGTCTCCGGTTTCCAGCGAATGGGCGCTGTTGAGCGCGCGCTTCAACCTGGCATTCTACCTGCTGAGATAGCAGCTGTTCTAAGCGATCTAACCGCTCTGTCAAGAGAGCAACCTCAGGGTTGAGCACCGCTCTCTCTATGACGCGTACTCTCGCTGCGGCTGTCGTTAACGCCTCATTTTGTTCCTCATCCAATGCGGCCTCCACGGCTTGGTCGAAATTGCTCGGCTTGCGCGAGAGCACGAACCGGCGCACGGGGTCTTGCAGACCAGCCACGAACAAAGCGGTCATTTCCTCTTTAAGTATATCCTCCGCGTATTTCTTCTTAAGCTGGTCTCCTTCCTCCTCCCTGCTTAACGTATCGCGCGCTAAGCGCTGAAGCCGCGACGCAAACGTTCGCACGTCCTCCCCTACCATCTGTCCGGCGTCACGGAACCTCTGTACTCGCACGTGACGTGGTTCAGTGTCAAAATGCTCAAACGCGAGCTTCTTAAATTCCGCAAATGATTTTGTGGATTTTACTTTTTCGTCTCGCCATGCAAAATCATGAGCAGCTCCTGCCATCTTACACCTCGCCATTCCCAGCATTTGAGCATCGGACCATCCCCCCATTTTCCCAATCTCTTCTAGCATGGAAAAGAAATCGCAGATTGGAACCCCTGTCTTATCTCCCGTAAACGTCGGAATGACGCTTCCTAATGCCAGCATGCTTGCTCCGAGCGACGGCTGTGGAGTGGGAGCTCCCTCAGATACAGTCATTTTTTTTTTCAAGCCCTCCAGTGCCTCAAGCCTCTCAAATGGGGGTAAAAGTCCCACAATCAGTCCCGTGATTCCCTTTTGATTACAATTTTGAAGTCATGAATGTCACAGCATTCAGAGGACATTTGCTTTTGAGACCCCACTTCTGACACCAGTGTGATGACCCCCATAATGCGCAGGTCCACACGGGACGGAGAGGCAAAGAGACACCGTATGGCTCAGTTTAAACAAACAGGTATATTCAATAATTACACATGATTAAGATTATACATCAGAGGCTGGGGCGTCCGAGCTTACGTGCCGACGACTTCATGGGGGCGATGGAGTGGCTCCGGAGTTGGGCTCGAGCGGTTGCTGGCAGAAGCTGCACGCTGACGGGCTTCGGCGCTGAAGGCCCTCTTGGCAAACGATGTCGTCCTGAGCGTGCTTGCAGTAGAATTTCAATAGTCGTCCGTTTCTTCGAGGATGGTTCACAAACCCTTCCTCTAGTGTCGTTCGGCTTGGAAGATGAACAGGAGGCGAGCTTGTAGATGATGACAGCAGAGCATAATTTTACAACAGAACAAACTTTGCACTTCTTTACTCATCGACCGGGCAGGTTAGTGCCTAAGTAGCATCACATTACATGCTAAGCATGGAGCCCCAGCTCAGACTGGACTGCATCCGTTTACATGTGCTTTTAAGCACTTGATTAACAAAGGACTAAGGGCGGTCATTTCCAGTGGCCCGCCCAAAGCATCAATTCTCCAATCCAAAATAACATGCGAGATGGGGACCACCCCTTTGGGTTGGGCTTAGCCTCGAACCCAGAGTCTGTTAACAATACAAACTAAATAAACAACAAAAACGCCACCACTCTCCCTCAAGTGAGAGTATACACAGGCTCTCTCTTCGGAGCTAATTCACTAGCGCCTGTCTTTCCACATTCTTGGCGAGTACTGCCTGTCCGCCATGACAGGTGTCCGTCGCGGCCCTTCTGGGAAGCTGTGGGTGCCTTCCCGGCGATAGCCCACGACAAAGGGGGGGGAGGGAAAGAATGTCGTCTTCGCGGTATCGCATAGCGTCGGCTGTGGTACGGCGCGCTCTGGCCCGCTGACAGCTCCCTTGTCCTGGAATGTAACCGGAAATTGGGGAGGATAAAGCCTGTTTCCCCGGGGCGGCGGCGGGTCCGGTTTTTCTGGTCGTCACTCAAAGAGCATGGCTGGGTAATTGATGATGCCGCTGTCACGGGTCTCCGTCTACGCCGCGCCGTCGAACGTGGATCCTCGTAGCACACACGGAATGTCACATTGCTGATAAGTGATAAGGAGCGTCATATCTTGCAAATTCCGGAACGAGTATTATGGCTTCGACGTTCTTGTGCGCGTACTGCTTTTTAGGTTTTTTAGCTTTTTGTTTTTTCCTTTTTTATTCGTGCGCAGAAAATGATGTGTTCGCTTGCGATGTGGCGCCGCTACCAGATGCTCATGATTGTACCTTTTCGTTGCTGCGCATGCCCGCTGTACACCATATATAGTTGCTCGCGCAGCAATAAACTTTTGTTGAAGTCGGCGCTTTGTGGTGTCTCCCCTCGTGTCCGTGTTCGTCTTGCGCTGTGAATGTTAGCATGAAGTACCAACTCGCCCAGCAACTGATTTTAGGAAAGTGCCTGCATTGCGAAGAGGCACGGATTAGTAGATTGTGCTTTCACACCGTTACCGAGCCCACCAGTTGTATTTTGACCAAGATGTCGTCTTTAATCGCGATGCGGCGCATCCCCAGCTTGTGTCTGAGATAAGAAATGGCTTCAACGCCCACCTCACAATTGATCGGTTTTATGGCCAACTTGGCTCGCAGAATTTTGTGAAATATTTTTTTCCAGAGTAATTTAATGCTATTCCCACGCATCAATTGCCACAAGGATGTCATCAATATAGTGCGCTACATTTTGGAGCCCATCCAAAGCCTTTCTTCATGCGTTAACACGTTTTGGCGGGCTAGTTGGTTAAGCATCTTCGTGAATAATGCGGATGCCGTCTTCAAACCAAAAGGCATGATTTTAAATTGAACTAAACCCACCGAGCAAAAAAAGGCAGTCCTTTTTTTTTAGAAGAATCTTCCATTGGTATTTGCCAATACCCTTTAGCTAGGTCAAATTTAGAAGAAAAAAAACCTTTTGTGAGCCACCTTAGCGAACACCACGCCCGCTCTTAGTATGGGCTCTGCCTCGGGTACTATGATGTCATTTAGCCGACGAAAATCTACTCACAGTCGGTCAGTACCATCGTGTTGTTTGACAACCACGAGAGGCGCATTGTATACTGACCGCGACCTCTCAATCAGACCAAGCTCCAACATATCCCGCACCTCATTTTCAATTGATTATTGAACTACTAGAGGAAGTGGGTATTGTTTCACGCTGATTGGTCAATCTGTAGAGAGATCTAATTAGCAGCATATGACATCCGTTCTGCCCAGCACATCCGAATACACAGCCCCCTTGCTTTGGAGTAGAGCCCTTATCTGTGACCTTCTGTCTTCATTCAAATTGGGGCTTATTAGCACCTTCATATTTGAACAGCGTTATAAAACGACGGGACACAACGAAGAAAGGACACCACGAGCGCTGACTCGCAACTAGATTTTTAATTCACGTCAAAGCATCTTAAATACTAAGAACGCCAAACACAAACAAGAGAAAAAAAACAAAAGAAAGGGACACAAAGCTGCTAATCGTGCTCACAACGGTGACAATCAGCACGAGCGCGAGACTATCCATCTTGGCCGGATAAGAACATCATCTCTTTATCAGTTAGTGACAGAAAGATCACTAATGAAGCTATCTTCTGTCACACAATGCAGCTTCTAACAAGGGAATGTGTTCCGCCTCGAGGTGAGGCTGCTGCTGCACGGTGCATCGCGGGAAAGTCTAAACAGGGGACTGCAGGGCAGATACCTACATCCCCCCAACCTTAAATAGACCCACGCGCCTGAAAAGACATGCTATGGAGGAGTCTCCTGGTCTTCATGTCCTTGAGGAACGTCTTGCAGCGGAGGTGACGCCGACAGCGTCCACGCGGACTTCCGCGGTGTTCCGAAGGCGGCGTGAAGGTCTCCGCTGGGACGACTCGCATGGCCCGTGAACTACCGTGTCCGCAGGCCCGCGAATCGAAGGCCGGTGGGAAAACTGCAAGCCAGGATTCTGCAGTAGTCGCCTGGGCAGCAGCAGCCGGAGGTGACTGCTGACTGGTCTCGCCGCAGCTGCCCCGGATGGATGCGGCGAACAGGCGGCTCCGTCGCAGCAGGTGGCAGCGAGACGATGTGCACCGGACAGCAAGCCTGGGTGGCTCCACCGGATCTGCAAAATTGCCGAAACGCTCTCGGCGTGCCTTTAACGTAGGTCACGGGCGGGGAAACGGCATCCGCAAGGGCCTCTTGGGACAGTGCCAAACTCGCTAGGGTGGAGTAGGAGGAGCTCCGACTTCTCCGGAGAGCATGAGAGTCCGATACTCCGCGCATGTGTTTGGTTCAGGGTAGCTGCCGACTGCAGAAAATTCTCTATGTAATCTATCCCGAATTTTTTGATAAATGGCACTGCTGTAAAAGGCATAAAAAATTTTGTTGCCTTCAGCTTTTAGTTTCATTTTGTTTTCATCAGAGATGATAACGTCACACCGCAATTCAGCGCCTTTTGACGAAACCTCTAAAATATTACACGTCTATTAGTCAAGAGGGTCTAGTAACACTTTTGCTCAGTCTAGACGTCAGAACGTCGCCTGGAACTTATGGTATTGGTACGTCCTTCGTTTTCTTTACTCTTAATGGCGTGGAAACCACTTATGTTTGATATTTCAAGAGGGATTGTCATGTGCATAACTTTCTAATAACTGGAAACATGCTAAAATTACACCGATACCAAAAAAAGAGGACCGGCGTTTGGTTCATCCTACAGGCCCATTTTCTTGCTATGCATTTGAGCGCATTATATGCACACTTTGTCTTTTCTGCTGGCGAGATTATTGATAGCCGATAGCATGGTTTCTGTCAAAAAGTTTGCACGTTGCCACTAATAATGCAAACTGTCCATGATCGTGCAACAGCATTAGATAGGGGTATCCAAGTAGACTTGATATTTTTTATTTCGAGAGGGCTTTTTGTCGTGTGTGCCACCAAAGACTGCTTTTTTTTATTTACAGTACACCCTGCAGCGCCGATGCATTACTGCAGGGGAGTGCGTAGAGCATAAAGTGACGAGTACGTGAATATAATCACACCAATAGGGAGGGATGACAAAGGAGCAACGCATCAATATCAGTAGAACAGAAAAACAAACAAGCACGCACAAAAAACATGCATGCGTTTCAGGACAAAGCGTACAGTCAATGGTTTAAAAGAACAGTGCAATTACAAATCACTGATTAAATTAAAAAACACATCTCGGGAATCACCCACAACTTCAACCGGCAACTTATTCCATTCTGAATTACTGCGGGGAAAAAAAGAATACTTCAGGTAGTTTGTTTTGCAGGTAATTTCGCGTAGTTTGAAACTGTGGTCTCTGCTGTTTGAAATATAACGGGGAGGTTTGACATTTGTAAGCTTTTCACTGCCTGTCGAGTCAGTGTATATTGCATGCAGTAGTTTCAGGCGGTGCTTCTGGCGTCTTATGTGTAGCGGTTCTAGTCCGATGAGTTTCTTTATTTCTGTAACGCTTAAGTGTCCGGAGTACTGCCTTGATATATAAATCCCAAAACCTGTTCTGAAAAATGGTTCACTGCTCGAATGGCTAGCGGCATACTTATTCAGGCGTCAACCAGTATCTACTGATGAAACCTGTTCTTGTTCTGCCTCTGCACAATCCGGTGTTCCACAGGGTTCTGTCCGGAGACCATGACTTTTCTTTCTCTTTTTAAATAAGACTGCTTCCGATATATCAGTTAATATTCGTATTTTTTCTAATTGTTCTATAAATGGCATTTTCAACAACGTCGACTAAGAGCTATTAAATTTGTCGGCGTAAAATTAAGGCCTGTTGTTCAATTCCGCAAATGTGTATAAGTTATAAAATGACTGTGAGACGCAAAGTTATAATTTTGACGTTCCGCTACGCAATTGATAATAATGCCTTATCAAGTTACTAACTACAAGTACTTAGGAGTCATTACAAATACTTAGGACTCATAATTATCGTAGACTTGAAACTGAACAGCTATAGTACGCATACTGTAAACAAAGCGCTGAAGCTACTTGGATATTTAAGTAGAACCATTGAAAAATCGCCGACAGAAATCAGGCGACGTGCAGAAAATTTTCATTAGACCAATTTTAGAATGCGCCACAGTTGCATGGGACCTACATACTAAGATCAGTACGATTAAAACTGGGAATGTCCAGCGTGAATAGGCGAGGTTTATTTGTTTTAGTATTTGCAAAACATCCTTATTAGCCCTTCTGCGAGGGGAAACTGAGAGGCCCTGCAGGTAAGACAACACCACGAAAGAATGAAACTTTTACTTGACGTACCATAATCGATTTCTAGATAAAGAAATGTGCATCTTCAGCCGCTTCATTTAAAAACAAATTGATCGATTTTTCATGTAGAGCAAATATCTTTAAACCTCATTTTCCTCGATAGCAATCCATACCTGGATTGACCAAATGTGGTTGAGTGTTCGGCCATTTCTTTCGCCTTTGAATGCGTTCTAAAGCATGCAGTAGTGTTTCATATGTACTAACCTAATGTTCAAATATAAGGTTGTGCTTTGTATGTGTTGTACATGATATTTTCATAACCCCCGTCGTTCCAATCAGAGGGGTATGGGGGGTCTCAGAGCCCCCTCCAATACTGACGAGGGTCTCGCGTTTATTTTCTTTGGTTATTGGCGAATTATCAGAAGCGCTACCTTTCTCCACGTTTTCATAAATATTGTAAAGTAGTTGTTTCATGAATATGCATACGGTAGAATATGCATACGGTAGAATTACCGACGCATCGTTTCACTGTAAGATGTTTTACGTCAGATACCATCGAGCCTACTAGCAGAGCGTGAGGATCGCTTGTTTAAGGCCTGTGTTATGAACTGATGATTTCTCTATGCGCTTTGTATAAAACTATGTTATAAACTGAGCAAAATATCACCCTTATATTTATTTCTTCCCTTTGTACAAAACTACGCTTAAAACAGGCTCTCTCCCTCTTTTACCCTCCCCACCAGTGCTAGAATCACTAGAGAGCCCCTCCGATGGAGCCGGACTTTCAGCCCTGGTTCCACTTAATGTATAGACGTCGACAAGAGTTAGCGGGATGCGGGTTGCGGGCAAAAAATTTAGCTCTTTGGGGTCGGGAAAAGCAGGCCAAACAAAATCATAAAAACGAAGGGACGCGTGTGTTCAATTTACCGGAAAAATTCTGTGGGCACTTAATACCCCTGTCACACTTCATTCCTCGAAGGCCTTTCCAGCAACGGCACCATTTTTCACCAAAGGAGCGAAAGCTTAAAAGAGCAGCGACGCAGCTACACGGTACAGCCCAAAGGTGAAACTCTCGTTCAGGCTTAGTATCCGCTGCTGTGCTCGAGGCGGCTGAAGTGAGTGTTTTAAAATTAAATTCGTGTATTCTGCTCGTTCGTTGAGCTCAGAAAATTTCTTTATTCTGACTGCTTCCTTAAAAGCACTGAAACAGCTACACTCATCAGGAGCAGCAAGTTTTATGGTTTATGGGGGATTTAACGTCCCAAAGCGACTCAGGCTATGAGGGACGCCGTAGTGAAGGGCTCCGGAAATTTTGACCACCTGGGGTTCTTTTACGTGCACTGACATCGCACAGCACACGGGCCTCTAGAATTTCGCCTCCATCGAAATTCGACCGCCGCGGCCGGGATCGAACCTGCGTCTTTCGGACCGGCAACCGTGCGCCATAACCACTCAGCCACCGCGGCGGCTAGCAGCAGGTTTTGTGCATTGCCTTGGCCACCAGGGGCACTCGGTGTTGCTGTAGCACTTTCACTGCCTTGAAATCTGGGCACAAAATATAAACACCCGTACAAAAAGCAACGTCAGACATACCTCTCGTATTTAAAAAAAAATGTTTTCAGACATTGTTAGCTGCATCTATTTTTATTGCTTTTACTTTTTGACATTGTGTGCCACTGCGATCCCAGGTACTTGAAGGCCACGCCTTTGGGCTCCAAAGGTCTCTGACGGGAGCCTTCACCTCCAAGGCCTTTAGCGGCAAAGGCGCAACATTTGTGCCGTGTTGCTGCACTCCCTTACGCCTTTGGGTATAACGACCTAATTCCCAAAGGCCTTTAAGTGCCCGTGTGACAGGGGTATAAATCTGCTTACGTGGAGAAATTCGAAAGCATGTGTTATTATGGCAGCCGCGTTGGTTCGCCGCCACCGTGTTTACAGTCACTGTATAATTTTTTCCTTAATTACTCACCCTGATTAATCCCATATACTCTGATTACATCCTCTTTTCACCTCCGTCTGACACGTTGGTTTTTCAAATTTGGTTCCATAACTACAATGCTGTCGCCTAGTATATACCCGTCTAGTTTATTCGGCCGTCCGACGACTTTTGCTTCTAGTTTGTTAATTACTCTATGTCAACCAAACTTTTTTCGATTAATTGTCACTCGAAAATCACATTTCAATCATTTCAAACTTTATTTTCACTCCTTTCCCTATATTTCCACTATGTTTTCGACCACGGTTGCTTTTCCGTTCACTCACTATGTCGACGTCCGCGCTTTTTCGACGGTTGTTCAACATTTTTGGCACTAATTAATGAACTAATCATCTCATCGACACGAAGTATTGACGCACGTGATCCTCACATCATCCTATATCGATTACAATCTTTCGTTTCATCCTAACTCTTCTGAGAACGACACAATGCCTGCCGACACGTTTTGCGGACTCGCACTCGGCGACGTAGCCAAGAAATGCTTTCGCATTAAAAATATCACTTGACTGACTCAGCTGACTGGCTACAGCTCGCTCGTTATCCAGCTGCGCCGAGTGTAGCCAAGGCTCCATTGTCTTGCCATTTGAGGCGAGTACAGTTGAGTAGCGCGTTGAAATAACCTCACTTTCTGCACAACAAACTTCGTTTAAGCCCTCGCTTCAGAGCATAACGATAGGGCTTAATTGCATTCCAGCCGCCACATGTGTTACGTCACAGATTTCCACGTTTCTCGCACGACTGCTGCTGCACGTCATGCCGCTTTTTCCGGGAGTCCTCGCTTGCAGACGCAGTGAGCATCGCTAAGTTAGTGTTCCTGTATATGCTCCCGCAGGGAGCAGAGTTGCGGGTGTGTGTTTTTCCTTGTAGCTCCGAACGCCATTCGCCGAGAGGCGATCACATGATTGTCGCGACGTCAAGTGTTCAACTTTCCGCGGGTAAGCTGACTTCGCACGCACAGTGCCGAGCGACCCCTCGTAAGCTCGACGCCTCATGTGAGCCCACGCTGTCGGCTACATTTCGCACAGTTTCCGTGCACACCTGTGGCGTTAGGTTTGGTGCTCTACTGTGGTAGTGAGGGATGCAATTATCAGCTATGACTGGGTGCAGTGCGCCAAAATACAGCACGCGCACTGGAAACTTCAAAGCGATTTACGAAGTACCATTTGGAAGGTCAGTGGCTGAAGTGCGTCGGCGACTGAAATGGCTTTTGAGAATGGGCCGCGATAAAAGCGGCCAAATATTATAATTTAATAACTCAGATGAAAATATAATGCTGTTTAATAAAACTTACGAAAGCTAATGATATCAATGAGAAAGAGTACGTTCAAGGTGCTTTAAACTTTTGTCATTTCACTGTATTTAGCAGCGGCGTACATTTTGCAAAATGTTTTAGGCAAACTACTGCGTTTGAAAATTTTTCGTGAGGTCAGACTCGCCTGTTCAATTCATTGGTGTTCCTTTAGTCTGCTTGCCTGCAACAAGGTGCAGAATCACTTTAATATGGTTTTACGCGGATGCGTTCTCGTATTTTCGGCGCATAACTCGCACAGAACACGCGGTGGTGCTAGTTGGGGAAAAATGCAATTCATAGATATGCTTTTTTTTTTGTTAAGGCGAGCACGCAGGAAGACTGGACAGGGGCAGACGTTGTCTCATCCGGAACGGGATTGCTTGTTGATCTGAAATTACTTGTTCCAGGAAAAAAAAAGAACTCCCAGGCCGCTACTAGTATATTTAACTTTAACTTTGCATTTATTTCAGTCATGTACAATGGCTGAGGAGAAAGAGAAAAAGCCGCGCACGCGCCTTGACAAAGCTCCCATCCCCCGTAGCGGCTTGGCACGGCGATGACAGGCAGCAGTAAAACAATAACAAGAGAATGCATGAAATAACAAATATGTACAATATCTTCATAACAGATCACCAGAATAGTCTCGGTACTGTTACACACACGCAAATGATAGTTTAATCACAGCACATGGATACTTAGTTTATTTTACAGTTGGGTATGATTCATTGTTTTGTAAGAACATATTTCTGACAGCGTTATATGAAACGGAAAGAATGGATTGATTAGTGAAAGCATTTCTATTAAGGAAAGATGGCAAGACATACCTGAGTGTTTGAAAACCGTAATTTGTGCGTGGACAAGGTACATACCAATATTCGTAGTGTCTTGTGTTGTGAACAGCGGTATTTTCCCGTAGATTCGCAAGGTCAGAAAAAAATGTGGTGTCACTATGTACCTGAGATTTGTACTGCTGAATTACACGGTACTGATGAATAACCCTTGCATCCATAATGCGGTATTTTGCAAATAGAGCACTCGTATGTGCTAAGTATGTGGCACCCGCAATTGCTCTGACTGCATTTTTTTGTAATGTCAAAACCTTTTGAATATTAGTTTGCGTCGTTGTACCCCAAACCAAATGACAATATTTAACATGAGAGTCAAAGAGGGCATGGTAAATAACAAGTTTTGTCCTAGTAGGTATCATGCACTTTAACCTTCTGAGTATGCCGACAACGCGAGCTAGCTTACTCTCCATTTGCTCGATGTGGTAGTCCCATAACAGAAATTCATTGAAGTGAACGCCAAGTGTTTTTACAACATTAGTTATTCCTATTATATTACCACCCAATACTAAATCTGTATGTACAACCCATTTGCCATTTTTAGCTCTAAAAAATATCGCCTTCGTTTTCCGTGTGTTTATTAGTAGGGAATTTTTTTCAGACCATGAGTTAAGTTTTCCCAACACGCTATTAGCCTTTTCTACTATATCATTCGCGTTGGTGCCGGTCAGAAATAAAGTAGTGTCGTCAGCGTAAATTACGTATTCTGTTTAGGAGTCAATCTGTACTAAGAAGTACTTGTATTTGGGCGTGTTGGTTCATATCTTTTCAGGGGGATACAGGGGCACAACAAAAACACACGGACATAGCTCGTCCCTGTCTACTTCTATGTCCGTGTGTTTTTGTTGCGCCCCTGTGTCCTCCTGAAAAAATCTGTACTAAACCATTAATATATACATTAAATAATAAGGGACCAAGGATACTACCTTGAGGTACACCATGCTTTATTTTATTGTAAGTAGAGCGATGATTATCTATAGAAACGTACTGATATCGGTCAGTTAAATAGCTGGTGATAAGAGATAGTGCTTTGTTCCGGACACCGTATGCAGAAAGTTTAAGAAGAGTTTCGTGATGAATCCTATCGAAGGCTTTGGAGAAATCTATGTATATTCCAAGGGTTATTTGTTTACATTCAATGTTATTTAAGATTATTTCTTTTTGCTTCAAGAGAGCCATTTCAGTAGAGGACTTAGGTCTAAATCCAAACTGTCTTGGAGTTATCACGTTGTATTTTTCAAGAAAATTGGAAAGTCGTAAATGTATTGTTTTTTCCAAGCCCTTAGAAAAAATAGGCAATATAGACACTGGTCTATAATTACCAAGATCATTTTTCGAACCACCTTTATAAAGAACAACTACTTTTGCTATTTTCATGTCCGAAGGGAAAATGCCGGTAGTCAAAGACAAGTTATAAATATAAGTTAAAATTGGGCAGATAATGTCCAAGACGTACATAACAGGTTTCATTTTCAGTCCAAAAGCATCTTCACTGTTTGTATTGTTCATGCCTTTATATATATTAAGCACCTCATTTTCGTCACATGTTATAAAAATACTGTTACTTGTATGATTCGTAATGTAATCCAATGCCATATTGTTGTGTTCACTATCAACAAGTCCACTGAAATAGCTATTAAACTTATTTGCGAGTGCGAGTCCACTATAACTAATGCCTTCCATTGTAATACTGTCAATTGCATTTGTAGAGTTAGGGTTCAAGACTCGATTCAACCTATTCCAAACTTTCTTTTGATCGGTCAGACCAGCGAACTTGTTAAGGTGATATGCATTCCTCGCTTTTCTTAAAGTTAAGTTCAGTTTGTTTCGGTACCTCTTGAACGTTGCCCACGATTCTGGACTGCGACTTTGTAAGAATTTCTGATAGAGGGAATTTTTCCTGGCAATCATTCGAAGAATATGCGAGGTAATCCAGGGTTTACGAGCTCGTTTTGGTTTCTTTACATCTTTGTACGGAAAACTGTTACGATATATACAAGCGAATATCTGCAGAAAACAACTAAACGCTATGTCAGCAGTCAATGCAGCAAAAACTGGTTCCCAGTTGACGTTCATTATTTTGCGTCGAAATGTTTCTAACGTGGTTGGGGTGATCTGCTGTATTTTTACATTTGTTTGTTTACAGGTTGATTTTAATACAGGCACACTATTACATACGATGTAAACAGGCAGGTGGTCACTAATGGCATAATTAACAACCCCGGTTGAGAGCACATTTGTTGCGTTATTTGTAATCAGCAAATCAAGAAGTGTTGCCGTAGTGGGTGTTATGCGTGTAGGTAATGCCACAACGTTTACAAGACAATATGATTCCATTAGTAATGATAGTCGTGACTTTCTGGGTGTATTTTCATGCATATCGACATTGAAATCACCACCTATATATACAGTGTAATTATATTCAGTGGCAAATTGAAAAACATGCTCCATATAGTGAAAAAAGTTCTCAACACAACACAACACAACCGTCAGTTTGTCATGACTACGATTTGCTGTTAACTTTTGGCGAAAAATTTTTCACGCTATATTCACACCCTCGGAAAATTAGATTATTTTTCGGCGTTCTGTTTTAGAACTTATGATCGAGTGCAATTTGTAGGAAAATAAAAAAAAAAGAAGCCCAAGCGCTCTACACAGCGTACCGATGAACGCAGCCCCTGTACGCACGAGCAGTGGCTTTCCCGCAAAGCTTAGAACACGATGGCGGACCTTCGCGCAATTCTGCTCCCTGCGGGAGCATATACAGGAACACTACGTTTGGTGAGCTCAGGCTCGGGGCTGGTCGCGTATCGTAGTTTATGCAAGACGGAGCGGATGCGTGGTCAACGTTTGCCGTCGTGGCCTTTGGGATTGTGCAATTTCAGTGTGAGTGGCGGCAAACATGCAGCGGCCACTCATTCTCAGGCGCATGCGGATGTGGGAAAAGACAGCTGCTCTATGGTCCGTCTGTAATACTGAAACAAACTAACAAAGCCTGTACACAGGCCGAGTACGCTCCGTGGAGCCGATCAGCAGACAATGGAGTACACCTTGGTGGTAAGAAGCAGGGCTTACTTTCGTTAAAATGCGGCTGTGTGCTGAGGGCAGAAGTTCTGTCTAAATTAGAAGTAAATCAGAGAGGTGTTGAAAGATTAGCTCTTGATGCCCACGGCAAAACCACAAACGAAGCAGCACAGGGGAATATGGGATAGGCATCAATCGAGGCACGCGAAGCTCAGAGTAAAATAATATATAAAGGACGCCTGACGAAATTGGACGATAACAGACAGGGAGCCAAGATATTTAAATCATCGTCATCATCAGCCTGACTGCACCCACTGCATGGTAAAGGCCTCCGCCATGTCTCTCCAATTAACCTTGTCCTTTGCCAGCTGCGCCCACCGTACGCGTGCAAACTTCTTAATCTCATCCGCCCACCTAACTTTCTGTTGCCCCCTGCTACGCTTGCCTTCTCTTTGAATCCACTCCGTTGCCCTATTTAAATGCTTATACTTAAAGAGCACTGAATACAATGCCGGAAGAAGACCAGGGAAAAAAGCACACTGTAGAACTATATCGATACTGGAAAAGGTAGATAAGGAAGGACTCGTTCTATAACTCAAGACGTGGTGCCCCACACTTAGAAGCCAGATCAGGTTGTCTTGCAACGCGGAGATACTAAAAATTTCTGGCGGTTTATCATTGCTGACCAGAGCGAAATATTGTGTCACAGTATTTTGCAGGCGGACACCACCGCCACGCACGTGAAAGCGCGATTGAGGTGTTCACTGACCCAGGGAGCCAGTTATGCGCATCATCAAATCTTTCATCGTACGCCTGCTGCCTATGCTTCAGATCCGTGTTTCTGCCGCCGCATTGTCAGCGCCAACGCGTATTGCTCTCGTGCCGTGTTTCTGCCGCAACGTTGCCCACGCATGCAGCGCACATATCTCGGTCAATACCGCCACATGGCTCAAAGCGTGAATGTTCGAGAGTAGGATTAGGTGAACCTGTGGTGCATGCGTCCGTCCGTCCGTCAATCGGTCGGTCGGTCGGTCGGTCGGTCGGTCGGTCCGTCCGTCTGTCCGTGTGACGAGATAACGTGCAGAGGAGGAAGCACGCACCAGCAGTGCGCAGCCGACAGAATTGCTCCCGAGCGCTCCGCGCCGGTGCGGGAGACGCTATTGGCGTCTCCGACTGCCGTGCATGACCAGTTGCGTCGCTCTCGGACGGCGTCGCTGCTGTGACGCCGCTTTGTCCTCCACACACAAACATCAAGAGCCGTGCGCCTAAACAAAAGAATCGAAATGCGCCTCTCCTCAGTATACCTGCTTCCCCCCAATCAGCTGGCACTCATTCCTTCTGAGAATAGTATCCGCCACCGCTTGAATTCACTTCCCACGGCACGTGCTCATGTTCCTATATTAAGTTTCCTGAATGCATTTACTCCAGACGAGCTCCGTGGATCTTCACTTCGTTATCGGTGGCTTCTTCAGATCTTCGATGGAGCTGCTCTGTTACGCTTCGAATATTGTGGCAGGATAGCGCAATGTTGCGGTCGCCCTCGGAAGTGGTGAAAAGCATCGAAAACAGGAAGCATCGGTTCCTAGAAATGTGTTGCAGCACAAAGACTCGTATGGTTGATAGGCTGCTAAGGGTAATCTTTGCCGAACAGGACACTTGGAAGAAGTCAATCACCGTCTTTCTAAAATAAAAACTAAATATAATGGCCATCAATGAGGCATTTCTAGTAAGCAGTTCAGAAGATTTGGTAAATATTGCGAAAGCACGTGCTGACAAGAGTCCTCTCCGCTTATCGCGTTCTTAATTTTCGTATGCCTGCCTCAACTTGAATATCGCGCCCTTCTCACACCCACCCTGGAAAAAGATTCACATTACTCATTGCCTGATGACAACCTACTTGCTATAGCAAAACATTCAGCTGGGTTATTTGGTGTAGGGTCATTGTGCATAAAAGACGAGAGACCAGAGAAAGAAAGATAATGCAGGGTAGCGCTTGCCCTGTGTATTTCTCTGGTGCCTCGTCTTTCGCACTGTTTTAAAATGGGCTACCTGCTATAGTTGTAGACTCTATCCATTATTTCGGCGCAGTGGCATTTAACAATGAATGTAGCTTGTTGGTTATCACTCGTGTGTACCAATACCGTGTCCTTCATCTTGGTTTTGCGCTACCCCTCATGCAATCAACCACCGTTACCAACATGCCCAAGTTTCCACTTCGGTACACGTCTGTGCCATAAATTTGATGCTGGGTAGATGTCGTTATACAAAACAAATGAGGCCTACAACGCTGTGTAATTTTTTACCCACAACTCCTCTCTTCACGTCAACTGCAATTTCACATCTGCGCCCAGTGCCCTCTTTCTTTTCATATGTCTTCCTCAACCTGAATAGCACGCCCTTCTTGCATGGGCCCCCGCGCTCTGTTTGGATAACCGCGCCTGTGTTTTGCAGCCGGACGCAGAGATATTCTTCTGGTACCAGAGCCGCCGGAATAGGACGCTCAGCGGGATGAAATTCAGGCATAAACAAAAAGAAAAGTAACAAGGCTCCACTATTTGACGCCATGAATTGTAGCACAGCAATTTAAGGGCCAGTTTCGCGTCGTAATGACCCTTAGGCGCCGCATATTTCCACACTGACACCCTGGAAGCCCTTCCTAATGAGATCGCTCGCCTACCAGCCCGGGCACACCACTCTCTTACATTTCTGGAATAGTTCCAAGCAAGCCCATCAGACGCCTAAAAATACCTTCGCATTGTTCACACTCGCCGATCCTGAACACAGGGCAAAGCAAGGATAAGCTTCCTTGAAACAAAGGCCGCGGCTTTCGCGCACCTTCCTTCCTTTTTTACGACACGGGTAGGAAACGAAGGCTTGCGTGTTTATGGCGGATATCGGCTGATCCTCGAAGACGGCGTAATGAGATCCGCGCGCCAGTCCTTACTTCTGAGAGCGCCGCGCCGTGTGCATGGTGAAAGATTTACTCCGAAAACTAGTTTCTCGCTCGCGAAAGCCGATGGAACGTGTCGCTTTCCAAAGAGGCGTTTCCATGCGCCGCGCATGAAAGAGAGGTTGGGTGAAAAAGCGCGGCAACCGGAGGCTCCGCTTTCGCTGTCCGCGATAAATAACGGCTGCGCTGAGATCGAGTTTCCAATCTGGCGCTCGCCGGCGGTTGCCAATTTCCTGCGGCAGGATTACCATAATGCGGCCGGAACATTGCGCGTTGGGTTTCATAGAGAGAAAAACTAGGGGAATTAACCAGCAGCAGAGACCATTTGATTTATAAAAGCTAATTTCACATTCGTTTTATCGCAGTAACGTCGCATTGTAGTATGTCTTGCCCCGCACCACACTCTCTCGTGCGAAGGCTTCACTTCGCCAACTGCTTTATAAAATCCCCCTATCCTGTGGTCAGATATACATTGGGCAAACGGGACGTTGTATTAACACACGACTCGGAGAACATCTCAATTCATTAGAATCTAATCGCTCCACTAATCTAGTTGATCATTGCCGAGAGTGTCAATCATGTTTTCCGTCCTTGCATTTTACTGACATTTTGTACAAACACCCCGACCAGTTGACCAGGGAAATTATCGAGGCGTATAACATGACAAAGAAACCAAGATTATGTGTCAGCCAACCATCCTTGCTCCTGCGTGACTGTGAAGTTACATATCTGGACATCACATAGTAACACATGCGTTCTGATTTTGTGTTTTTTTTCGTTTTCTGTTTCCTTTTATAAGTGTGCTTCCTGTGATTAAACTTTAGTTGAGAGTCAGCGCTTGTTCCTGTGTATTCTTCGTCTAGTCCCCGTTTGTTCGCGCTGTTTTTTTGCATTATGTATCACCAACTCGCCCGCTTATCTATCCTGTTGCTCTTGCATCGTTCAAGTTTTTGCCCGTAACAGCGGGATGTCACGTCAGGTGGTGAGTAGAGCTTTTCGTGTAAGCACGCCACCAGAGTGAGACTCACAGGAAAAAAAATTGTGAGTGAGACTCGTTGCAAGAAGACTCATGGAAAAATCAGTTTTCACCTCGCCTTTGCCAGCACCTATAGCTTCTCGTTTACGAAGAAATCGTTATTCCGCACTTTGAGTACGCATCGTCATTTTGGGTCTTGAACAAACAGCGCGAACAAAGACGAGCACAAAAGACAAGAAGGCGAACGACACGGCGCTTTTGGGATCAAATTCCTACGATAAATATCTTTTATTGCTGCGCGTCCAGTCCAATGAAATATAACCTAAACCTATTACTCCTCACATCTCACCGAAACCTCGCGCGGTTACGCCTCTTTCATAAGGCTTTTTACCCCAAAAACTTACACAATGAATTGCTCATTTCGCCTTCATATGTATCATCGCTCAGAGCCCACATTCGGAAACTGAGCTTGATTCCATGCAATACTAAAGCCTTCTTCGATACATTCATACTCCGCGTATCGAAACGCTCAAAGCGCCTTCAGTCGCCTCTCGCACCACGATCAGTAAATTGTTGCTGTTTCAATACGCCGGACGCGTTGTTGAGCCTGCAAATGCTCTTCAATATTAGTAGAAATCTCCTTACTTATTTGCGGACTCTGAAACATGGTTCATTTCACCATGCTGTGTATTCCGAAATTTCACCGCAAATTTTTCGCCCGCATATTGCCGAGAATCTTTGTGCTCTTTGTTGTTTAGAAGCCAGCGCAAAAATACGGACGAGGGACTAATGAGAGGGCACAAAAAGGCGTTCACGAGCGCTTTTTTTTACTACCAACTGTCTAAAAAAAGCACATTCTCATGAATATACGTGTAGAGACGTGTAACTGACACAACGTTCGGACAGCTTTATGATATAATAAGACTCTAGAACGAGCCTAGCCTCATCATTACCGCTCTTGTCAAGAATCGTGGTCTTCTCCAATCTTGCCCTACACGTGCACGAAGCAAGGTGCCGCGCGAGATTCGCACTAGTATCATTATTTTCTGTTTCTGGCATGTTCCTGTTGCCGGTCATTAATACAGCGGCCAGTTTGGCCAACGTATGAAGCCCCACATGAGAGGCAAATGCAGTAAACCACACCTGTTGCACATTTAGCGTAGGTTTCTAGATGATGTCAGGACGGCGCGAAAACAGCAAGGACAAAAGAGTCACACGAACACGACAGGACATGCGCCTGTCCTATTGTGTTCGTGTGCCTCTTTTGTCCTGGTTGTTTTGGCGCCGTCCTGACGGCATCTGGAAGCTATGCACCAACTAGCCCAAACCGAAGCACTTCTTAACGTAGGCGATCCCATGTTTTTTGGTTGCAGCACCTGTCGGCACAACCAGCGATGCTAGGGCATAGCTTAGACATATTGTTGGGGGCCGAGAACAGCAAGAGCACATGGCGTCTGCCAGCCACTTTTATCAGTTTGTGAGCGAGTTGGTGTACATGAGGGACCACCACCTGCTGTGAAGAAGGGGATTCAGATCTTTTCTCGGTGCCTCTATGTTTCTGAATGAGGGTTACAGAGATAGCTTAAAGCGCTCGTCGATGTCTCTTTGCGTCCTCTTCTCACTCCCTCGTCCGTATTTTTTGCTCTGCCTTCTTCACAACATGCATCACCAACCAGCCCGGCAGCTTGCTTTCCTGAACGGCATTTGTAGTGTTTGTTCGTCATTTTTTGCAGGCGCTAAAAAAACGGACAAAGAAGGAACAGAAAGGAGGAGTGCTACTTCCAACAGTTTATGTCATGAAACCGCAAGTGCTTTATAAAGAGATCAAGGGCTACTACGACACGGCAGAAGACTGTATGTGCGCGATAAAAAGAGCAGCTGCCGAGAATGACAGAAATTAGCAAACATGTGCAAGGTTACGTTCATGCTCTGAGGAATGCGAGTCCTTTTTCTGACAATGAAATGGAAGGAGCGCTGTCACAAGTGCTTCCCAGTGATGCTATTTTCTGTGCTACGATAATCTCTCGGGTAAGTTGGTCACGACTACATCCGATAATATGACAATGATTAAACAATGGAGCACAGTTCCGGCACTTACGGCAGTGAATAGCTAGGCTGCTTCCGGACGAATTTCTAACATTATTGTTGTCTTGGCGTAGCTGATCGTTAAGACAACAGCCTGTTTGTCCAATATACTTTTTGCCACAAGATAGAGGGATGCAATAAACGACACAATAAATACAGTTCGCGTACGCAGTTTGGCGTTTGATGCCACATGTTTGTTCGACCGAGAGGTAGGGATTCGTCAGCTTGCAAAGCTTGCTGACCTTATGTAGGGTCGTAAGCACAACTCTCACGTCTGCTTTCTGCGCTATCTTTGTCAAGTTGTGGGAGACACTCTGCACGTAAGGAAGCACCGCAACCTTTTTCTTATCACCAGACTTCTGTGCGATATCTTTACGAGCGTATATATGTATAAACGAAATAGAGTGGGCACACGGTGGGAAAAGTAACAATCTTTATTCTAACGTTTCGACCAGGGTCTTGCCTTCGTCAGAGTATATGGTACAGGCGAAAGACACAGCTTTTATAAATACACGCACGTGGTGAGGGAAACATTCCGGTTGGCAGATAGCAGCGGCAAACATCTCAGTGTGAGTCGGCAATGAAAGAAAAAGTGTTAGTAAGCAGTCAAACATGATTAAGGAATCATGAAGGATCATTACAATCAGATCTTTGCGAAAGAATTGGTCGTGTGCTCAAATGCACCAGAAAAGGCGAAAAAAAGAAACACTAGATAGATGAAAACACAGATGAATACCATTGTTGTTTAAACAACGTCTCATGTGAAAAGCTATGGGGTATGGTGCTGAGATGTGATATCATTTCAGTGATAGAAGCAAACAGCGCAAAACAGTGGGGAAAAAATGATCAGCGTAAATGTAATATGGCATGATGCGGTTATGACGCAAGGCAAGTCAGCTTTCCAACATTTTCATTCAGACCGCAAGAGGCAGTATTGAACTTGTGTGTAAGAAATGATTCGCGAACTTCGCGTTCATGGTGGGTCTTGAAACCTGATTCCAGTAAAGTTACTTGAATTTTTTCAAAAGGGGGCTTAGTATCGTTCACGTATACGAAGGCCAGACCCCGACCGAAACGTCGTAAATAAATCTTTCTTTCCGTTCGTGTGCCCCTTTTCTGCATTATATATATATACACATATATATACATGTATATATGCGCTTCGCCTCATTGTATTGTAACCGTTATGGAGAGCGCGAAAGAGACGCAACAACGACAGAACGAAGCGAGGAAGAGACAACGCGCTCAAGAGACGCCAGAAGAGCGCGCCGCACGACTCGAGAAGCGTCGTAACGAAGATTAGGCTAAAAGAAGTCGTGCCACGTCCCGGTGTTCTTCAACTGCGGAAGAGTCCGCCTTGAATTCTCGAGAGCGTCGGAATGAGACGCTGTGCAGACGACGTGCCGAGGTAACGAAGCTTTCGCAATTCATCTAGGGTTAACCAGAGCTAAACCACAGCCATTTTTTAAGGTCGAGTCTAACTATTCGACAACTGAGAAGGAGTGCCTTGCCATCATCTGCGCTACGTTGAAATTCCGCCCCTACCTGTACGGATGACCGTTCAAGGTGGTCAGCGATCACCACGTGGTGTGCTGGCTTGCCAATTTGAAGGACCCCTCTGGCCGCCTCGGTCGATGGAGTCTGCGCCTCAAGGAGTTTGACGTCACCGTCGTTTACAAGTCCGGACGCAAGCACTCTGAAGCCGATTGCCTCTCACGAGCCCCTGTAGATACACCGCCGCCGGGCGACGATGAGGACCCCTTCCTGGGACCCATCAGTCCCAGCTGTTTTGCACAGCAGCAACGCTCTGACCCTGACCTAAAGCAACTCTTCGAGTACTTGGAAGGCAAGGTTTCTTCACCCCCTCGCCTCATTCGAGCGAGGACTGCCTTGCTTCTGTGTACATGATGATGTCCTCGTGAAGAAGAACTTTGCAGCGAACATAACAGCCTGCTTCCTTGTTGTACCTGCAAGACTCCGTCAAGAAATTGTATTGCTTTACACGACGAGCCGACAGCTGGACGTGCCGGGTTTTCTCGCACTTTCCGCCGCATTCAAGGCAAACGTTACTGACCTCGACTCGCTGCCGATGATGCGCATTATGTGAAATCCTGCCGGTATTGTCAGCTACAAAAAACCGCTCCCAACCGACCCGCAGGATTGCTGAACCCCACTGAACCGGCCTGACGACCCTTTGAAGAGATCGGCACGGACTTACGAATGCGAATGCGGTTCATTTCATGTCTTCAAAACATGAGGAGGTGAAAGGAAAAGCTGCTGAAGAGCAGCTTGACAAGCTACCACCCTCTTGTTTACAGAGGCAACAGCAGGTCATACAATATAAATATACAGATCAGCACACGCACACGCACGCGCGCGCGCGCGCACACACACACACACACACACACACACACACACACACACACACACACACACACACACACACACACACACACACACACACACACACACACACACACACACACACACACACACACACACACACACACACGCACGCACACACACACACACGCACGCACGCACACGCACACGCACGCACGCACACGCACTCCGCGCGCGCGCGGAGACGGACACGCGGAGACGTATCTTAACGTGTGATGCGAAGCCTCGTCTCTTTGAGCGCCCTAGCCCGTTTCTGGAAAGTTATAACTATCTTATTTAAGAGCGGGTTGCATTTTGTTGTGCCGCTCTAGGCCATCCTTCGCCCAGCAACTTAGACAGGCCCCGGCTTTCTGCATGCCGTGTCCAGCGAGCTTGGAGCTCGAGTTTTAAGCGTTTCTCCTCTGTGCGGGTTTGTTGCTGTATAGATGTTTTAAGCGTTATAAAAGTCCGGTTCCTCTTCTCGTGTCTCGTCGTCCTTCTATCGTCTGCCTCTCTGCTGTCAGTCTAACGCTAAATAACCTAGCACCTTGAAGGAATCTAGGTGTGAAGAGGGAGGAGCCTATAATCTTTACTCCAGTGAAAGAGAAAGCAAGCGAAGATGCCAGCAATTGAGGCCATTCGGGGAGCTCGCTCGGGAATGAGGGCGCACCCTCGAGAGTTTTGCTTCTGAAAGCGCAGTAGAGTGCCGCTCAGGCGGCAGTGTGCAACCCGCGCGCCCCTTTTTGGCTTGCGAAGCCTGCGCCTTCCGCGGACGAGGCGCAGCCACTCACGTCGGGTCACGTGGCGATGTGTCCGCGCCCGGACTAAACCGAACTTCTCTCCATCATGTGAATGGGACTTTAGAAGAAAGGTGGGAACATTTTTTCCCAATTTACTCTGGTCTCAAAGGATTAAACAAGCACTTGTAGATTTCACTTCCCCACTTCATCTCGAAATGAGGTGATCACAAGATGAAAGTTATTTAAATGTACTGTCGTATTGACGTTTTCCGCAATCCAGTTTTTCGGCGCATTTAAACTTACTAGAATAAGCTTCCCAAAGATACTGTACAATGTTTGTCAGCGCCGACCACTCCAACTAAGACCAACTTCTTCCCTTCGTCACCAACGCGTATAAAACTGCGGCGCAAGCCACCCACTGGATTCTCTCCCTTCCTTCTTCTGCACGGCCGCGAGCACTCCCTGCAGGATTGATACTGTTCTTCGCTACCTTCCCCTATATCGACTCATCTCTAAGCAAGAGGAACGCACGGGCCAAAATAATGTCAAAAATAAATGTGGGGTTAGTAAAAACCTGTACCTGCTAGGCAATGACAGGTTTAAACCATTCAAACATAAACATTCAAACAGTTAATGAGAATTTATGCCATATTCAGCTATATTGGAAAAGCCTTCGACAATGTTGCTCACAATCGTCTTATATTTAAACTTGGAAATCTTAACATAAACATAATGTCTTGAACTGGATTGCTAACTTTTTAACTAACAGACAGCAGTTTGTGTCTGCCAATGAATTTCGCTCCGCACTAACCCATATAAGGTCGGGTGTGCCTCAAGGTTCGGTGCTTGGGCCGACGTGCAACGTGCCCCGTGCGCACTGTGTTAACAGTTGTACGCTCTTGTCACAGGCACAAACCGCTTGGCTGCACTCAGCGCCCGCACCGGACCAAGCCAGCTCTCCACGCCGGACTTGAGCTTGTTACGCCGGATTTTCCGCAAGTTGTACCAGGAGGCGTGACCGTCAGCTGCGCAGAACTACTGCGCTGCCCTACGCCAGTGCCAGGAGCTACAAAAGGAGCCACATCAGCGCAGCTAGCCTCACTTGGCAGCAGCGACGTGCCCCGTGCGCACTGTGTTAACAGTTGTACGCTCTTGTCACAGGTTAGTGTTATCGCCGTTTCGATTCCTTGACTTATCTTCTGTATTGGGTGTCGTCGCTGCTGCCTGATTTTGGACTTGTGCCTGCAGTGCTTTATTATCTTGTTGCACCCGAAAGGCTGCTTGCTTTCAAATGTCTAAAGAGTTAAATAAGCTGAAGGAAGAAATGAGGGCTGAATTAGTTAAACTTAAAGACGAAGTAAAACTTGAACTGAAGGCCTTTCGAGAGGCTATGGAAAGAGATTTGCGAAACGAAATTCGTGAGCTAAAAACCGAGCAAAAAAGCTTGACCGAGAGCCTTGAGTTCGCGCATGGGACAATAGAGGACATCAAAAAACAACTGGATGATGAGGTTTCCAAAAACGTGCAACTATCAACTGATAATGAGGCGCTGTGTGCCAGATGCGCATCTCTCGAAAGTAAATTGCAAAATGCAGAAAGCAGGCTTACTCATGCTGAACAATATTCAAGGAAGTGTAACATTGAAATACAAGGAATAGCAGAGACTGAAGGCGAATCCCTGAGTGACATTCTCTCTAAAATTGGCAACACCATCTCAGAACCGATAGAAGAAGCTGACATTGAAGTCTGCCATCGCGTGCCGACGCGAACTGCTGGGAAGTCGCACATCCTCGTCCAATTCAAATCCCGCAGGAAGCGAGACATTGTCCTGACGAAGGCGAAAAAAACACGGCTTACAAGCAAAGACATCGGCCTAGACAAATCAGATGCAATATATGTTAATGAGCACCTCTGTCCCGCATTGAAGAAACTACTTGCAATGGCTGTGAAAAAAAAATATGAGTGTAACTGGAAATCGGTGTGGTCCTACAACGAGAAAATCTTTGCCAAGCAGGCAGATAACACGCCCACTGTGCATGTGACAGGTGAGGACGTTGTCGACAAGATTTTTTCTACTCAAGCGGGCAACACAGCTCGTGATGCCTATAACGTGTGATTGCCGACATCGTGCTCATCTGGCTATCTGCTTCGTGTTTTCAAGCATTGAAAGATGGATTATCAGGAGCTTACTCTGCCATCTGATGTGAATTTTGATTATTTATCATGCGAATCAGTTATGCATATCAATGCACGTTCAGTGAACCGTAAAGAAGATGACATTGTCCTTTTATTACAGCAATTTTGCTCTCAATTTTCTGTCCTAATGCTGTCGGAAACTTGGTATACAAACAGCAGCAAAATGTTGGAACTAGATGGTTACAATAACTTCTTTCTTAATCGTAAAAACAGCAGGGGTGGTGGCGTCGCAATTCTAGTTGCAAAGCACAAGAAGTGTGAAATTTTGCCGGAATTCAGTAAGACCACTGTGGATTATGAAATCTTAACGCTGAAAAATAAACAAGAAATAATTTCTGTCTTGTATCGTCCACCAACTGGGAATGTTGCACGCTTCTTAGAATTTTATGAAGACTTCTTGGAATTTATTTGTAAAAACAACCTTAGGCTCATCAGTGGTGGTGATTTTAACATAAACATGTTAGAGGAAAATAACTGTGTTCGTGACTTTAGCACAAAACTGGTTTCATCTGGTTTCATAAATGTGATTAAAACACCAACTCGAATTACATGTTCTACATCATCCATGCTAGATCTCATTGTTACGAATCTTGACACTAAAATTTACAATGCAGGCACAGTTGCCTGCGACGTTAGTGATCACTGTCCTACTTTCTTAACATATCGCACTGATTCACTGGACAGGAATGTGAAAAGGGAAACATTTTTTGTTCAGCGCATTACCGAAGGAAAGCTAATCTCGTTCAAGAATGAAATCATGAACCAAGATTGGTCTGCCGTGCTAAAAAATGTGGATGCGAATGACGCGTATAACGAATTCATAAATCGTTTTGTGTGCATCTATGCTAAACATTTCCCTTTGCAAACTATCGTGCCAACAAAAAAGATTAAGAAACCATGGGTCACTCGAGAACACTTACAAATGATCAAAAATAAAAATCGTCACTTTCATTCTTTCTTGCGTTCACGTTCAAAAGAAACTCTAAAGGAGTTTAAAATATTGCGGAATAAGTTAAACGCTGAGCTTCGGAGAGCCAAATCTTTATACTATGAGCAGTTATTTGCAGACTGCGCTCGACAACGCCCGGATGCTGCATGGAAAGCAATAAACACTGTTTTGGGTCGTAAAAGTAAAAGTTCCCTTCCGGATGTTTTAACACATGAAGGTGTTGAATTGAGCGGTAAAGCGCTTGCGGATTACCTTAACAATTATTTTGTGAGTATTGCAAATCCTTGTGACTATCCTCCAGATACAACTGGAATCTCCACTAGTACAATGAAAACAATATACCTTCAGCCTACTGATGAGCAGGAGATTTATTACACTTTCATGTTGCTCCGAAACAGTAAGGCGCTTGATATTGAAAACATTCAAATCATGCCGATAAAGTATGTATTGACCTTACTTACATCCGTACTTGCTTACATATTTAATTTAATACTGGATTCGGGCGTCTTTCCTGAAAAAATGAAATGTGCCAGGGTTTCTGTAATCTTCAAGGGCGGCGACCCAAACTTGGCAACAAACTATCGCCCAATTTCAGTCCTCCCTGTATTTTCTAAGGCACTAGAAAAAATCATTTTTGCTCGTATAACTAACTTTTTTAACAAAGAAAACATAATAACAAATGCACAGTTCGGTTTTAGGAAGGACAGATCGACGGAAACTGCTTTACTAACATTAAAAGAAAATATTTTACGAAACATAGAAAGTAATTTGTTCTCGTTGGCTGTTTTTATAGATTTCAGCAAGGCTTTTGACTGTCTGGACCATAACATTCTTCTATCCAAAATACAAGCTTACGGGATCCGCGGCACGTGTCTAGCTTTGCTGAAGTGCTACCTCAGCAACAGGTTTCAGAGAGTGTTTGTCAAAAACTGCAGCTCATCCCTTTTTCCGATAAAGAGTGGCGTACCCCAGGGAAGTGTGTTAGGTCCGCTGTTGTTCAATACATACGTTAATGACTTGGTGAATATTGATAACACAGTAAAACTAGTGATATATGCTGATGATAGTACTATTCTTATTTCTGGCCCAAATGCTGATGGTTTAATCATGCAATGTAATGAATTTTTAGCTAAGCTATCCACATGGTCCAAGTTAAACAGACTTCAAATCAATTGCACTAAAACTAAAGCTATTATATTCCGCGCTAAAAACAAATTAGTTGAAATAAATCACACTATAACCTATGAGCACCAAGAAATTGAAATCGTTGACAACTTAAAATATTAGGTGTACATTTTTCCTCACATCTAACCTGGGATGCTCACATTGATCACCTTCGTAAAAAACTTTCCTCGATTACAGGAGTTATATCGCGCTGTCGTACTGTACTTCCACCCAAGATAAAACTTCAAGTATATCATGCTTTGTTTAACTCTCATTTAAGATACTGCAGTCTAGTTTGGTGCACAACCACAAAAACCAATTTAAATAAACTCCTGGTTTTACAGAAAAAAATCATCCGTTACATAGCAAATATTGAGCCCATGGAAACTACAAAGGGTGCATTTGAATCATTCAATATCATAAGTGTAGACAAGTTGTATGAATTTCGCCTATTACAGTCAATCTACTTTTCCTCCCCTGAAGTTACTAACCTTCTAAAGTCCTTGGCATCCTTAGAGCGACGAAATATTAGCGTGCAAACAAGAAATGTTGATGCGTGGGCAGTTCCTCATTTTCGTACATTTTATAAATATCAGTCACTTACCCATAACCTCCCTACAATACTAAACAAATATAGACACACAGTGGGCTTGAACAAAAAACAATTACATTCCTGTTTTGTGCAGTTGTGATCCATTAATTTTTGTTTGTTGTTTCCACGTATGTGCTTTTCAGTTGTTTTATTTTGGTTTCAGTTCATTACTGGTAGATTTATGTGATTGACATCATTATTACCTGTCACAGTAACTGTTTTATTATTTCCCTATTACTGTCTACCTATGTACTATTCATCTATTATGTTTCTATTCTTTACGCTGCTGCCTTGTAATGGTCTCTTGGGCCTCGTCAAGCTTTTGTGTAGCTTTTAGCCCAAGAGACCATCCAGTTGTCTTCTGGAAAATAAAGATGTATGTATAAACATTAATGACACAAGCAGCAACCTCACTTTTGCAATTAGGCCGTTTGCGGACGACTGTGGTATTTACAGCAAGATTACTGACCGTCATGACACTAATGCTTTCTTGGGATGGTGTTGCGCAAACGAAAAGACGTACACAGGAAAAGTAGAAGATGACAGAATGAGCGCAGATTTGCGCTCTATCTGTCGTCTTCTACTTTTCCTGTGTACGTCTTGCCGTTTGCGCAACACCATCCCAAGAAAGCTATGCACCAACTCGCCCAGAAAGAAGTTCTACATTACATGACACTAATGCTTTGCAATCAGATCTTGACAAAATCGCTAATTGTTGCGAACAATGGAATATGAAAATCAACGTCTTGGAAACGACAGTTGTGTAATTTGCAACCGCTAGAGTCACTGAGCCCATCTTTTATTCTATAGGCAACGTACGTGGCCATTGAAAAAGTTCCTGCAATCAAATATCTAGGTGTCTACATTCTGATTTGATATGGCGCAAACCCATTGATTATAACAACTAAACTATCCAAAACCCTCGGTTTCATTAGGCGTAACTTGTACTTTGCAAATCACGTGATCAAACATTTAGCATACACAACTTTAGTCAGATCACAACTAGAATATGGGGGTTTGGTCTGGATCCCGCATCAAGCATATCTTGCCGAGAAACTCGAATCACTTCAGACTAAGGCACCTAGGTTTATCACAAGAAAATAAGCTCGCTACTCCAGAATCACAGATATTAAATCACCTCTAAATTTAAGCTCACTTGACAAGCGAAGACTCTGCTACTTCACTTTCACAAGCTTTACCACAATTTTTCGCCGTTCACAGAATCTCATATTAAACCAGCACATCGCATTTTTCCCCGATTAGACCATGCACTGCTTTAAAGTGCAACCCAAGATCGCTCACACAAAACTTATGCGAGATTCGCCATTGTTCCTTGCCATTTATCATTGGAATAAACTATCTTCAGAAATCGTTCCCGAAAATAATTACAACGTATTTGTTAACAAATTGAAGTGCTTACTCCATGCTGGTTCTTAATAGAATATTATCAGAATTGTATTCTTTTATACCTTGTATTGAGCATTGTATTGTGGTCCACGTGTGTGCGTGTTCTCGAACACTTCTTTTATCCTGTTATGTTCCCTGTTTATCGGAGCGCATGTTTGTTTACGCTTTTCTGATTTTATATTTCTTTCTCTATGTAATACGATCACGCTATTGGGTTTTTTTTTGTCAACCCATGTAATGTCTGTAAAGGGCCTTTGGGTATGTGAAAAAAAAATAAACGGGGCAGGAAGAGTGTGACCAGAAGAGAACAGTTTAGTAGGGAAAGCCACTTGCAAAACGAAAATGGGGCACGCTAACACCGTAACATGTTCTCAAACGCCTCAACAAGCAAAGAGGGATGAGATCCGTCACGCAAGCTGATTTATTCATGAAAGACAGATCTTAATGAAATTTAAAGCGCCAAAAAAGGGAGGTTTATGAAGCGCAAAAAGAAAGAAGTAATGAGCATGAAATGAAGCGCAGAAGAGGGGTAGCCGGGAACAGAGATATTGTCACCGATAAACGGTCGAAGAACTCAAAACCAGGTTTAATAAGACGTCCTGGGAATGCAAGACAGCAGGGAGCTCGAGCGAGGAAGAAGACAAAACCGCTAGCCCCTCGAGTGCGCAAGGCATGGCAAGTCCCATCTAAAATAGTTCGGCCGCGGTATGGCGCCACTGGATTGCTTAGTACTGTGGCATTATTCCCCCTCTCTGAAGGGCAACGACTCGGTGCCGCAACAATGAGAAGCAGGAAGGCAAGGGACGGCGAAAGTTCCGGCGGCTGGTGTAGACACGCCCAACGCGCTAGCGGGCGTGGTACGGCTTCATCCGTGCGACATGGAGGACTTCGGGGGTCGGCCGTCTAGAGGAGCGAACTGTTCCCTGGGGGAAAACTTCATAGTTTACCTCACTGACTTGGCGGAGTACCTCGTAGGGGCCAAAATATCGGCGCAGAAGGTTTTCGGAGCGCCCACGCATGCGGATTGGGCTCCAAACCCAGACTTGTTCGCCGGGCTGGTAACTAACAGCTAGGTGGCGGAGGTTATAGCGGCGCGCGTCGTGGGCTTGCTGGTGCCGGGTGCGCTGTCGGGCGAGTTGGCGGGCGGCCTCGGCGTGACGAACGAATTGGGCAGCACCCATAACAGATGAGGTACTACTAGTCGGAAGCAGCATGGCTTCCAGCATGGTTGTGGCTTCGCGACCATGCACTAAACGAAATTGAGTGAAGCGCGTCGTTTCTTGTAGAGCAGTGTTGTAAGCAAATGTGACGTAAGGGAATATGGCGTCCCAGTTGCGGTGGTCTGCGTCGACATACATGGAAATCATGTCGGCGATCGTTTTGTTGAGCCGTTCGGTTAGTCCGTTCGTTTGAGGGTGGTAAGCTGTTGTTTTGCGGTGACTTGTGCCGATAAGGTGCACAACCTCCTGCGTAAGGGCCGAGGTGAACGCCGTTCCCCTGTCAGTTACAACGATGATGGGTGCACTGTGATGAAGCACAAAGGGAGAGCTTTAGTTTCACAGTACCGGCTGAGGTAGTCAGGTGACCACAATGTAGCGGTTACCCAGCGAGGACTCCGGAAATGGGCCGAGTAAGTCCATGCCGACTTGATGGAAGGGGAGTTGCGGCGGATCAATTGGCTGCAGTAGTCCGGCTGGCTTAGTCGGCGGCGTCTTGCGACGTTGGCACTCGCGGCAAGTTCTGACGTAACGCTGGACAATTGCAGCAACCCTCGGCCAGTAGTACTTTTGGCGTATCCGCGCCAAAGTGCGGGAAAACCCCAGATGACCAGAAGATGGGTCATTGCACGCCTGCAGGACTTCGTCGCGCAAGGCCGCAGGTACGACGAGCAGATAGGCAGCTTCCGTCGGGTTGTAGTTTTTCTTATACAGAACGCCATCGCGCAAACAGAATGATGACAGTCCACGTGAGAAGACTCGCGGGGGCGACGCAGCGCTTCCTTCAAGATACTCAATGAGAGGCCGTAGTTCACTGTCATCCCTTTGGTGCTGAGTGAGGACGGACGTGGAGATGGCGCCGAGAAAAACAGAATCGTCGTCGGGATCAGCTCGGTTGTCCTCGATAGGAGCACGAGACTGACAGTCGGCATCACTGTGCTTCCTGCCGGACTTATACACGATGGTGACATCGAACCCTTGAAGGCGAAGGCTCCAGCGTGCAAGCCGTCCCGAGGGATCTTTGAGGTTCGCCAGCCAACAAAGCGAATGGTGATCACTGACGACTCTAAAAGGGCGGCCGTGTAAATACGGGCGAAATTTGGTCACTGCCCACGCAAATGGCATGCATTCTTTTTCAGTAGTGGAATAGTTCGCCTCCGAGCGCGACAAAGTGCGGCTTGCGTATGCGATGACGCGTTCGAGACCATCCAGTAACTGCACAAGGACCGCACCGAGGCCGATGTTGCTGGCGTCGGTGTGCAGTTCAGTGTCGGCTGACTCATCGAAGTGGCCAAGGATGGGCGTACTTTGGAGACGAGTGCGGAAATCTTCGAAGGCCTGTTGTTGCTCCTGGCCCCAGAGGAACGGTTCGACATCTTTCGTGAGGCGGGTGAGGGGCTCAGCGATCTGGGAGAAGTTCGGCACAAAACGCCGATAATAGGCGCAGAGACCCAGAAAGCGGCGCACACTGCGCTTATCGGTTGGCACGGGAAAAGCAGCGACGGCGGCTGTCTTATCGGGGTCAGGGCTGACTCCTTAGCGCTCACGATGTGGCCGAGAAACTTCAACTCCTGGAAAGCGAAGTGGAACTTTTCGGGCTTGAGGGAAAGACAGGTTGAACGAATTGCTGCGAACACAGCACGCAGGCGCCTTAAGTGCTTTTCGAACGTGGCGGAGAAGAGGACTACGTCATCTAGGTACACTAGGCAGGACTGCCATTTTAGATCGGCAAGCGCGGTGTCCATCATCCGCTGAAAGGTAGCAGGAGCCGTGCAAAGGCCGAAAGTAAGCACCCGGAATTCGTACAGACCATCCGGTGTAAAAAAGGCGGTCTTTTCCCGGTCGCGTTCGTCCACCTCGATTATTCAATAGCCACTGCGTAAATCTAGTGACGAGAAGTACGTGGCGTGGCTTAACCGGTCCAGGGAGTCATCAATGCTTGGCAGAGGATAAACATCTTTTTTGGTGACTTTGTTTAGACGCCTGTAATCAACACAGAACCGTAGGGTGCCATCTTTCTTCGCCACTAGAACAACAGGCGATGCCCACGAGCTCGTCGACGGTTGTATCACGTCGTCTTGGAGTATTTCTTGAACTTGTTGGCGAATGGCATCCCGTTCCTTCGAAGAGATCCGATAAGGCGGCTGGCATAACGGTCGCTTGTTTGCGTCAACTATAATGCGGTGCTTTATGAGCGGAGTCTGCCGAACCTTGCAGGTCGAGGCAAAACTGTCGCGGAAAGATTCAATATGCTCTCGAGGCATCGTTTCTGATTAGACGAGAGGTTCGGGTTCACGTCGGTTTTTATGGGAGTGGTCGGTGCCTCCACTGATGCCGGGATTTAGGACAGCGCGTGCTGTTCCGCGAATTCGCTAAGTTCTTCGAAATACGCTATAGCTATTCTGCCAGGCAAACACTGGGGTTCAGAACCAAAATTGGTCACTAAAAGTTCGGTTCGCCCACTGTTCAATTCAATAATTCCGCGAGCTACACAGACTTGCCGACCCAGGAGCAGTGAGATGTTGGTTTCAGCGATGCCACGAGTGCTGGGGCTGTTATCACACTCGACGGTAACAAACTTGCTGGCTCTGGACAGGATAAATACGTTAGAACCTTCCTCAAGCCCGTGGCTAACCGTCTGCTCATTACAGAAAAATCGGCGCCGGTATCCACGAGTGCGGTAATATCGTGGTTGTCGGCGGATACTAGTCGGTCGCAGCGCGTCGGTGAGGT
The DNA here is from genome assembly GCF_052857255.1 of Amblyomma americanum. Classification (NCBI taxonomy): domain Eukaryota; kingdom Metazoa; phylum Arthropoda; class Arachnida; order Ixodida; family Ixodidae; genus Amblyomma; species Amblyomma americanum. Next base: position 3,570,255 of record NC_135499.1, read on the forward strand.
CGTCGGGTCAGGTCGTCGTCGGTTGGAGCGTCGCAGCGAATCGTCGGGTGGAGGCTCTTGACTCGGTCCAGTAGCGGCAGCCCTACCCCTGGAGGACGCCGTCTTCAGTTTTCCCGACGTGGGGACGTGCCTCTGAAAAAGGATGACGGGCGGCCGGGCGAAGAGAATCGCCTTTGGAATGGCGATCGGGACTGACGTCGCTGCGAGGCCGAAGATTGCACGTTATGAGCGAAGTACTGTTCGATATCCCGTGGTCTTCCACCGTAGCGTGCTCGAGGTGCGTCAGGTGAAAACCCCCTTAAACCCATTCTGCAGTAGAGGCAGTGGCGGACGATGTGGCCGGGCTCCCCGCAGTGGTTACAGAGCGGCCAATTGTTTGGCGTACGCCAAACGCGCGCTTTGCTCACGGGTGGCCTGAACTCCTGCGGCACGGAGGGTACAGTTGCGACTGGCTCCTGCAGGTATGGCACAGGAGCTACGGGGGAAATGGCTCACATCGCTGGCCCGGGAATTCGTAGCGCCTCGCTGTACGTCATAACGGAGGGCGCCGGGTGTGGAGCTGGGGGTGGCTGCACAACTCTTCGGATTTCTTCGCGGACCACGTCCGTTACGGCAGCTACGCTGACCTCTGGAGCTTCAAAGCGAAGTTTCGCCAGTTCCTCGCGCACAAGGCTTCTTACAAGCTCCCGAAGCTTCTCGGCGGGCAGCGACGTAGGCATGTACTGGGAAGCGGCTGCTACAGTAGCCTGACGTCCGTAGTGGGCGCCCCGTTCCTGCAGAGAGCGCTCGATACCCATTGCCTCCTTGGTGAAGTCGGACACTGTTCGTGGCGGGTCACGGACCAGTCCGGCAAACAGCTGCTCTTTTACGCAACGCAGTAAGTGGCGTACCTTCTGGGCTTCGGGCATAACAGGGTCGGTCCGATTGAACAGTCGCGTCATGTCCTCTATGATTGGATTGGAAAACATTTAATTCGTCAGAAAAGGCAGAATGCAGACGATCCGTGCTAGGTGGCTATCAGTCCACGGCTGACAGCGACCTGGGTAGCCCATTCAATGACCCGGGTTTGAACTCCCAGGTCTGAGCTGACCAACACGGCCTCCCACTGCTCGAGAGTAGGAACCTGTATTAGAGATTTCGGGGGTGGCTCCTCTTTACAATTCCACAGTAGGTGATCATAAGTGGCTAAATCACCACATAATGTACATGCAGGGTCGCATTCACCGGGGTAGAATTTTGACAACAGGTAAGGCGTCATGAAGGATCGCGTCTGGAGTCGCCTCCAAGTGGTCTCCTGCTCCTTATTAAAGGCTTTGTCTGGAGGAGGGAATATCCTCCCTTCAAGTTTAAAATGATTAGTAATATTGTGAAAAGATGATAGGCCGTCCTTCGACCTTCGAGGACGAATGGCGGGACACTCCCGGAATGCTGAGTTGTCTGGCTAGCCGCGGTGGATGTCATGGCCCTTACCGGCGCTGTCAGTTGGCCGAACTCCGGTTGTAGGCCTCGCAGACGGCGGCTCGCCTTGTGGATGGGTGTTGAGTCCACGCGTAAAGAACAGGCGTCAAGAGTGTCCTCGTAGTCAGAGTACATGGGACGCTACCCAGCTGCTCCACCAAATGCGTCACCGATAAACGGTCGAAGCACTCAAAACCAGGTTTAATTAGACGTCCTTGGAGTGCAAGACAGCAGGGAGCTCGAGCGAGAATGAAGACAAAACCTCTAGCCCCTCGAGTGCGCAAGGCATGGCAAGTCCCATCTAAAACAGTTCGGCCGCGGTATGGCGCTTTTGGATTGCTTGGTACTGTGGCAACATTCATGAGTGATCTGAAGCGGATGCGAAAAAACTCACAAGGCAAAGCGCAAGACACAGAAACAGAAAAACAACCAGGCCCACCCTACGCCATGAAAAAAAAAATTAGCTGCGGTTTAACTACTGGTAAACCTGGTTAGAGAGCGAAACCTGTGCTGTATCGGGCAACTAGACGCGCCTTGGCGTCTGTAACGTTGAGTGCGCTCCGCACAGATGATAGGCAGCGCGCCCATCCTGCCACCCTGCCACGTAGAAGATTAATGGTTGATCGCGAGTGGTTAGTCACCTAATGAACGCTGCGACCTATTCTACCGCCCTCTACCGGCGAATCTAAACGTGAAAGGTCAAGTGGTGCGACACAACGGTCGACCACATATGTTAAGGCCGCTATAGCCGCACTTCACTTCTGGCTCACTTGAAGGTCAACGCACGGAGAAATCGGCTTCACCCAGTGTAGTGAAGCTTTCGCATCAAAATTCCGGGCAACGCCCAGACATCAGGTGCCCTGGCAAAGATGCCCCGTGCGTAAATTATTATTTCGCCACTGCACTTCCCAGTGCGCACGAACGACCGCGCGGAACGTAGCCCGCACTGTCGGGATCGAACGCACTGCGGTAAGCAAACGTGGCAAACGACTCGCGTGCGAGGCAACCAAATAGACTAATTCGTTACCCAGAACCCCGGGGTCTGCTGGGACATGAAAAAGTGAAATCGAGCGACCAGGGGAAATCTTCCCCAGGAGTCCGTTAATGTCCGCAACAGTCAGCGGTGGTGTGCAAGGGGAGCGCTGACAACAGAGATGAATAATCCGAGTGTATCCACACAGTGTCCGTAAGGCACGTTCGCACCACCTCCGCAAACGCCACAAGTTAAGCGCAATATGCACCAGAAGCGCCCCCCACAAGAAACCGGCTGAAAGAACGAATCCGGCCTCCGGCACCGAACGCGACGAACTCCCCGCTGGCAGCGGCAGAAGTGAACGCACTGTCCGTGTAAACGTGGAGCACAGGCGACAACGTCCAATGCAGCATCTACATCTAGGCGAACAGGTGCAAGTGTCACAACCTCTGCCGGATGTGTTGCAAGACAGTCTTCATATGGCGCAGACACCCCTGAAGCACAAAACCGTCGCTCGCCGAACGCAGTGCCGACATGCCTTACCAATAGAAAAAAAAATTGGATGCAACGATGGCGTAGAGGTAGAGCGTCCGCCTCGCGTGCAAGAGGACGGGGCTCGAATCCCGGTGCCGCGCAATTCTCTACCGGGCTTGAAATAAAAAACCGTGCCCGGGTCGACGGAATTGCAGAAGCAGGCCTTGGGTGCGGCCTGATCTCGGTGACCAGAACCGAAAACGCATTCACTCACCAGAACAGCATATGACCGCCCTGGTGTAGTACTTCGCCGTAATCTTCTATGAACAAACCAATTAACCCTCGGCCATCAGTCCCCAGCGGCTACTGACCACGGCAGGTGCTAAGAATCACTGGCTCCGGACAGGCCGCTATTGGAATCTGAACCACGCAACGTTTAACCTTAGAACTTTATCTAGTGAGGCTAGCACTAGCAGCGCTGTTCGAGGAACTAGCGGGCATTAAATGGGATGTCATAGGGCTTAGTTATGTCAGGAGGACAGGCGAGGCGTATACAGTAATAAAGGACGGGCACATACTGTGCTATCGCGGATTAGCGGATACACGAGAACTAGGTGAGGCATTCCTCATTAATCAGGATATAGCTGGCAACGTAGAGGAGCTGTATAGTATTAACGAAAGGGTGACAGCTATCGTAATTAGGCTGAATAGGAGGTACAATCTGAAAGTGGTGCAGGCCTACGCGCCGACATCCAGTCACGATGACCATACCGTTGAAAGCTTCCATGGAGACGTGAAATCAGCAACGAGCAAAGTAAAATGACAGTACACAGTACTGATTGGTCACTTCAATGCGAAGATGAGCAAGATGCAGGCCGGCAACCAGGCGGTAGGCGACTATGGGATAGGTTCTTGGTATAGCAGGGGAGAGATATTAGTAGAGCTCACAGATAGAAATAATTTACGGATCATGAATACCTTCTTCCGCAAACGAGAAAACAGCAAGTGGACCTGGAGGAGCCCCAATGGTGAGACTAAAAATGAAATCGACTTCATGCTATGCGCTAAACCTGGCTTCATTCAGGATGTGGCCGTCCTCGGAAAGGTGCGTTGTTCGACCACAGAATGGTAAGGTCTAGAATTAGCTTAGACTTGAAGAGGGAACGGAAGAAGCTAGTGAAGGGGAAGTCCACTAACGAGTTAGCGGTAAGAGGGAAAATAGAGGAATTCAGGATATCGCTGCTGGACAGATATTCAGCTTTTTCATTTTTCGCACATAATGCTGTCTGAGAAAGCAATGCAGATTCCTGAAATTTCGTCAAGATTCCTTTAGTAGTTTTGCAGTTACAGAGGTGTGCTTTATACAGTACGCTTAGTCATTCCCATAGCACAAGAGGCTACTTCGCTCCGCTTCTTTGCGACATGATTTTTTTCAAAATGTTTGATTTTTTCACAAGGTGAAACAACAGTCCTCCCAGGCTCTCATGAATCTTTTCTGGCTGCACTGGCACCGCTATCGCTTCTTTAATTTGAGAGCGAAATTTTCTCCTTTATCAAAGAGGCATGAGAAACGAGCGAGCCACAGTGTCTGCGAACCGCTAGTTGCTGCATGTCGAGACGTAGAAAATGACGAGTAACCCTTCTTACGAAAGCAAAAATGGTCGGCACGCTCGTCTCTGGCAACTTGGTACATTGTCGAGGCAAAATTTGCAAAATTCAGCTGTCGTGTTAATAGTAGCCACCACCACTTTCGGGCCGGATGCCAATCCAATAGCGGCTGACAGCTTGATCCGGAAATGCGACACCTGGCATGACAGTATTGTAAAAAGAAAAACAAACTTGGCAGCAAAAGTGCAGGTTTTCGTGCGCTGTAGCCGACCACCGCTTTTCAAAACAATTTGGCTCTGTGCTCTCATATTTGCTGCTCATAGTGACTCCACTATTGTGCTTACATTTTAGTAAAATACGTAACCTACGGAATTAAAATTAGAGCCAATTTCTCCTTGCTGTTTCTATTTCATTTCATTCTTTGGGTCGAGTGGACGCTTACTTCCCAAGCAAGTTTTGGCGAACGGTTACTGTAGCCCGAAATCTCTTCAGTGGTGCGTTAGAATGTCTTGACCGGTAAAAAAAGTTGCCAAAAAGACGAAATGGTCACTAAGCGTTGAAAGGACAGCCCCACTCGAGGCCGGAAAAGTCCTGCGCAAGCTACTCATGGGCAGGAGGTTAAGAGGAAGGCTGCCTGACTTCGCAGACCATAGGGCACCAGAGGTCAAAAAGCACACCCAAGCCCACCCTCAGAGGCGTCCATTAGAAGCGCTCGGCGAGCATGACACCGTAAGGCTGCTCGACAAGAGAAGGTGGACCGTCGCTCATGCATGGTCCGTACGGAAGACGGGAGTCAGCTTCGTCGCAACCGTTAGCATTTGCTCCGAACAAACGAAGAGCTCGACCCGTCACTGCAAACCATTCCTGACTATACGGAAGACGACTGTGCTTCTCCGCGCGGCACCACAGGAGTCCCCGGGAAACTGGAGCCCCACGTGTGACGATCAAGCCCGGCTGCCCACGCTCCTCAAGGGTACCCTGCGCCAGGGCCACATAGTCCCCCGGAAAGCACGAATCCCAAGCCGGACGACGCTGGGCTTCACCGGAGCACCCGGTTAAGGAAACAGCCCACCCGCCTCGCATATCGAAAGGACGTTCAGCAATCTGCTGTTGTGTTCTGCTCGTTTGTTTTTCTTTTTTAGAGAGAGAGAGAGAGATGTATCGGATCTGGCAACCAGGCTCTTCAAGATTGGCAACCATGCTGTGCAAGCCGGCCAGCTGGGTTGCTGATATAGGAGAGCAAGCGCCAAATAAGCGCCTATGTTGCTCTGCACCTCGAGCTGAGGGGTTGTTTGCGTGGCTTGCTACCTTGAATGACACAGTCTCCACAAAGGTGATCACGGCAATGGGGGTTTTCCCCAGTTTGCGCACCGACACCACGTTGGGGTCCTCGTTGTTTGTTTGTTTGTTTGTTTATTCATACTGTCAACCCAAATAAGGGCGTTTAAAGGAGTGGAAAAATAAAAAAAGGAAAGATAACAAGTGTCGCTCCAATTCAAACGAGAAACGACAATGCAAAATAGTGTTAATATCTATAAAAATGACATGCATTGAACAAAGGCAAAAATAAGCTCGTATTATGCACATCAGAAACAGAATTACATACTCAGACGCATTCATATCAGAGAAGATAAGAGCCTTTAAACCAGCAGTAAAAGCACTAACAAATGAAGATATGTCAATTGGATATTGTAGTTCGTTCTATTCTTTAATCGCTCTTGGAAAAAAGCTATATTTGAAGGTATCTTTCCGGGTAACTGGTGGCTGTATGTATAAACCGTGCTTGTGTCTGGAGCGTTGATCTGGTGAAATTACACAAAATTCAGGAAAATTAATTTTAGCCAATTTACGTCGGTTATTCGCACCGTGTGGGTCCCTTATTATTTTAGAATATTCAATAATTGGCTTTATTACCATCTTAGAGGCTATGGTTTTCACTTCAGGCGTTGCATTATAGTCTGCGCCTGAGTTCCCACATGACTTCATTTGCCTTGCTACATACTTCATTGATGTGCGTATTTCACCTAAAATCCGGAGTGAATATTAAGCCTACATATTTATATTCTGTAATGCATTTTAGTTCGTGTGGACCGATGCTGTAATTATAGCTCAGGGACACCTTCTTCCTTATTATAGTCATACAGACTGATGTGACTGGGTTAAGTGATATTTTCCATTCATTGCACCAGTTTGGAATTTTGTGTAAATTGTTTTTAAGGTCTATCTGGTCACTTAAATATTCAACCCTATTATATATGAGGCAGTCGTCTGAGAACATTATTATGAGAACGGTTATTTCAGAAGGCAAATAATTAATAAAAATAAGAAATAACCGAGGCTCTATAACACTGTCTTGAGGTACTCCACATAAAACAGGTTTAGACCTTGATTTAATTTTATTTATTTCAACATACTGCTCACGAGACTGAAGGCAGGCTGTAAGCCATTTTTTTTAATTAGGACTTCAAAATATTATATTCATTTTTTAGCAGTAGTTTAGGATGTCATACTTTAGCAAACGCTTTGGCGAAGTCTAAAAAAGTTATATCAATCTGTTCTCGGCTATTTATTGTTTGTGAAAGCTCATGAACTGACGAATAAGCTGAGTTAATGTAGACAACCTTTTAGGAAAACCATGTTGCACTTGTGATAATAAATTGTAAGTTTCCAGATAATTTGAGAGATGATTGCAGACTATGTGCTCACTGCTGTTCGGAGCAGGTACACCTAAGTGAAATGGGCCTGTAGTTACCTACGTCTGATGTGCTCCCACTTTTGTGAACCGAAATTTTTTTGCCTTGTTTCCAGGCTGCAGGAAATGTTTCTTGGGTAAGCGTAGATTGAAAAGATTACAGCAAGATAGTTAGCCACCCACTGAGCATACCTATATAGAAACTCATTCCGGTGGATTTCTTTGTGTTAATGCGCAGAAGGTTCAGGACTCCTTCGTACATCAGAAGGTCAGGCACTGGAGGGCGGTCACAGAGTCATAAAAGTATGGAAGTGTGCCATCAACGTTGGTGTACGCGGGGGAAAAAACGGATTGAAATTTTCAGCACGTACTTGAGTACTTCGTTCATCCTCAGCTTTGTGCTGTTTCATTGTGGGGTTTACATATCTCAAAAAAATTGGCTAGGTGATTCCCAAAGAAAATCTTGAAGTATTACATTAAAGAATCTCTCCTTGGATTCCTTCACAAGAGGATTTAAATCTAGCCTCATGTTATGAAGTAAAGTCCTGTTCTGGGCGCTCGGGTCTCGAGAACAAGCTTTCCGTTTCCTTTCAATCCTCCGTTTGACATGAAGTATTTCCCTTGTAAGCCATTGGTCTTTTTTCCTCTTCACTTTTTGACGCTCTTCGGAATAAATTGCCTAATACAATGCATTGTAATCTTGGAAAAACGTCCCATAGGTCATCAGTGCCACCATTTGATTCATAAATAGATATGAAGATATCAAACACAGCTTTCAAGGTAATCCCAAACACTAACATCCCCAGCAGATTGAAAGACCAGATATTGGATGCTTGATTCCTGGTGCATGTAGAACCAGGACATGTTCAAGGACAAAATATTTTATGATCGCATAACCCTTCATGAACAAGGCATGCGTTCACATACATTAAAATAAGATTAAAATAAAATTAAGTACTGATGACCTGGATGCACATACCATCGTAAATTCGTTAACAAGCTGAGTTAAATTGTACAAAAATACAAAATCTAAAAACACCTCAGAAGAACAAACATCTGTCTCCGGCCACGTACGAATCTCAATCAATAGCTGCGAGAAGAAAATCACCTATTAATAGTAAGCTCTCTTGCTCTTTCATATACGTTTCTATGAATTCTCTTAGTTGCAAGATATGTTCTACAGGAGAGCTCGGAGCCCTGTATACGCCACCAATGAATAGAGTGCGATTATTCAGTTTTGTTTTAATGTATACAGCCTCAATATCACCTGGTACTTCCAAAGCGGAAAAAGCGATGTTACTCTTGACCAGACGAACCACGCCTCCGCCTCTTCCATCTCGATCCCTCCTAACGAGCGTGTAATGTGATATCACTATCGGGTACATTTTTGTGCCACCAAGTTTCCGTAACTACGGCAATGTCAGGTTCATGATCAATAACTAAAGCTTCAAGCGAGTGCACTTTATTTAATACGCTTCTCGCATTTACAGTGATAATTTTGAAGCCAGCATGTTGACCCTGCACACGTCAATTATCATTTTTCCCTGAATCACTTCCCAGCTTGCACTTTTCCTCACGCTCTTCATTCCAGCTGTACAGCGTGTTGTTGACCTTCAATTTATGAAAAATGAGCTTTACCTTTTTTTCCTTCCTTCATTTCCTCACTTGCCGAGCGCCATAGTTTTTTACTTATTTCCTGTACTCTTATAGAGAAATCCTGACTGATACTGTAATCCGTATCCTTCAGTTTAGTGCAATCCTGCATAACTATCATTTTATCCCTATGGTTAGCTACCGTCAGGATTTATTTATTTACTTCCATTATATTGCAGACCCTCATTTGAGTCCAGGCAGGGAGGGCAGAAAAAATACATTCACTCAATACAAGAGCAGCTACATCGTAAAACACAGAATAAAATTGTCTAATGTAGTATATATATATAAAATAGCTCACAGAGTGCCTTGTAAAAATCAACAACCGGTATTACTCGTAGAGGCAGGGCGTTCTATTCGTCAATCGTTCGCGGAAAAAAAAAGACAATTTAAAAGCGTTAGTATGCGCGAAGTATGATGCTAATGTGTGATTATGATGACGACGTGTTCTACGCATTTCTGAAAACTACGCTTGGGGGATTGGAGAAATGCCTAGTTTTCTATGAATTAGTTGGTGAAGGAAGAATAGTCGGGCTCTCTTGCGTCTCACGTGGAGTGGTTTAATATAATTTGCTGCCATTAACGAAGTGGGGAATCAGTCCTATTGTACCTATTAAATGTAAAACGTACTGCACGTCTCTGTAGTTTTTCTCATTCTCTTATGTCTTTTTTTTTGCATGGTGGTCCAAAAAGATAGCGGCATATTCGATTTTTGCTCTTATAAGCGTATTGTAGGCTAATAAATTGCAGCTCCTAGGTGCGCCCCTAAGCTTATGGCGAAGAAAACCAAGTTTAAGTAAAGCTGAGGATTTAATGTGGTCTATATGGTCATTCCATTTAATTGCGAGTTTACTACAACACCAAGATACTTATACCTTTACACTTCTTGAACTGAAACGCCATTAAAGCAATAGTTGAAGAAAAACGAATTTTTCTTCCTTGTTATTCGCAGGAGCACACTCTTCTGAGCATTTATTCCCATGCTCCATTTTACACTCCAGGAAACGACACTAAGCAGAGCGTTATCTAAATGTTCCTGGTCAGAAACGGAAGATACCGGAGTATATATCATGCAATCATCGGCAAACAGAACAATCTTAACAGCTGGATTAATACCGGGAACAAAATTTTTTACATAAATTAAAAAAGTAGGGGACCAAGCACACTTCCCTGAGGGACCCCAGAGGTTACAGGGAGTGGGGAAGAACAACTATCGCCAATCTCCACAAACTGCGTTCTCTGTTCTAGATAAGCTGCAATCCAAGCAATGAGCGGAGGTGGTACACCAATCAGCTTCAGTTTTCAAAGAAGCTTGCTATATGGCACCTTTCTTCAATGGCTTTGGCGAAATCTAGAAATAGAACATCAATTTGGCCTGACTTGTCTAAAGCTGCACTGAAATTATGAATGGCTATTATCAGTAGGGTAGTGGTAGAGAATCCCTTCCTAAAGCCGTGCTGAGCAGGGTTTAAGGCACAATTACTGTTTAATATTGCAAGTGTATGATTTGCAATAATATGTTCTATAATCTTACAACAGGATCTCGTAGATGAGATCGGGCGGTAGTTTACACAGAGTCGATCATCATCTTTATAAACAGGAATAACCTTTCCTGTGAGTTAATCAGGCGGCAAGAAACAAGAAGATAAGGAATCAAGTAACATTGTGGACAAAAAACGAGACAATGATTCAGCATAGCGCCGCAAAAATGCATTAGGGATGCCATCTCGGCCGGGAGAACACTTCGCATGTAATTGGAGTAGAACTTAAATGACACCTTCACCAGATACAATGTCTAAAGCTTCAAAGGAATCACGAACAAAACCGTCAATATTTTCATTTTCTGCAGTTGGGAATATAGAGGTGAAATAATTATTAAAAGCTGTGGCAATGCGCATTTGGCACGTAACGACGCATCCATTCTTGACTATTTCTTCAATCGGCTTATGAGACTCTCTGATATGATTGCAAAACTTAGCAGTATACCTTTTTATGAATTCCGGGGGACACTCTGTGAAGTACCGTTTCCTGGAAATGATAATATTCCAAGAATGTTCAGCGGCCAGTTCTGCTAAAAGATCAATTTTTGCCCGTTTTAAGCCCTTCAGGCGCTTCAATTTACGTTTCAGATGAATAATGTTACGATTAATCCACGTATTCTTATTTCACGGCTTTTTTTTTGTCTGGAATAAAATTCAGCAGACAAAACTCACAGTAGTCGAGGGTTTGACGGCATACCGTCTGGTCAGGTATCATGGTGACGCAGATTGCTGGTCACTGGCCAAAGTCAAAAGATGAAAAGACGTTTCGGGAGCACTACGGCTTCTTGTTCACTGTGAAACAATCGGCGCACGGATCCGTTCTTTTGTAGCACCCAGTAGCGTTTTTAATGATTTGGCATGGATAGGATGTAGAGTTCCGTCGTTCCTGTTTAATGTGTTAGACAATGTCTGTATGATAAGGGATTCAAGATTCTGCCGTGATGATGTGTTCTTTCCTGTTGTCAATATCTTAACTTGATCGCAGTTAATCTCGTGGCCGGATTCTTGCACATGCTCGGCGATGGCGTTAGATGCTGCTTTCTGCTTTCGGACGTAGTTCTGGTGCTCTCCCAGGCGTCTCCTGAAGCCCTTTGTTTCACCGATATATATTGATGAGCAATCGGCGCAGTCAATCTCATACACAACACCTGGAAATCGTGGCCTCGGAATACCTCCTGTAAACTGGCGGTGAATAGCATCGGCGAGATCGTGTCGCTCTGCCTGACATCCTTCCCTATTGGAATTTAATTTCTGATATTATGCACGCCTATGGTAGATGAGCACCCGCTATAGATATTTTCCAGTATTTTTACATCAGGCTCTTCTACAAACTGGTTCCGCAATGTCTCCATGACTCCTGCAGTAACGACTGAATCAAATCAATTCCCTTAATTTATAAAGACTCTATATAGTCGGTTATACTCGGCTCATTTATCTATCACCTTACTAATGGTGTAAATACGGTCTTTTGTCGGGTACCCTTTACGGAAGCCTGCATGATCATTTGGTTGGTTGAAGTGTAATGTTGTCCTGACTCTATTAGCGATTACCTTATAGGGACCCAACAGTAGGCTGATTACTGTGTAAATATTTAGGTCGTTGAAGTCTCCTTTCTCATGGATTAAGATTATATTCTTCTAAGCTTTCGGTACGCTCCACGTCAGAGGCATTCTGTATACAGGACAATTTTTTGCAGAAAAATCTACCCTTCATTGTTGAACAGACCTGCTGCTACCTATCCTCACCAGCTGCTTTCCCCCTTTGCATTGCTCCTAAAGCTTTCTCTACTCCCTCTTTCTTTAAAAGGCGTCCGTCATAGCCTGAGTCGCCTTGCGACGTTAAACCCTCATAAATTATCCTTTGTTAATGGCTGGATGTCCCAGTTCTAAGCGCTACCTCCTCTCTCATTAACGTTCTTATTACACTGGCTACTGTTTGTTTGGTTACATTCGATCTGTGTAGAACTGCTTGGCTACATTAACTCACTCCTTATCCCTTAACTCATATATTTGGTTTTTACTTACACCTGATCTCCTATTCACTACATTTAGGCTACCTCCTTTCTTTAGAGAATGTTCGATTGCTGCACATTAAACTTCCCTAAGTTGGCTAGATTGCTCTTGATAGCTCTGCCAGTTCAGCTCTGGCTGTTGGATTAGACGCCTTCATGCTTTGAAGTTTCTTGATAAGATATTTAGTCTCCTGAATATGGTTGCCGGTGCCCTGTCGGACCAACCTACCGCCTACTTCTACTGCACATTCCGTAATGTTAGCTGTGCGGTTATGTAGTGCTTGAACATCAAGGTCGTCGCCTTAGTTAAACCCTAATATCTGGTCTGTAGCGATATCCTGATTCCTCTACTTTCCGTCCAGCCTCTCTCTAATGGGCTTCCGCTCTACTAGTTTCTTCCATTCCTTCTTTGCGGAACGAGGATTCTTAACATTGTTTTCTTTAATACATGTCCTTTCTGCAGATCTGCCGTAACCCCAGATTAAATGGCAATGCCCGAGACGAGCTTGGAAGATATACCATTAGCATTACATGCCGTAGGAACCTTATGGTACCTATAAAGAAGACCTGTAATATGTGAGGATTTGGCCTCTAGGAAGCTAACATGACCACCCTGGCATTTTTGTCATAAAATATTACACCTAATGATCTAAATGAGTGTACGATTTCTTAGGGAATATTCTGAAGAATTATATTCTCGGTCAGATAGTTGTTTTTACCTCTGAAAACAGCTATTGTCTTGCCTGTATTATTCCATAACGCGTTCCTATTATTTCACTTTTGTGTTTGCGCCCGCATTCTCTGAGGCATTTCTCAAATCACCTATATTCTGTCCGGCAAGTGTCTTCAGCGTAGATGATAAATAAGTCGTGGGGAGTAGCATGCACAATGTTGATGTAGACGTGAAAAAGAAAAGGACCTAAGTAGGACCTTTTGCTGGGCTAGTTGGTGCATGTTACTAATAAAAGAAGCGCCAACAAAGACAAGACGTAAGAAGTCGCACGGACAAGCGCTTGTCCGTGTCACTTCTCTTACGTATTCTCTCTGTTGGCGCTTCTTTTCTTAGTAAAAGGACCTAAAATGCTCCCCTGTGAAACACCATAGCATTCAGATTGCATATCTGATAGGAAGCCATTTATAGTTACTGCCTGTTTGTAATGAGGACGTATGATTGCACGAGCGATAATGCATGACCGCGGAAACCACAGCGCTCAGGCTTAGCAAGGATAATGAGTGCAAAAGTGCTATTCTCATAGGGAAGCTCCGGGCAAGATCTTGCGATGCATTTGCGATTAATGCGGAAGTGAGCAAGGTCTTGCAATATGTGCGAGTTCGCTTCAAACGAATAAATGAAATATGAAAGGGGGTTTAATAGCTCAGGCACCACCAGAACCAGGGAGGCAGAACCAGGCGCAGAATGAGGCCTTCTAGGCGTCCGCGGTTATTCTAGAGCCCGGCAGCAGCACGCGCTCAGCGATAGCACTGCCGCTACCTCGTTGTCACATCTTCGTCTTTACAATGGCCCCCGGGGATGAAAGGAGCCATCCTGGCGACTCAAGGCGTAGTGCAGATCAAGGGGTCATGGTAAGGCCTGAGGCGACTGACATGCACCGTTTCACGGCCACAACGGCGAAGGTCAGAGGTGGGTGTCAGTGGTTCGACGACATAGTTCACAGGTGAAGGTTGAGAAAGAACACGGTAGGGACCTTGATATTTGGCTTGGAATTTGGACGGCAGGCCAGGAGAGCCAGCAGGGATCCAGAGCCAAACAAGTGAGCCGGGGGAAAGGGTACGTGAGTTTGACTACCGGAACCCCGACGCTCTTTTTGTCGATTCTGGTCAGCGGACGTGAGGGAACGGGCGAGCTGGCGGCATTCCTCGGCATACTTGGCAATTTCAGAAGCAGTTGCGCAGTCAGATGCATCAAGATGGTAGGGAAGAATGGTGTCAAGCATGCTTGTAGGTTCGCGGCCGTAAAGAAGAAAGAACGGAGAATAGCCTGTGGTGGACTGGACGGCGGTATTATATGCGTAGGTGACGAACGGAAGAACGAGGTCCCAGTTGGAATGGTCGGGACTGATATACATGGTGAGCATGTCACCGAGTATCCGGTTAAACCGTTCGGTGAGGCCGTTGGTCTGAGGATGGTACGCTATGCAGGTTCTGTGAACGATGCGGCACTCTTGCAGAAGCGCCTGGACAACCTCGGATAAAAACACACGGCCGCGGTCGCTCAGAAGCTCACGAGGGGCGCCGTGGCGGGGAATGAGCTGGCGGAGAATGAAGAAGGCCACGTCTCGCGCTGTAGCCGCCGGAAGAGCCGCCGTTTCAGCATAGCGCGTGAGATGGTCTATGGCGACTATAACCCAACGGTGACCTGAAGGGGTAGAGGGCAGGGGCCCGTAAAGGTCGATGCCGACGCGATCAAAAAGACGGGCAGGGCAAGGTAATGGCTGCGATGGGCCAGAAAGGCGCTTTGACGGAGACTTGCGGCGTTGGCACGCAATGCATGAGTGAATGTACTTGCGTAAAAAGCGGTACATTCCACGCCAGTAGTACCGGTGCCGAAGTCGAGTGTAGGTTTTCAAAACACCAGCATGAGCAGTCTGGGGGTCGGCATGGACAGAGGCGCAGACTTCAGCTCGTAGTTGGCGAGGGATGACGAGGAGCCATTTTCGACCGTCGGGCATGTAATTGCGACGATAGAGGAGACCGTAATGCAGTGTGAAGTGGCGGGCTTGTCGCCGAAGTGAGCGAGAGGCAGCTGCCGTAGGGGGCCCAGACAGATGGTGCACGAGAGATGTAATCCAGGGGTCCTTGCGCTGTTCCACAAGAATGTTTTCCGGGTGCAACGAGGACAGCTCGGGGTCAATGGTCGAGATGGTCGCAGTGTCGGAAGGCAGCGGAGACCGGGAGAGGGCGTCAGCGTCAGAGTGCTTACGGCCAGAGCGGTAGACGACTCGAATGTCGTACTCCTGGAGGCGCAGAGCCCAGCGGCCAAGGCGACCCGATGGATCCTTCAACGATGACAGCCAGCACAAAGCGTGATGATCGGTGACCACGTCGAAGGGGTGGCCGTAGAGGTATGGTCGGAATTTGGTTATCGCCCACAAAATGGTCAAGCATTCTTTTTCTGACCGAGTAATTGATCTCGGCCTTGGACAGCGTGCGGCTCGAATAGGCGACAACGTATTCTGGAAATCCAGGTATTCGCTGGGCGAGCACAGCACCAATGCCCACGCCGCTAGCATCCGTGTGTACTTCTGTCGGGACGTTAGGGTCGTAATGGCGAAGGATGGGAGGTGAAGTAAGGAGTCGACGTAGGGTAACAAAAGCTTCATCGCACTCAGAGGACCATGACGACAAGGAGTTCTGGGCTTGAAGCCGCGTCAAAGGCGAAATGATTGTAGCGAAATTTCGGATGAAGCGCCGAAAGTAGGAACAGAGGCCAATGAAACTCCGCAGTTCTTTGAGAGTAGAGGGCTTTGGAAAGTCGGCAACAGCGCGAAGCATTGCCGGATCCGGAAGGATGCCCGGTTTGGATACGACATGGCCGAGTACGGTCAGTTGGCGAGCGCCGAAGTGGCATTTCTTCAAATTTAGTTGCAGGCCGGCGGCGGTGAGGCAGGTCAACACTTGGGGCAGACGAGTCAGATGTGTGGAGAAGTCGGCCGAGAAAACAACGATGTCGTCGAGGTAGCAAAGACACGTCTTCCAGCGCGCAAAACGTTATCCATCATGCGTTCGAATGTTGCGGGGGCATTGCAAAGACCAAATGGCATGACGTTAAATTCGTATAGTCCGTCGGGCGTGACGAAAGCAGTTTTTTCACGATCGCATTTGGACATGGGGATTTGCCAGTATCCAGAACGCAGATCCAGGGACGAAAAGAATTCCGCACCTTGCAGACAATCGAGGGCGTCATCGATACGTGGTAGAGGATAAACGTCTTTCCTAGTTACTGTGTTTAGGCGGCGATAATCCACACAGAATCTTATGGAGCCATCTTTCTTTTGAACCAGCACACCGGGGATGACCAAGGGCTGTGCGACGGCTGTATAATCCCACGCTCGAGCATGTCGTCCACTTGCTCGTTGAGGACTCGACGCTCTGTCGCTGACACGCGATATGGGCGCTGTCGCAGAGGTGGATGGGAGCCGGTATCGATGGTATGGTGGACATGTGAAGAACGCCCGAGGGGAGACAGGCACGCGTCAAACGATGAAAGAAATTGGTGTAACAGGTGGAACAGCTGGTCACGGTAGGGAGAAGTGAGATCTTGACCGATGGCGCTATACAGAATGCCAGAGGGCGGTGGGGGTGACAGGGGAACAGGAGTAAGAGAGTCCAGCGATGGCGGGAGAGCAGTTTCTCGGTCGTCGTCAAGTTGCAGAAGTTCAGCCGGTTCGACGCACCCAAGGCATTCACCATGAATCAGGGTCACTGGAGATGAGAGAGGGTTGCTGACGAGCATGGCTGTCGTTCCGGAGGTCACCGTGAGGACAGCGAAGGGTAGCGGCATGTTCTTGCGGCGAAGAAATAACTCCGAGGGGGTAAAGAGTACAGATACAGCAGGTTGGTTGCGTGGTGAGGCGCACGAGAGGGATACAAGGACAGAGGAATTTGCCGGGAGCTCGACATCGTGAGACAGGTGTACTTTGGCCGGATATTCAGGAGACGGTGCGGCCGGGTAGGCGTTGGGCAGGGCAGAGAAAGTAACTTCGGCGCGGACACAATCGACGACGGCGGAGTGCTCAGAAAGAAAGTCCCATCCTAGAATTACGTCATGGGAGCAAGAGGAGAGGATCAGGAATTGAATGATGTACAAGACGTCTTGAATAAAGACTCGCGCGGTGCAGGTTGCGAGCGGCTCGACCTGTTCGGCGGTAGCAGTGCGAAGAGAAACTCCCGAAAATGGCGTCATGACTTTCTTCAGTTTTCGACAAAATTTCGCGTCCATAATTGAGACAGCAGCTCCGGTGTCCACGAGAGCACAGGTTGCAACACCTTCGACAAAAACATCAATAACGTTTGCTGGTGAGAGCAGAGGCCTTGTAGAGTTCCCAGGGGACGCAGCTCTTGCCTCGGGAACTGCGCTCATTAGTTTTCCGCAGCGGAAGGGCTGGCCCGACGGCGCATAGGAGATAGGGAACGGCGCCGCGGAGAAGAGGAACGATGAGAGGTGGCAGCCTGGCGGTTGGTGGAGGAGGCAGGAGGCAATGGGTCCGCTTGCACGCGGGGCGGCTCTATGTAAGACCCATACGCAGATGGTGGCAGGACATCAGCAGGCGAAGAAGGACGTCTGCGGCAGTAGCGGGCTACATGGCCGGCGAAGCCGCAGGCAAAGCAAATAGGCCTATTGTCGCGAGTACGCCACAAACGACCGTAGTGCGAGACTGCCGGCGTGAAGCGAGGCGACGGTTGTGCCACCTGAGCCCGATACGAGAAATCAGGCGGGGGCGTCGAAGGTGGCGGCGCTTGAGTGGCGTCTTGAAAAGGGCTCAAGGGATGGGATGGTGGTCTGGCAAGAACGGCGGCGTACGTAAGAGGGGCAGCCACAGGTTGCTGGGGCAAGGGTGGCAGGGCCTCCGCGACTTGGGCTCGGATCGTCTGCTGAAGGGTGGGAGACAGCGCTGGCGGGGGGTTCCGAACTCCAGAGATGAGCGCTAGTTGGCGTGCGATCTCCTCTCGAATGAACTTCTGAATGTCATGCCTGAGCTGCTGCCCTCCTGCGGTCTCGACATCAGCGGACAGGACGTCGGCAGGCTGTACGGTGTGACGAGTGAGGACGCGTTGCTTGCGGAGCTCCTCGTAGCTCTGGCACAAGCTGATGACGGAGGCCACGTTGGCCGGCTGCTTGGCTAGAAGCATTTGGAACGCACCTTCATCGATACCCTTCATGATATTTTGGATCTTATCAGCCTCGGTCATATCGCTGTTCACGCGCTTACAAAGATCCACCACGTCCTCAATATAACTAGTAAATATCTCGCCAGGCTGCTGAGCCCGTTCGCGTATGCGCTGTTCGGCGCGAAGTTTGCGCACGCCAGGACGGCCAAATACCTAAGTGAAACTCGTCTTGAACGTGGACCATGTGGCGATATCGGCTTCGTGGTTACGGAACCAGAGGTTGGCGACATCAGCCAGGTAAAAGATGACGTTGTTTAGTTTCATGGCGTCGTCCCAGCGGTTGTGCGTGCTGACCCGTTCGTAGGAAGCCAGCCAGTCCTCGACGTCAGAGTCGCCGAGCCCACTGAAGACAGCCGGGTCCCGTTGTCGAGGTGTGCCGGAGCAGACAAGCGGAGCAGCCGGTGGCTGGGGAGCCAGGGGGGCGTTATTCGGCATTGCTAACGTTACAGTGCCGCTGCGGAGCTCCAGGACTGGATCAGGAGCAACCTCCACCACTTGAAAGGGGGTTTAATAGCTGAGGCACCACCAGAACCAGGGAGGCAGAACCAGGCGCAGAACGAGGCCTTCTAGGCGTCCGCGGTTATTCTAGAGCCCGGCAGCAGCACGCGCTCAGCGATAGCACTGCCGCTACCTCGTTGTCACATCTTCGTCTTTACAAATACAATAAAAAAGCTAATCTTGGCTGGCCTGTGCACGACAGCATTATGCTTTTGCCGCAGCAGATCACGCCTCGTGTTAAACTGCAACATACTCTCGCGCTGTGCAATGCAGGTCGCCGTCTTCAACAACTAATACTACTATCGAACGCCAGACGGGCCAATGACCTAGCAAAGGAAAGCCATGAGACAGTCAGGATAAATACATCATTTCGCAAGTCTACTCAGTTTAACTACGTTAAAACGCTACAGCTTTTTTATGGTTTCATACAATATTCCAGCATTCTGCACTCAGAGTATAACTCTAACTTCCTTTGCTGACACAACAATACTTTGTTTCTCTACTTACAGGTCCAGCCAAGCAGATGTCACGCCCTCAGCATGACGCTGCTCAAGCCGTGCTTTCTGACGTCACACCTTTGATGCATGAAGAGTCACCCGTACTCCGAAAATGCAAGAAAACATCGCATCGACACTGACAAGATCTGCACCTGATTTCATTTAGCGTTGACGCAGGGGAAGAAAGCTTAAAAAGGCAGCGAAACTTATGCACTTCGCCTTGATCTTTGCTTCTCAAACCAGTCTCGGGTGAAACTGCGCATTTTCTGCTTCTGGGACATTTTAAACGAAATCCGCTTACGGCACTCACATCGCTCCCATTGCCAATAGAACGCAAGCAAAACACAAATAACTGATTTTACCTCTAATCTGCGCTTTTAGGCGATAAATAAAGAAGGTTTTCTCTAAGTGCCGTCTCCAGGTGCGTTTGAGATTGAATTTCAGGCTCTGGTGGCGTTCCTGCAGAAGTAAAGCCTAGGTGAAATACTTACGAAGGCAGTTTCTCTCTGCGAAGTAAAGCGTTTCAGGACCAAAAAAGAGGACAGAGAAGAGAGGGCCTTACGCGTAGGCAGTCACATCAGCAGACTTGCGCTGGGCGCGGATAGTGCAGACATTCTGGCACAGCGTTACCGTCGTGTCTCCGGCTCCCGCATACCTAAACAAGACGAAAAGGGCTTTACAAAAGTGCAGGGGACAGCATCCCGAAGGGCGAAATTCAAAGTTTGTGGCGTGCATCAATGTTTTTTTCGGAAACAGATTCTCGCGGCGCCTGTTTGTGTGACATCAGCAGCTGATAACTCCGGTGAAAGTGTCTGTGCAGTGTGAGGCCAAGTGCGGAGGCAAACGTCTGCCACTCAGAAGCCATGGCGGCCAGACCGTTTGAGAGAAAGTAAAAAGTAAGCGGCGGAAGACTTTCGGCCATTGCTGCTCGTCCAAGTTAGCGCCAGGGCGTCGCCTGCCGCTACGACCAGGATGAGGATGCGCCGTATGGGCGGCAGAGCGAAGCACCGTCGTCGGCCCACCGCGCCGCCGAGGCCGTGATGGAGGCATGGCGGTCCGCACGAGCGCCCTGTGTTCGCCATGCGAGCCGCGAGCAACCGAAGTCTCAACGACATCGGCGGCGAGGGGACCAGCGTCAGCACCACCACCCTGATGGGCAGCACCGCGTGGCCACCCGCCAGCACGGTCGCCACCCCTCCGCTGCTGGGACACGCGCTGCGGCCGCCCAGGCCCACGGGTGAGTGCTCTTCAGACGGCTCTTCAGCCCCCAGTGCGGTGAGCCGCGCAGCGCTCACATGAGATAATGATGATGGCTATAGCGATCTGGGAAGCCTCGATTGCTGCGCGCTGCCCGTGATCTCCTTGCGGCAGTCCTCCTCTTCCGCAACTGCTCCTGACTAAAAACGCCACCAGAAAAAAAGCAGCCTGAAAACCAAACATAGATTGGCGAGCTGTTTGCTCGTCGTTTTTAAAGCAACCGGACTGCGCTTGTCACTGTCTCCATTGTTTGGGTGCGGAAAACTGTAGGGGTGCTGGCCATAACTCTGAGTGAGAGGCACAGAAGTCTGACCACAGCAGCATGAGTTACACTGATGTAGGAAGGAACTGCCAACGCTCCGCACTCATCAATATTCAGAGGAGAAAGTGCTTTTTTGTTTTATGCTCCTGTTCCGACATTTTGTTCTTGGCTTCATTTGCTATAGCGCACCAGCTTAGCGTTGTTTGTGATATCGCGGAGGTTATAATAATCGCTTGACATTACGTTGTGTCAGTGTACGCGTGTTTTTTTTTTTGGGGGGGGGGGGAGGGGGGTTAGCGTGCGTCACTCTGTGAGGTGGGTGTTGTTGCCCAGAGGACAAATGTGTTGGTTTATTCGTCAAGCTCGCTAAGAACTTTCACAAAACATGGAACAATTGCAGGTTTTCAATGTGTCTCTTGACACAACAAGAATGTAACGGAGGGCAACAAGGGAAAGCTTAGCTTACAATGCAGAAACTGTGGAGAGGAATCTGCGCGTCGTGGTGCCAAACCATGATACCTGCGTTCGAAAGAATCGGGATTCTTTCTCGACACAACAAGAACGCAAAGCACGGCAAAGAGAGCCAGGTTAGCTTGCACTACCGTAAATGTGGACAGGGATACACGCGTCGTCGAACCAAGCCATGAGTACCTTCGTTCGAGAGAATCAGGATGGTTTATAGACACAAGAACGTAAAGGACGGTAACCAGGGCCAGGTTAACTTGCACTACCGTAAATGTGGAGAGTAATGCACGCGTCGTCGAACCAAGCCATGAGCACCTTCGTTCGCAAGAATCGGAATTGTTTCTAGACAGAACAAGAACGTAAAGGACGGTAACCAGGGCCAGCTTAGCTTGCACTACCGTAAATGTGGAGAGTAATGCACGCGTCATCGAACCAAGCCATGAGTACCTGCGTTCGAAAGAATCAGAATGGTTTATATACACAACAAGAACGCAAACGACGGCAACCAGCGCCAGCTTAGCTTGCACTGCAGCAAATATGGATACGAATACACGCGCCGTCCAACCAAGCCAAGAGCACCTGCGTTCGACAGAATTTAGATTGTTTCTAGACACCACAAGAACATAAAGGACGGTAACCAGGGCAGGATTAGCTTCCACTGCCATAAATGTGGAGAAGAATCTGCGCCTCGTCGCACCAAGCCATGCGTACCTGCGTTGAAAAGAACCGGGAGTGTTTCTCGAAGCAGCAAGAATGTGAAGGAGGGTAACCAGGGACAGCTTAGCTTGCGCTGCCGTAAATGTGGAGACAAATCTGGCGTCGCCGTACCAAGCCATGAGTACCTGCGTTCCAAAGAACAGGGATTGTTTCTAGAAGCAACAAGGATGCAAAGGACGGTAAACAATGCGAGCTTAGCTTGCGCTGCCGTAAATGTGGAGACGAATCTGCGCGTCGTCGTAGCATGCCATGAGTACCTGCGTTCCAAAGAACCGGGATTGTTTCTCGAAGCAACAAGGATGTAAAGGACGGTAAACAATGCGAGCTTAGCTTGCGCTGCCGTAAATGTGGAGACGAATCTGCGCGTCATCGTACCAAGCCATGAGTACCTGCGTTCCAAAGAACCGGGATTGTTTCTCGAAGCGACAAGGATGTAAAGGACGGTAAACAATGCGAGCTTAGCTTGCGCTGCCGTAAATGTGGAGACGAATCTGCGCGTAGTCGTACCAAGCCATGAGTACCTGCGTTCCAAAGAACCGGGATTGTTTCTCGAAGCAACAAGGATGTAAAGGACGGTAAACAATACGAGCTTAGCTTGCGCTGCCGTAAATGTGGAGACGAATCTGCGCGTAGTCGTACCAAGCCATGAGTACCTGCGTTCCAAAGAACCGGGATTGTTTCTCGAAGCAACAAGGATGTAAAGGACGGTAAACAATGCGAGCTTAGCTTGCGCTGCCGTAAATGTGGAGACGAATCTGCGCGTAGTCGTACCAAGCCATGAATACCTGCGTTCCAAAGAACCGGGATTGTTTCTCGAAGCAACAAGGATGTAAAGGACGGTAAACAATGCGAGCTTAGCTTGCGCTGCCGTAAATGTGGAGACGAATCTGCGCGTCGTCGTACCAAGCCATGAGTACCTGCGTTCCAAAGAACCGGGATTGTTTCTCGAAGCAACAAGGATGTAAAGGACGGTAAACAATGCGAGCTTAGCTTGCGCTGCCGTAAATGTGTGGACGAATCTGCGCGTCGTCGTACCAAGCCATGAGTACCTGCGTTCCAAAGAACCGGGATTGTTTCTCGAAGCGACAAGGATGTAAAGGACGGTAAACAATGCGAGCTTAGCTTGCGCTGCCGTAAATGTGGAGACGAATCTGCGCGTAGTCGTACCAAGCCATGAGTACCTGCGTTCCAAAGAACCGGGATTGTTTCTCGAAGCAACAAGGATGTAAAGGACGGTAAACAATACGAGCTTAGCTTGCGCTGCCGTAAATGTGGAGACGAATCTGCGCGTAGTCGTACCAAGCCATGAGTACCTGCGTTCCAAAGAACCGGGATTGTTTCTCGAAGCAACAAGGATGTAAAGGACGGTAAACAATGCGAGCTTAGCTTGCGCTGCCGTAAATGTGGAGACGAATCTGCGCGTAGTCGTACCAAGCCATGAGTACCTGCGTTCCAAAGAACCGGGATTGTTTCTCGAAGCGACAAGGATGTAAAGGACGGAAAACAATGCGAGCTTAGCTTGCGCTGCCGTAAATATGGAGACGAATCTGCGCGTCGTCGTACCAAGCCATAAATACCTCCGTTCCAAAGAACCGGGATTGTTTCTCGAAGCAACAAGGATGTAAAGGACGGTAAACAATGCGAGCTTAGCTTGCGCTTCCGTAAATGTGGAGACGAATCTGCGCGTCGTCGTACCAAGCCATGAGTACCTGCGTTCCAAAGAACCGGGATTGTTTCTCGAAGCAACAAGGATGTTAAAGGACGGTAAACAATGCGAGCTTAGCTTGCGCTGCCGTAAATGTGGAGACGAATCTGCGCGTCGTCGTACCAAGCCATGAGTACCTGCGTTCCAAAGAACCGGGATTGTTTCTCGAAGCAACAAGGATGTTAAAGGACGGTAAACAATGCGAGCTTAGCTTGCGCTGCCGTAAATGTGGAGACGAATCTGCGCGTCGTCGTACCAAGCCATGAGTACCTGCGTTCCAAAGAACCGGGATTGTTTCTCGAAGCAACAAGGATGTAAAGGACGGTAAACAATGCGAGCTTAGCTTGCGCTTCCGTAAACGTGGAGACGAATCTGCGCGTCGTCGTACCAAGCCATGAGTACCTGCGTTCCAAAGAACCGGGATTGTTTCTCGAAGCAACAAGGATGTAAAGGACGGTAAACAATGCGAGCTTAGCTTGCGCTGCCGTAAATGTGTGGACGAATCTGCGTGTCGTCGTACCAAGCCATGAGTACCTGCGTTCCAAAGAACCGGGATTGTTTCTGGAAGCGACAAGGATGTAAAGGACGGTAAACAATGCGAGCTTAGCTTGCGCTGCCGTAAATGTGGAGACGAATCTGCGCGTCGTCGTACCAAGCCATGAATACCTGCGTTCCAAAGAACCGGGATTGTTTCTCGAAGCAACAAGGATGTAAAGGACGGTAAACAATGCGAGCTTAGCATGCGCTGCCGTAAATGTGGAGACGAATCTGCGCGTCGTCGTACCAAGCCATGAGTACCTGCGTTCCAAAGAACCGGGATTGTTTCTCGAAGCAACAAGGATGTAAAGGACGGTAAACAATGCGAGCTTAGCTTGCGCTGCCGTAAATGTGGAGACGAATCTGCGCGTCGTTGTACCAAGCCATGAGTACCTGCGTTCCAAAGAACCGGGATTGTTTCTCGAAGCAACAGCTTGAACTTCATATTTTAGCATCCCGTGCAAACAAAATTAAGCTCGCCTTTCTCTTCATCACAAGTTTTTTTCACAGCTTCCCACCCGAGAACGTATTCATCCATCCAGCGCAACGTTTATCCCGTCATTCCATTCCAAAGCCGTCTACCCCCCAGCGCGCCCTTATCACAAAATTCCATTAATCATTTTTTCTCCGTACTGCTTCGGACTGAAGCGGCCTTCCCGGCCGCATTGCTTCTTTTACCGTAAGGTGGCAGCCTGGGCATGTTGGTGATTCATGATGAAAATGTACAGCGCAAGGAAAGACGAGGACACAAAGAGGCACATGGAACACAGGAGCGCTGACTCGCAACCGTTTATTTTGAACCTCGGAGCAGCATATATAGCTGGAAAGAAAAAAACGGGCAAATGTCACACATGCGCAGTAAGCAACCCATTCTTATGATGACGCAAGCATTACAGCTTCTTACGAGTAAGAGCAATGGATGGCTTGGCAACGCAGGAGCCACCCAGCCGGTTCATCCTTTCAGCCTCTATTATTTCTCGAGTCAGTTTGCAAAGGTTTTTGGCGATAACAGAGCAATGTTGGTAAGCGGGCTGGCACACGAACATTTCATCTGAATTGCTATCTTTTCATCTGAACTGTTTTTCTTAAATTTTCTGCAATGCGCGTCCAGAAACCCTCCTCTCCGTTCAGACAAATTATTGCATTGTTCTCGGAAGCGGTCGTTTAAACACCTACCGCTTCGTGCTACATTGCTCTACCCACATTTCAAGGGGATGCTGTGGACAATAGAATGCGAGCATTCTGCGAACTTCGTGCGGTGCTTTTTCTTACTCTTGAGATTCTTTAAGCTATATATACTGGTGCGAGATACAAAATCCAGATCCAAAGTCAGCGCTCGTGTGCTCCATGTGCCTTCTTCGTGTCGTCGTCTTTCTTCGCGCTCTACATTTTCATCTCCTTTAGCAGGCCTTCAACATTCAAGGCTGCCATCGAAAACTATTTTTTTTGATAACTGCCCTACCCCCCCCCCCCCCACCCCTCATGTAATACCCCTTGAATGGGGCGGGGCCTTTGAGGAGCTAGATAGTAAATAAATAAATTAATAAACATATGAAAGGAAGCATCAAATAGCAGCCACGCTCATCCCAATCGGTTCTTCCTGCCTGCTGCCCCCTGCAAATGGACAGCGTTAATAAATATTCCCTAGAACAAAAATAAAACAGTCATGAAATTACTTAGAAAATTCGATGCACAGTCTCCACAAAAGCGACTGGCTCTCCACATTGGGCGTCCCGCCTTACAACTTAGGGTGCACAAAAGCCTCTCTCAATGTAAAATGAAAAACCAACTATACGGACCCCGGAGTCCCTTTCTGCACGGATCAATCCAGCGTATTTCTACAACACATTCAGTTATGAC
This sequence comes from Amblyomma americanum, assembly GCF_052857255.1. Lineage (NCBI taxonomy): Eukaryota > Metazoa > Arthropoda > Arachnida > Ixodida > Ixodidae > Amblyomma > Amblyomma americanum. The sequence continues at coordinate 3,596,373 of NC_135499.1, forward strand.
CCTCCGTGCGGTTCCCACACTAAGGACGCTGGTGTATACCGGAAGGGTCACTACCCTGCAATCTAGCTTTGGGGGGGGGGGGGGGGGGTTCTTTGTTGGGCCCCGCTGCTTCGAGGGACGATGACGGGTCGAGGGAATATTTTTCAGTCCGTGTGGCCAAAGCTAATGGGCCCGATCTTCGACGAACAGTCAGCTGAAAGCCGGCCACACGGTGGTGCCTGTCTCTACAAGGGTTGGTGCTGTTATCCGACAATCCGGCGCGCCGTGTAGCTGCGTGTCACTGGCCAGCCTTTCTACCCAGTCCATTACTGCGATGGACCTCTGTACATCCCCACCACCATACGACGCGCCTCATGCTGACTCATCGACCCCTTCCTGAACATTTAAAAATTTTTTAGAGCCAAAAAACTCCGTGTACGCGGTGTCTCCAATCATTTGAATTGAGCGCCTCCGTGACACCCAGGCTGCATCGCCACCATTGCAAGGATGGCGTCAAGCAGCGGCTGAATTCCAAGCACGTCGCCACTTGCGCGTCGGCTTGCTACCACTGCACTTCCCTGGCCCATCAGCCGAGTGCACCGAAGCCAGTTGGTCTGGCAGAAAACTTTGCGCTTGGGGAATTGCGGCGAGTGGCAAGCGCCAGCGAATACAATATTTACGCCACGGCCGCAAGACGCGTTCTTTCTGTTCTCTCTCGGTGGCGTTCTGTTCTCTCTCGGTGGCGTTGGCGCAGGACATTGGGGGGGCAGTTACTGCCGATTGTGGCACGAGTGTTGGGCATCGCTTATTCAAGCCAAATTGCTCGTCATTCGGCGCGTGTAGCAGACCTGCACTCCTCGTTAAGTGTTTTCTTGTAAGTTCATGCTTACGATACCGCTAGTCAATATGCAACAGCTGCTGTGCATGGTGTCAAGCTTGAGTTTGACGTTATGGTCAGTGCTGACTTATTAGACGGAAAACTGTGGTTGTGAGTCCTTCTTTCAAATTATCCAAGATTAATTTCATTAAGAATCTTCCAGGCGCGGTAAAGGCTAGTTTTCATTTACTTTACTGTCGTTTCATATCCCCGAGGACAATAAATACCTTCTTTTTGATAAAGTTTCTTCGTTTCCGGCCACTTATTGCATTTGCAGCTGCGCGAAACTTTTGCGATGCCTTCACAGCGAACGATATGATAATAGCATCATGAGCTATGGCGAAGCGCGGAGCCCGGCGAGATTAGACCTTCAAAATGACGGACCAGGACATTTCCTGCAACCAGAAATCGCAAACCATGTTCAGTACCGATTCCTTTCAAGACTGGCTACTTTAATCTCTATATTTACTTTTCATATGACAGCCCAAACAAACATCACTGCTATGTTACCAGCCTTGCTACCACAGGCAACATTAGCACAGGCTGAAGTGACCATTGGCGGAAGAACACTGTTGCAACGACGCCACCAATATCCTGACAACCTGTTTACGGATCCTTCTGTGATTTTTATTTAACGTTATTACAGCACACATTCTAACGTACCCTTTTATATCCGTCAGGCTACTTAAGAGTTCCACGAAGGAAATATTTATCAAAAACAGCTGATATTATTACTCAAAAATAGAAAATTCCTTTGTTAATTTTCCCGAATCATATCGCAGTTAACAGTTAATAAGTTTTCAGAAAATAAAGAGCGCCATCCATATGAGAGCACCGTTCCTGCGAGGTGCGAAGGTGAGTTTGTTTGCTTGTTAACTGCGGCTCTTGCAGAACCACGTCTTTCTAAAAGAGCATTCCTGAATTTTTCAGTGGGGCTTGAGAACCAGCCCAGGAGAGGTCTCTCGGGAAGCAAAGAAAAGTCCCCGTCGGTGACGAGTGTTTGTGCGCTACATAAACCGAGCTTTTAGAATGATGCCCAATGTTCACTGCGCAAGAACGTAATAGCATTTTTATAATTGCAAAGACCAACTTGCAGGAAGGCGGGAATATTCGAAAGTTTTAATACGGCTCGAATATGTTTCTTATTGGGTCCGTGTTCGATCAAAGAAAGATATTCGGGAATTTCCGATATTCGGCAGCAACCGAATACAGCTCCATAAATCCACCGTAGCAAAGCCACAATATGCGAAGATCCGGTTTCATCATTATCAGCCTGACTACGCCCACTGCAGGGCAAAGGCCTCTCCCATGTCTCTCCAATTAACCCTGTCCTTTGCCAGCTGTGCCCACCCTATGCCTGCAAACTTCTAATTTCATCCGGCCACCAATCCTTCTGCCGCCCCCTGCTACGCTTGCATTCACTTGCAATTCACTCCGTTACCTTTAAGGACCAGCGGCTATCTTGCATTCGCATTACGTGTATGCCCAAGCCCGTATCTTCCTCCTGATTTCAACAAGGTTGTGATTAACCTGCGTTTGACCCACTTTGCCCACTTCCTGTCGCTTAACGTTAGACTAATCATTTTTATTTCCTTAGCTTAAGATGAACCCTTTTTTGTTAGGCTCCACATTTCTGCGCCATAGGTGAGTACCGGTAATATACAGCTCCTATATAACTTTTCCCTGCAGAGATAGTGTAAACTGCCGTTCCTGATCCGAGAGAACCTGCCACATGCTCTACACCCGAATGTTATTCTTTTAGTTATTTCCCTATCCCCATCCGGATCTGCGGTCACTACCTGCCATAAGTGGATGTACTCCCCCACCACTTCCAGCACCTCATTACCAGTTGTAAACTGCTGTTCACTTCCGAGACGGTTGAACATTACTTTGGTATTGTGCGTATTATTAGCTTAAAGTATTGGAATCCAGTAGAAAGGTACCCTTTTCGCTTTCTTCTACGTTTGTTTATAGCGTGGAACCGTCGCTCACACTGTGACTCCAAGGCTTGGTACACATGAGCTAGGCGGAAATTTGGGCGAGTTGGTAACTGTTCATTTTTTGCTCACAGCGCAACAAGAACGGGACACAAGAAGAAAGACTGACAGCGCTTGTTTGTGTCTGTCTTTATTCTCGTGTGTCGTTCTTGTTGCGCTTGGAGCAAAAATTGGTACACATGAGCTGCATCAGCTCATGGGGGCGAGGGGGCTTTCTCGCTGACCACACCTGACGAAAACAAGAGGGCGCGCCAGCCACTTCGAACTGCCGGAACGCGAAAGCGCTCTTTTTTTTTTGCTTGACCCTTCCGTAGGGTGTTACGCACTCAACTCCCACATCGAGTACCACTCTCGCTTCACAGCTCTCGCGGCATGAAATGCTCGGACAGCCGACTCGCGGAATTTTGAGTCGGCCTGAGTCTGAGGCAGAGCAAAATCCGGCCTGCTTCACGTTCATTGGGCACACCTGACACGCGCGAAGGTGTGACGGCGATGCGAGGGCCTCGTCGCTGGACCACGAAACATCATGGCCGCGAGGCTTCACTGTCCGACGATCGCCGCGCATTCTCCAGCCGCCAGAACCCAGCTGCACGCCGCTTACGGAAGCTGGCTTCTCGTTATTACGACGTCAGCGTTCATTCCCCTTTTTTTTGCAGTGGGTAGCGCTAACGTTTACGAAACGACATGAGACAGGGACAGAGAGACGACGAACGGAACGAGAGCTAAACTTCCAACTGTTTTCTTGTTCAGACGAGAAAGGCTTGAAAAGGAAAGGAGGGGTTGTCACACACAGTCATGATTGTTTTGATACAAGATAGGCGCATTCTTTTCTGAAAAATTTCACGGACCGGCTGCTCACATATTCTTCTTTCATCTTCATCATCGTGAAGACACTGATTATTTCTCTTACTTTCTTGACTTTCGATTTCTTGATTGCGGTTGTTTCGCTGAACGACGGTTTGCATGTTTCCTTCATATCTTTGTTTTCCTTGTCTTTGTTTTTCGGGGGGGGGGGGGCAATTTGCGACGTGCTTTGCCAGGTTGCCTGGTTTCGCTATGTTGTTGCATGCACGCTTGTGCTCACTCAGCCTCTGATTCAGGCATCTGCCCGTCTGTCCCAGGTATACCTTCTTGCATGCGAGGGGAATCTTCTAGACAACGCCTCGCACTCATTCATCACATGGGTTCTTGCGCTTGACGCCACACTCTTGCCCACGTCGTCACGCGAATTAACAATCTTGCTGAGCCCTCTCATCTTGATGGGTGCCGACAAAACTGCAGCAATGTCGTGCTTTTCCCAAATTTTTTTAGTCGACATGAAAGATTGTGTAGCACGGCACAACAACAACGCTAATCTTTTTTGTTATCTTTTCTTATTCTAACTGCTCTGTTTCCAGTTTTGGTTTTTTTTAGAATGCTTTCTGCGAATTCTGAGATGAACTGATCTGTTTATCCACTGGTTCTTCAAGTTGGTCTATCATATTGTCATGTAGTGGTGGCGGCAGTCGAAGCAGCGACGAAGACGGACGAAAGGATCTTCTAAAAGAACTGTTTATTGGGCTGACTTGCACCCAAAATGGACTGAATCACTCGGCGCCGGCGAAGCGACAAGCGTGCTCGGCGGTCGTCGAACAGAATGCCGGCCGCTGTCGGCCGTGCTCAATTTAAAGCTGATAGCGAACTTTCGAGATAAAGAGCGCAAAGTTACTAGAACATTCCGGAACAACGTAGAATCAGCTCTGCCTGGCTGCGATCAATCGAGATAAATCTAGTCGCGTCTTGCGTAGCAAACAAGGCGATAAAGTGATGTGGCGGCAGATTTGAAAAACGAACACACTGCAAATATTCGTGGCATTACTCCCCTCTCAAAGAAGCATCGACCCGATGCATTAAACAAATAATGCGATAGTAAGGAAAAAAAACGGATCATGCGAAAATAGAGCATAGAAATGCAGCGGCCTTTAGTGCGCGTAATACGGCTTCAGACGGACTACATGGACAACTTCTGGTCGTACGCGGCGTCGCTGGGATGCAGTCATTGCGTCAGGGATGACTTCATAATCCAGTTCACCCAGCCGACGAAGAACCTTGTACGGGCCGAAATAGCGGCGCAAAAGCTTTTCACTCAATCCACGGCGGCGAATGGGCGTCCACACCCAGACATGGTCTCCTGGCTTGTATTCCGCATTGCGTCTTCGTAGGTTGTAGCGTCTGGCGTCGGACCGCTGCTGATCTTTGATCCGTAATCGGGCAAGCCTTCGAGCTTCTTCTGCGCGTTGAAGGTAGGCGGCAACGTCGACGTTCTCTTCTTCTGTAAAGTTTAATAAGGAGAAGAAGAAGAAGCTTAATAAGGAGAAGAAGAAGAAGCAAGCAGCGGACAGTGTAGAGAAGGTGTCGTTCGTGGACGTGGCTGTCCCTGTTCCCACAGGCGGGCGTGGTCTCACTGGGCGGTGACTGTTCGTATCACTAGCTTCTGATTGCTTGATTGTCTTTCGCTTTTGCAGGGCGCTTGCAGGTCGCTAGGGGCGCATGTCGACGTCTTCTCCTGGCCAGGGGAACTCCCCCTGGTCGGCCAGCCTCCCCCCTAACCAACTCCCCCTGGACGCCTTCTTTCGGGGTGGCGTCGGCACTATTCCCGTGGCCTTGGTTCCATCGGATGGTGGCGCCATTCGACTCAATAACCCGGATGCGGTTCAGACTGCGCTACAGGCGATTACGCCTCACTTCTTAAAAATCTGTGATGTACGGCAGAGGAGGCGTGGTGTGCAGGTCGGCCGACCAGGCCTGCATCATGGATTTGTTAACGTCCACAGCTTTTGGAAGCCAGTCGGTAAGCGCATTTATACCGCCGCACTTGGCGTGCTCTAAAGGGCTGGTGCGAGGCGTTGACCCACGCCTTAGCCCTAAGGAAACACTAGAGAAACTCTCCTCCGCAGGGGTGATTTCTGTACATCGGTGCACTCGGGTTGTTGAGGAAACAAAACTTCCAACTGAAACGGTAATTGCCACCTTTGCGGGTCTCTCCTGTCCATCTGAGTTGAAGGTGTGGCCACTGGTTTTCAGGGTCGATCCGTATTCTTCAAGGCCACTTCAATGCCGCAACTGCTGGAGGTTTGGCCACAGCGCGAACGCCTGCAAGTCGAGCTCAAGGTGCAGTGTGTGTGGTGGTAATCATGACTGTGTAGGAAGGTGTTCAAAAGATGAGATGTGTTGCTTGTGCAGCGGTAGTCACTCCGCCACATATTCTAATTGTCCTGCAAGGGCTGAGGAGGTTAAGGTGCTGGAAGTGTTAGAAAAGCGCCGGTGCTCAAGGCGCGAGGCTATGGCTATTGTTAAGGAAAGGACGTACGGGTACTCAAGTGTGGCAGCACGGCAGACGACTGCGGTCGTGGATTCAAGTCTGTCAGATGCGATTGCTACAGCGGTTGAAAAGGCAATGGCCAAGGTCATGGATCGGCTAGTGAATTCAGTAACAGAGTGCATATCGCAAGTCATGGTGGCGCAAATGACCTCTCCAATAATGACCTCCAATGCTGCGTTCAAGTCATCCGTGGATCCTGCAGTACCTACTGAACTCAGTGCGGAGACGCCTTCCCTTGTTTCAATGCAGCCGCAAAAAGAGCGCACGCCTCCAACTCATGTACCTGAAGTCACGACCGGAGCAATTGATGGGTGTGTTGAGCTGATGGAGCTCGATGCTCGAGCTCAGAAACGTAGCCGGTCTCCTTTGGCCGTTGCTGGTCCGTCTAGCTCCCCTCAATCCAAAACAAAAAAAGAGTAATTCAGGAAAAACTGTCACCACAGCATTTTGGAAAAGGCAGTTGCTGCTGCAGATCTCTCGGCAGAATAGGGTCTCTGAGAGTGCTGCAGTGGAACTGCCGTTCCATTCAATCAGCTTTCACTGATTTAGTAACTCTTTCAAATCGATTTTCTCCTCATGTCATTGCACTTCAAAAAACCTGGTTGTCGAAAGAGTTTTCATTTCAAATGGAACATTATCGAATTTTTAGAATGGACCGCCCATCAAGGGGCGGGAGGTTTGCTTCTGATGGTTTCATCCAGATTCTGTCACAAGGCACGATTGGTGTTTCAGCGGGTGGACGCTCATTGCGAAATTCAGGCAGTGGATCTTTCAGTTCCTGGTTTCCATCCCATTACTGTCGCAAATGTATATTTTCCATCTGGGGTTCATGACTCACGGCCATTAGATTCCTTACTCTCTGTCAGCAGATCACATGTGTTGCTTGTTGGGGATTTCAATTCGCATCACTTGACTTGGGGTTATCTAACAGACCAGTGCGGTTTACATTTATGGGATTGGGCTTGTGTGAATAACCTAAACTGTCATAACTCGGGTTTTCCGACCTTTCTCCGTGGGCACTCCCGATCAGCATTGGATTGAACGTTTTCAACCCCAGGGGTAGCAGTTTCCTCCTGGACTCCGGTTGACTCTGCAACAAACAGTGACCATTTCCCACTCACTTTTGACATTGTGTGTCCGATGACTTCTATCGGCGGATTCAGTTGCACCCTAGTCGATTACAACAAGTTCAAAAGTTCACTCAGTTCAGAACTACACTCTTTGCCGAATTTGTCTCAGGAGAGCAGGGTGTTAGGCTTATGCTCTATTTTAGATCGGGTACGGAGGCAATCAGAGTTTACAGTGTGCGATAGCATAGGCACTTCTCAGAGCCCTTGGTGGAATGCAGAATGTTCAAAGGATTATAGGCGGCGCAAGGCAGCCTGGAAGAAACTTATCCATAATCAATGTCCCCGGAATTGGATCGATTATAAGTTTCTTGCAGCTACCTTCAAGCGCACAGTCGCTAGGGCAAAAGAAAAATATGATGAAGAGAATTATGACCATCTATCAAAATCTAATAACAGACAAGCCTTGTTTCGCTTTCTGAGGTAAAGGAACAGGCTGCCACCGCCTAACAACATTCCCTCTAATGTGCTGACTCCAGTAGAGCTTGCCAGGTCATTAGAAGAAATTGGCAAAGGCTTGGAACACCGTTTTTCGGCTGCGCTCTCTCGCCCACAACTGCTTGGGAATCACTATGATTATTTCCTTAATGTCTCGGTTTCTGAGCTCTCCCAGGTGATAAATCGGTTACCTTCTGCAGCTCCTGGTCCTGACCTTGTCACCTCTGCGATGATTAAAATACTGTTCGACGAATCCCCCAATGCTATATTGGAGCTGGTAAATTACTCTATTAGAACCCCATGGATCCCGGATGTATGGCGTGTTTCCAAAATTATCCCGGTGCTTAAAAAGCCAGGCGAAGGGTTGGTCTTAGACAAAATTCGACCAATTTCATTGACATCGAATCTGGTGAAATTGGTTGAACGCGTGCTGTATGGACGAATCATGCCCATTATTACTGAAAAGGGACTACTTAACCCCTGTCAGATTGGTTTCAAGCCTGGGTGCTCTATATGGTGTGCGCATACTGACCTCGAAAGCCGTGTCCGACTAGCGCGCCGGCGTCGACAGTATGCTGCGCTGGTAACTCTAGACATCTCGAAAGCATATGACAGTGTCGAACATGGGCCTCTGATGTACAGACTACGTGCTCTGGGCTTGCCAAGTTATTTTGTGGAATGGGTGTCAGCTTTCCTGGCTGACAGAGAATTTTATTGTTGTCAACGCGGAGTTTCTACAAGGAAATTTCATCAATATAGAGGTGTGCCTCAGGTGCAGTTCTCTCCCCTGTTCTATTCAACCTCTTACTCAGTTCGATTCCGACTTCCCCTGACGTGACTACGTACGTGTATGCAGACGATATAGCTTTCTTTGCTGCTGCGAGTGATTTACATTCTGTGTATATGCTGTAGGTGTTTGCAGCGCACACGAAACACGGACGGACAGAAAAGGGAACGAAACACAGCGCTGACTTTCAACTGAGCTTTATTGGAAAAATAAGCGACTTTTATACAAAATTTTTTTTAACATGTGACACAGAAGATGTCAAAACGTCCTACTACATGTGCCATCTAAAATCACTGATACTCTAGATAAAAACCCTGAAAAAACACGAATGGAAAACACTGAAAGACACGTGCCGTCTAAACCACCTAAAGGGTGTCATGATCAATAACGGTGAAGGAACAACATTCGAAAAAACTACCAAAAAAACTATGATACCAAAATGCAAAAACAGGGTGAAGCTGTATATGGGCTCCCGTTGTCACAAAAAAATAAAAGATAAAAGAAAATACATTGACAAAAACAGGGCTGAAACGGTATAAAACACATTAACTAGAACAGCATAAGACCCATTATTTAAAGAGTGTTGAAATTTACAGGTGCGCGCCTGCGGCCTGCAAGAATCCAAGTTCTTTATCCAGGAGTACTAAGGACACAGCGCTGACGCACATGTCCCCTTTCTGTTGGATGGCTTTTGCCTCGATAATCTCCCTCGTGGTCTGATCGCTGCTTCTACCTAAAATCGTAGTGTCCTGGAACCGTGGTATGCACTTATTGCATTCGCTGCAGTGTACAGCGAGATTTCCTTCTCGTATGTTTCTCTTGCGCAGTTTGTCATAATTATTGTTGTGTTCTCGGAGTCGGTCCTTAAGGCATCGGCCCGATTGTCCTATATAGACTTTCCCGCAGCTTAACGGAATCTGATACACCACACCCTTGGTACAAGGTACAAACGGAGACCGGTGTTTTTTGGAGCACTGCACACGTGGTGTACCACACGTCTGAGTAAGCTTACAAAGCTTTGACAGCTTTTCCGGGGCTGAAAACAATACTCTCAACTTCACTTTTTTGCCTATTCGTTTCAAATTGTGGGAGATGCTGTGCAAATAGGGTACTACAACCAGGTTTCGTTTTTGTTGACTCTCAGCCGAAGCTTTCATACTTCCTTTGCTTTTACTCTTCACTTCCCTATAGATTCTTTCAGCCACCGAGATGATGATCTGCTCCGGATAACCACTTTCTTTCAACCTTGCAGTCTGTTGATAAAAACTGCGCTCCATGGTATGTGGACAGGATTTTTGCAAAGCATTTGTCAAACACAGGTTAATAATGGAACGTTTTACTAGTTTAGAATGTGCCGAGTTGAACGGTAGGACACTTTTTTTGCCTCGTGGATCCTATGTCCAGCAGATATGATCTCTCGTACACGTGATACTTAAATCTAGGAACCGGATGGTGTCGTTAGTCGGCAGCTCATGCGTTAACACGAGTGGTTCGAACAATCTCTGAAAGACTAACAATGCTTGCGTTACATCTGCCTGGAAAGAATCATTGCTATCATCAAAAAGAATTAAATAATCATCTACATATCTAAACACTTTTACGGCGTTGAACTCTGCCAGGTGACACATCAACATGTTGTCAAGATGGCCTAAAAAAATGTCACTGAGGATGGGTGCCAAGCAAGAAGCTATGCATACACCTTGTTTTTGCAAATATATTTCGTTATTCCAAGTTACGTAAGTGGATCCAAGGTAGAAAGTAAGCATTTCTAAAAATGACTTGACACTCATCCCAACCGCATTCTGGAAAGCCACAGAGCCAAATTTGTCGGTGCTATTTTCAAGGTATGAAAGTAACTCCTTCTGCGGAAGAGTGTAATACAAGTCCTTAATATCTATAGAACATGCTTGCAAGTTCTTGTGATTCTGGCCTTCCAGAAACCCTATGACATCTACCGAGCTCTTAATCTGGAAAGGATCATCAAAAGGGATGGTCTTCAGCTTGTCTTGCAGGAATTGGGAAATTGCTTTCTGCCATGAACCTGTTTCTGACACGATTACTCTGAAAGGGCAACCGAGCTTGTGCGTCTTAGCAGAAAACATGAAATGAAGGCTATTGATTTCGGAGCTGTCAATATTTTGGCCTAAACGGGTCAGGTTCAGCCTCTCACACAATGTTTTGGCTGTTTGTTTCAATTTTGGTAAGCGTACCTTAGAATCTTCACGGAACACTCCTCTGATGGCGTCAAGGGCTTTCAGTCCGAACATTTCCCTGGAGCACACAACAAGGCCTCGTTCTTTATCCTCCGGAAGAACACGCAGCTGGTTCTCACATAAGAAGGATGTCACCTGTGAGAACCAGCTGCGTGTTCTTCCGGAGGAAGAACACGCAGAAGTATCACAAACTCAACGTGAAATCAGAAAGTGAATATTGGTACCAAAGATATTCATTGTGCTGAACAATTGTGAAAAAACTGATTGCACGTGATGAAGCCGACTACCACAGACTTCTCGAACAGAACTTTAAAAAGGAACCAAGCGGTTTTGGGGATTTTGTGCGCAAGCAAAGAAATGATAAGGTTAATGTTGTTGTGATAAAGACGCGCGATGGCATCTGTTTTAAACATCAAGATGTGTGCCAAACTTTTGCTGATCACTTCAGCTCTTGTTTTTTGCGCCATGATAACACAACTGCTGTTATCACTCTTGATGACAGCGCTGACTGTTTAGCTTATGATATTGTCACCGAGCATGAGGTTCTTTCGGCGATTCAGAAACTTAAGCCAAAACTTTCAACAGGAATTGATGAAATTCCCAGCTTCATAATCAAAGGATGCGCTGACATTTTCGGCCCTGTTTTGGCGCATTTGTTCAACTTATCGTTGCGAACTGGTGTTTTCTCTCGTCATTGGAAGTTGTCAGTAGTTGTTCCTGTATTCAAGTCTGGCGATGCTTGTGATGTAAACAACTTTCGTCCTGTGTCACTAATTTGTTCTTTTGCGAAAGTTTTTGAAATGATTATGTGCGAACGCATGGGCTCATACTTCAAACAGAAGATCTCGATTCTGCAGCACGGTTTTTTGAAAGGTCGCTCTGTGGAAACGAATTTATACAGCTTTCTTGATTATACTGGGCCACATGTATTTAATCGTGGTCAGGTAGATGCAGTCTACTTTGACATGACTAAAGCTTTCGATATGGTTTCCCATGAGGTAATTCTGATGAAGATGGAAAGATACGGACTTTGCCCCATATACTGCAGGTGGCTCAAAAGCTACCTTGGCAGCCGCCGTAACATGGTACGATTTTCCGGCTGTGTGTCCAACGAATTTCTGTCATCTTCGGGAGTGCCTCAGGGCTCCAACTTAGGACCGCTGTTGTTTTTAGTGTTTATTAATGATTTGCCGTTACATGTCAAGAACTCGAGAATTTTGCTCTTCGCAGATGATTTCAAATTATTCCGTAATATTGGAGATATTGAGGACTGCCGCCAATTGCAAGCTGACATTAACAACGTTGAGAATTGGTGTTTGATGAATCGCTTAAAACTGAATATTAAGAAGACTTCCGTCCTGTCTCTAATGTCTCTAACTAGGAAACGCGACACAGTTACGTTTGATTACACACTTTTGGCGGGTGAGATTTCTCGCGTGGCCCATGTACGAGACCTTGGTGTTGTTGTTGATTCAAAGCTTGATTTTAGACTGCATGTAAATTCAATTGTGTTACGCGCATTGAGGCATATTGGTCTTATCTCTAGATTAACAAAAAAATTTCGACGGCACGAATGTCTACGCACTCTATACTGTGCCCTTGTGAGACCGCGTCTTGAGTTCGCGTCAGTAGCCTGGAATAGCGTATCTGTCGCCTATTGCACGAAAATTGAAAATGTCCAGCGTAAGTTCATACGCATCTATTATGATAGGTATATTGGTCGCCGTCGTTTCTACGACTATGATTCTCTCTTGGCAGACCTTAATATGTCTACCCTTGGCGACAGGCGACGCATACGTGACATGCAGTTTCTGCAAAACGTCGTGCGCGGTTACATTAACTGTGGGACCTTACTGATGTCGCTGAATTTTCGTGTGCCGCATGCAAAAGCTGCAAAATGTTTCGACACATTTTATCCCGATTTGCACGCCATCTGTCCAATGACTCGTTTACAAATCTTATATAACAAAACGTTTAATGACATGGACATATTTGCCTAATTGTTGTTTTCGTGCCTGCTTTTAAATCTTTTGAAGTGGTGTTTTTGATGTATCTGACCTAGTGTGCGCTCGTTTAGGCCACTTGGCTGTTGAGGCACACTCAAATAAACATATCTATCTATCTATCCATCTATCTACCTTCAGTTCACATGTTGCAATTGCGACTGATGGCTCGGTGTGTGCAGAAAAGGCAGGTGTAGGTATTTACTCCCAGTCCCTTGACTGGTCTTTTTCTCTCCGTCTCCAAGATTTCACTCCTATCTATCTGGCTGAGTTTCTAGCAGTGGTTCTCGCTCTGCGCAAGGTACCAATTTCTTTATCAGCAGTAATAATAATCACGGACTCGTTATCTTTATGCACTTCCCTCTCGGCGTCCACTGAATCGCAGCTCTTTCGGATTCTAAAATTCCTGATCCCTCCACACATCACATCAATTCGATTTCTTTGGGTTCCTGGGCACAGGGGTCTTCTATTAAATGAATCAGCTGATGCTTTAGCGAAGGCAGCCCTAAGTGGACCGATTGTTGACCCGCTTCCAACAACTGCTTTCATCACGGCGGCACGCTTTCGACGGTACACTGTAATGAACGAATTGGGCGCATCAGCGCTTACTTCCTTGGACGACTTCCAGCACCTACTGTTCCCATGGAGAAGCTCAGTCTGGCGATCGCGCAATCTTGAAGTTTCCTTCACGAGGCTTCGTTGCCGAGTGCCGCAACTAAATTTTTACCTATACACGCCTGGCCTGGCGATCTCCCCATTGTGTCCGTATTGTGCGGAGCCGGAAACAATAGAGCACTTTCTTCTTTTTTGCCTTCGCTACTCATCGATTAGGAGGCGACTATTAGAAGTTCCAATACAGAATCTCAGTTTGCGCCTGTCTTCTGCGGTTGTTCTGTCTCTTGGCGCTTCTATGCTTGGCCATACCAATGGGAATGTTTGCTCTGCCGTTCAAAATTATCTACTAGAATCAAAACGTCTACCTTCATGAGCTTTCGTCCTGCCCATCCCATTATCAGCTTCTGTATTTCGGTTTTTACAACCACTTATAGTAATCCCTACCCCTTCTTTGCCTAAATTTTAGTTTGTATGACCCCCCTAACCTCCTGCAACCACCTCGGCTACGAAAACTGTGCGATCCAAATTTTGGTAGGTCATCCCATGCTTGCCACATGCAACTGGTCATTTAAATAGTCACCGCCTGGTTATGGCCAATCCCCCTTGTGGGTATGTGCCATTGTGTGAGGTCAACAACAACTGTAACGTTGGGCAGCATGGCGTCTAGCGTGGTCGTGGCCTCCCTGCCATGGACGAGCATAAAAGGCGTCATCTGAGTGATCTCCTGCACTGCGGTGTTGTAGGCGAAGACGACGTAAGGCAGGATGACATCCCAGGTTTTGTGTTCGGCATCGACATACATAGCGAGCATATCGGCGATGGTTTTGTTCAGGCGCTCGGTCAGTCCGTTGGTCTGCGGATGGTATGCAGTTGTCCTCCGGTGGCTGGTTTGGCTGTAGCGCAGGACGGCTTGCGTTAGTTCCGCCTTGAATGCTGTTCCTCTGTACGTGATGAGCACATCGGGGGCGCCGTGTCGAAGAAGAATGCACTCCACGAAAAATTTGGCGACTTCTGCTGCTGTTCCGTTCGGTTGGGCTTTCGCCACGGCGTAGCGGGTCAGGTAGTCGGTCGCTATGATGATGCACTTATTTCCAGATGTTGACGTTGGCATGGACTTGCTTGGCCCTTTTCCAATCTGCTGAAAGGGCCTTGAGGGAGGTTCAATGGGGCTCAGAAATCTTGCTGGTCGTGTGGGAGGAGTCTTTCGTCGCTGACAATCTCGGCAGGTTTTCACATAGTGTGCGACATCGGCAGACAGTCGGGGCCAGTAATACTTGTCTTGAATGCGGCGGAGGGTGCGAGTAAACCCGAGATGTCCAGCTGTCGGCTCGTCGTGTGAAGCCTGTAGAACTTCTTCGCGGAGACAAGTAGGTACAACAAGGAGGTAGGCTGTTTTGTTCGCTGTAAAGTTTTTCTTCACAAGGACCTCATTCTGCACACAGAAGGAAGACAGTCCTCGCTTGAATGAAGCGGGGGGTGAAGAAACCTTGCCTTCCAGGTACTCGATGAGGCCTTTTAGGTCGGGGTCCGAGCGTTGCTGCTGAGCAAAAGAGCTGGGGCTGATGGGTCCCAGGAAGGCGTCCTAATCGTCGTCCGGCAGCGGTGCATCTACAGGGGCTCGTGAGAGGCAATCGGCGTCAGATTGCTTGCGTCCGGACTTGTAAACGACGGTGATGTCAAACTCCTGGAGACGCAGACTCGATCGAGCGAGTCGGCCAGAAGGGTCCTTCAAATTGGCAAGCCAGCAGAGCGCGTGGTGGTCGCTGACTACCTTGAACGGCCGTCCGTAGAGGTAGGGGCCGAATTTTGACGTAGCCCAGATAATGGCAAGGCACTCCTCAGTTGTCGAATAGTTAGCCTCGGCCTCGGAAAGGGAACGGCTAGTGTATGCGATCACCTTTTCCAGCCTTTCGCTTTTTTGAACGAGGACGGCGCCTAGTCCCACGCTGCTTGCGTCGGTATGAACTTCAGTATCGACGTTTTCATCAAAATGCGCAAGGATCGGCGGGGACTGTAATCGTCGCTGAAGTTCCTTGAAGGCTTCTGCTTGCGGCGCTTCCCATTTAAACGGCACGTCTGCCTTCGTCAGTTGGGTCAGGGGCTCGGCGATGCGCGAAAAGTTTTTCACAAATCGTCGGTAGTATGCGCACAGTCCGAGAAATCTGCGCACTGCTTTCTTATCGGCCGGCGGTGGAAAGTGTTCTGTAGCAGCTGTTTTCTGCGGGTCTGGGCGTACTCCTTCCTTGCTAACGATGTGGCCTAGAAACAGCAGCTCTTCGTAAGCAAAGTGGCATTTCTCTGCTTTCAAGGTTAGGCCAGACGACTTGATTGCGTCTAGTACTGTTCGAAGTCTTTTGAGGTGCTCTTCAAAGTTCGAGGCGAAGACAACAACGTCATCTAAATATACCGGACAAATTTGCCACTTCAGGCCTGCCAGCACTGTATCCATTACTCGCTGAAACGTCGCTGGTGCGGAGCAGAGACCAAATGGCATCACCTTGAACTCAAACAGCCCATCCGGAGTGATGAATGCTGTCTTCTCGCGATCTCTTTCGTCGACCTCAATTTGCCAGTAGCCGCTCTTGAGGTCCATCGATGAGAAATATTTGGCGTTGCAGAGGCGATCCAGTGTGTCGTCGATGCGGGGGAGGGGGTAGACGTCCTTCTTTGTTATGTTTTTCAAGCGGCGGTAATCCACGCAGAATCGGAGTGAGCCGTCTTTCTTTCTCACTAGAACAACCGGTGCCGCCCATGGGCTGTTTGAAGGCTGGATGACGTCGTCGCGAAGCATTTCTTCGACTTGGTCCCGGATGGCTTGTCGTTCTCGCGGTGACACATGGTAGGGGCTTTGACGGGGAGGTCGGACGTGTTGATCCCTTATAATGCGATGCTTGGCAATTGACGTCTGTCGCACCTTCGGCGATGTCGAAAAACACTCACTGTAGCTTTGAAGCAGATTGCGGATCTGGTCTTGTCTGTTCCGGTGCAGGGCTGGGTTGATGTCGAAAGTGGGCAAGTTCTCTTGGTCAGGCGAATCTTCTGCGGAGGGGTCGGAGAGGGCGAAGGAGTCTCGTACGTCAGATATTTCGTCGAAGAAAGCAATCGTCGTTCCTCTGTAATGTGCCGGTATTCTTCGATGAAGTTAGTCAGCAGTACTTCGGCCTGGCCATTGCGCAAATGTGCGATGCCTCTTGCGATGCTGATTCCTCGGTCTAGGAGCAACTGCATGTTGCCCTCGATGATGGCTTCAGCGTTAATGGCTTTCGTGGCGCCTACGGTCAGGATAACGCTTGATCGGGGTGGGACGCTCACTTCTTCCCCAGGACACTCAGGGCAACGTGATTTTCCCGAGTTTTCATCGAAGCGATGGCTTCGTCCGTCGAAAGCGTGATCAGCTTGGATCGCAGGGCGATGATCGCCTGATGCTCATTAAGGAAATCTATACCCAAGATCACTTCGCGGGAGCATTGCGGTAGCACAACAAAGGTCGCAGGATAGGTATGTCCTTTGACAGTCACTCGCGCTGTGCATCGTCCTGATGGCGTAATGAGGTGGCCCCCTGCGGTGCGTTTTTGTGGGCCGTCCCAAGCCGTTGTGACTTTTCTCAGCTGCGCAGCGAATGTTCCATTCATCACCGAGTAATCGGCTCCTGTGTCGACTAGAGCGGTAACTTTCCGGCCGTCGATAGTCACTTCTAAGTCAGAGGTCCTGGCTCTTGCATTGCACGTCGCTCTTGGCGTCGGGTCACGGCTTCGTCGCGTATGCGAGTCGCGGGTGGGGCGTGTGGTCGAAGCTCTTCTGGGTGGCGGCGTCGTTTTCAAGGCAGCCTGCGTCGTGGTCGGGGTTCTCATTGTGTGCGGCGTCGGTGCATCGAGTGCCGGTTCTTCATGCGGCGTCGCGGGTGCAGCGTCTTCATGGGGCGTGGTCGGTGGAGGATCTTCGGCGTTTCGCTCTTGAGCAACCTCACCTCCAGAGGTTGCTGCCTTCAGTTTCCCCTACGGGGGCTGGGAGACCTTCCTCGTACCGCGGCTGCGTAGCTGCGGCGTGGCGACGCAAAGTGCGAGGTTGACGGCGATGGTGAGCGCGAAAAGCGGTTCGGCGTGTACTTTTCTCGACGCAGGTACTCGTCGATTTCCTGCGGACATTGCCCGAAGCGTGGTCGTGGGGCGTTAATGGCAAATCCTCGAAGACCGATACGTCGGTACTGGCAGTGACGAAGCACAACGGCCGGTTGTCGGAAGTCCTCCAGGCGTCGCATTTCCTGGGGCTTGAGCGTCGGTCATAGGCTGGGCGGGCGGGGGCTGGGAGGGGTCGTTGTGGAACAAGTGGCTCATCTCGGGGAGGACGTGGGGGTTGTCGTAGGGGCTGGGCAGTCCTTACTGCAGCGGCGTAGGTCATGGCCTGGGGTTCTGTGGCCGTCGGGGTGCCAAGTGCCTGTTGCACTTCTTCCCGTACCACGTCCATCAGAGTCGCTGCTTGTGGCTGTGGGGAGGATGGCAGTAATCGGCGTAGCTCCTCTCGGACGATTTCGCGGATAACTTCCCGCAAGCTGTCGCTGGTGGTGGCCGGCGCGTACGAACGGAATGCACAAGCAGAGGAAGGACGATTGTACTGCCGAGCTCGGACCTCGAGGGTCTTCTCAATCGTGCAGGCTTCTTGCATGAATTCCTCGACTGTTTTTGGCGGATGGCGGACGAGGCTTGCAAAGAGCTGTTCTTTTACGCCGCGCATTAAAAACGGAACTTTCTTTTCCTCGGTCATCCCGGGGTCGGCGCGGCGAAATAGGCGCTTCATCTCCTCGACGTAACCGCGGACGGGCTCATTTGGAAGCTGGATGCTGGACTCGAGGAGTCGTTCGGCTCTTTCTTTCCTCACGACACTGGTGAATACCTTCAATAGTTCTGTCTTGAATAGCTCCCATGTCGTAAGGGACGACTCGTAGTTTTCGTACCACGTGCGTGCGGAGCCATCCAATGAGAAGAACACGTGTCAAATTTTTGCAGCATCATCCCACTTGTTGAATGACGCCACGCGCTTAAATTGATCCAACCATTCTTCAAGGTCTTCGCTTAGGGATCCATTGAAAGTTGGCGGCACCCGCGGCTGCTGCAGTATGATCGGTGTCGACATCTTCGGCGAGGTTGCGGTGCTTGTAGCCGCGTCTTTTCGCTGTCTTGTGCGGTCCGGCAGTTTCCCGAACTCAGGCTCCTCTCCCTGGAGACGTCGGCTGGCTCGCTGAGCTGCTGGCTCGTCCTCGGGTGCGAAGCGCTCAGGGCTGTCTTCACGACTTGAAGGGAGCGTCCGGAACATAGAAGGCTGCCCAGCACCTCCACCAGATGTCATGTAGTGGTGACGGCAGTCGAAGCAGCGATGAAGACGGACGAAAGGATCTTCTAAAAGAACTGTTTATTGGGCTGACTTGCACCCAAAATGGACTGAATCACTCGGCGCCGGCGAAGCGACAAGCGTGCTCGGCGGTCGTCGAACAGAATGCCGGCCGCTGTCGGCCGTGCTCAATTTAAAGCTGATAGCGAACTTTCGAGATAAAGAGCGCAAAGTTACTAGAACATTCCGGAACAACGTAGAAACAGCTCTGCCTGGCTGCGATCAATCGAGATAAATCTAGACGCGTCTTGCGTAGCAAACAAAGCGATAAAGTGATGTGGCGGCAGATTTTAAAAACGAACACACTGCAAATATTCGTGGCAATATGCATACCAAGGCATCACTATCAGCAGCGATCTGTCCTGGCGCGTGCGTATAACAAATCTAATCTAATCTCCGAATAAAAAACTGTTTCCTTAAACGTCACCTGCACCACGCTCTTCAAGATGTAAAGTTACTTGCTTACAAATCATTAATCCGGTAGAAACATGAGTACGTGTTTGCCATTTTTTATTTATTTATTTATTTATCACTATACCCACAGCACCGTGAGGCATTACAGTGGGGGGGGGGGGGGGGCAAGACAACTTAAACTCAATCGAAAAAGCTGGAAATGCATATAAAAAGCAAATAGGCAAGCAACTGAATCAAACAAGCATACAGGCAACACTTTAACAAAAACAAGAAGAAAAAACAACAGCTTAATTACAATGCATATTTCGCAAAGAGGAAAAAAATACATCAGGGGAGGTATTGGTAGCAATATCATGTGGGAGTTTATTCCATTCGCGAATTGTTTGGGGGAAGAAGGACATCTTGAAGAAGTTCGTTTTACACCTGATCTCTTTAATTTTGAAGGCATGATCAAGACGCGGTGAGACATAGTCGGGATGACGCAGATAATGCTCCCGGTTAATGCCAGTTTTATTATGAAAGATATTGTGGAGAAATGTTAGTCTAAGAAGTTTCCTTCGCTGCTGGAGTGATTCCCATCCAAGGTTATTCTTTGCAGCGGAGACGCTACAATTCGTGGAAAAATAGGCATTAACAAATCGCACAGCCAAATTCTGGATCCTTTCAACCTTGTGAATATCTACCTGCAGCCAAGGGTCCCAGACACAGCAAGCATATTCAAGTACTGGTCTAATGTTTGTTTTATACAGGCGCTCTTTGGCATTGGGCGGTAAATTCTTCGCATTTCTGCGAAGAAAACTCAGTACTCTGGAAGCCTTGCTTGTAATGTAATCGCTATGGGGACACCAAAATAAATTTGCTGTAAAGTATACACCAAGATATTTATGTTTGACAATGTTTCCGCGTTAATACAGTATGAAAAATCATAATTTTTTTTCTAGTAAAACACATCTACAAGGATTTTTTCACGTTAATATCCATGCGCCAAGTATTGCACCAGTTGGTAATCAAGGATAAATTATTCTGCAGGGCAATGCAATCGTCGGAAGTATGAATGACCCTGTATAGAACGCAGTCGTCTGCAAACAGACGCATTTTTGAAGAAATACCACAACATATATCATTCATGTAGATTAAAAAGAGGAATGGCCCCAGAACAGACCCCTGAGGTACACCAGACGATACGTCAGCCTGATCAGACTGCGCTCCATTTAACACTACTATTTGACTTCTCAAATACAAATATTCATTAATCCAAGCAATAACTGAACAAGTTATGTTGTACCAGGATAGTTTTTCAAGCAGTAAGGAATGGGGGACTAAGTCAAAGGCTTTCCGGAAATCTAAATACAAACAGTCAACAGTGAATCCGTCGTCCAAGGCACCAGCCAGGTCATATGTAAATTCGGTCAATTGCGTGACACAAGAGAATCCAGTGCGGAAGCCGTGTTGCTCGTGGGATAGTAACGAAAAAGCGTTCAAATGATTTATTATGTTTGTAAAGAAGATATCTTCAAGCATCTTGCAGCTAATACTCGTTAGCGAGATCGGACGGTAATTTGAAACGATACTGCGGGGCCCCGACTTGTGCACTGGCACGACGTGAGCAAATTTCCAATCATCTGGTAAAACACTTTCTTGAAGCGATTTTGTGAAAATAAGAAAAGTATTTTGATACTGGGCCCGCGCACGAAGAAACTAATGCAGATGGTACGCCGTCTGGCCCAGTGGCTTTCGAAGGATTCAAATTTTCTAGTAATGTTTGAATTCCGCGGAAATCAAAAACGATGTCTTCCATGTGTTCTGCGCTCGGATCGGGGTTCTGCGCATTATAGTGATGGCTGCTCAGGCGGCCAGCAAACAGAGCTAAAGTACTCGTTGAAAAGTTTTGCTTTTACAAGATCGATATGGATCAACTTGCCGTCATCTTCGAGCGGTGGAACTGACACTGCATCTTTGCCATTCAATTTGATAAGTTGCCAGACTTGTTTTGGGCGTCTCAGCATCCTTGAAGGAAAAGACTCAAAGAACTTATCTTTTTCTATTTTCAACAAGTTTCATGTCCTTAGTTATTTGCTTCAGTTTCTGGCTCAAGCGGAATGAAGGTGATTTCTTATATGCAGCATAAGTAGTCGCCCTTTTCCTGGCGATCCTGCGCACCTCTCGATTACACCAAGGCTTAGATCTACTGCGTCGAGGCGTCATTATCCATGATGGCACATATTGATCGCGCAACTGGAGAAGCTTATTTTTGAATATGTTCCACAACGTCTGCACATTTTCAGCTTCCGCTAAAGTTTCGAAGACATCGTAATATATATTTACAGGTACTGCCAGCCTTATTTTCAGGCCTTGGGCAGGAGTGTACAACACAAATCAACAAATTCAAAAACATCAAAATCAGCAAACAAGATACTGGACGCTGAATAATAAATCAGAACAAAAACAAACACACAAGATACTATTTAAAACATGAATTTCATTTTTTGCATCTAAGGAAAGTACTATATCATTTATATGGGCTTTTTGATAGCTGTAAATGCGTCGCCGAGCACAATTAGCAATTTTTGCGTAGTGCAAATTCATCTCGCAGAAAACGACATCATGGTCACTAATACCTGGGAGTACTACAGGAAGTCTCGCAGCAGTGAGAGCATTCGTTAATATCAGATCTAAAATATTAGCCCCACGCGTAGGCTCATGGACCAACTGAGTCAGAGCATAAGAGCAGCAAATTTTAATGATT
Organism: Amblyomma americanum; assembly: GCF_052857255.1. Classification (NCBI taxonomy): domain Eukaryota; kingdom Metazoa; phylum Arthropoda; class Arachnida; order Ixodida; family Ixodidae; genus Amblyomma; species Amblyomma americanum. The sequence continues at coordinate 3,618,315 of NC_135499.1, forward strand.
GCGTTGGTTGACGCACTCTGTACTCTCGAAGTAGGCCCTTCTCTCTCCAGCTAACTTCTGGAAGATTAAAGTCACCTCCCATTACCATGTAGTCCGTTTTTACAGCCTCAATTGCATAATTCAGGTCATGCAGAACATTTACCGGATCGCTCAGCGGGCGGTAAAATGAACATAAAGAAACAGTTTTGCCTTTTTCAGGTGTAATGAGAGCCCAAATGGCCTCACTTTGGCCAACATCTATTTCAAGCACCCTAGAGCTAATTGCCTCGTCTATTAGTATGAAGACACCTCCACCACGACAGTTTCGGTCCTTCCGGTAGCAAACATAATTTCTGGGAAACATTTCTGTATCGCTAACAGTTTCATCAAGCCAGGATTCGGATCCGAGCACCACAGAGGGCCGAGTCATGTTAAGGAGGGCCGCGAAGTCATCTATTCTATTCTTAATGCTCCTACAGTTTACAATCGGGACCAAAAGAAGAGAGCGATTTGCCGACTTTTGTCAATGAGCAGGAACTACCTGGTCAAGTGATTCATCAAATATATACTTGGCACCGTTTAGGTACATGGTATCGTATTTCAGATGCATTTTGTCAGTTTCTTTTTTAACTTTTTTACTATATTCTAACAAGCGCTTCCTTTTCATTCTAACGGTCGCAGAAAAATCTTCCGATATGGTTATCTTGGATCCTTTAAGTTCCTTCGCGTTTGACAAAACCGCTTGCTTAGCTTTGTACGAAGTGAAGTTAGCAATAATCGGTCGAGGTCCATCTTCTGAAAACTTCCCTAAACGATGTGCCCTTTCAATTGCAATATTGTCGCATTTAAAAGTGGAGCAGCATAGGTCTTTTACTTTCTTTTCTGCTGTCTGATGCGGTTCTCGTTCGTCTTCATCTTCAACACCAAAGAACACTAAATTGCATCGTCTACTGCGGTTTTCAACGTCATCCAGTTTACGTTCGAGACAGCGCAGCCTTGTGTCCCGAACTTCACAGCTTTTTCTGCACTGTAACACGGTGTTTTGCATTTCGTCTATCTTAGCTATTGCCGATTCTAGTTTTGTTATGCGGGCATTTAGGCTCGCCATTGCAGACTTATTTTCAGCTTGGTATTGTTCAATGTCAGACAGTTTGTTTTTTATCTCCTGCTGACCACTTAGAAGCTGTTGCAGGACTGTGTCATCGCCAGGGCCTGGATTTAGCTTAACGTCTCCGCACAGAAGCAACAGAAGAAAATAAAATGCAAAACGGTGGTATAACACGAAGTGGTGCCGTTTTCGGCACAAGCAACTATGGCGGAACGAATGAGAAATGAGACTTGAAAAAAGCACAGGGGGTGGAACCGGCAGCGCATATACTGAGTGCCTACGATGAAAATCGGTGCCACTAACCTGCAGCAAGAAGAGCGAGTGCGTGAATGGTACAGCCATGTCCGTACCGGTTCCACGCCCCAACTGCTGAGAAGTTCCGCGCCTTTTGTAGTCTGTAGCCGACAGGATTATCAGTCCAAGGTTCGTTGGGCGGAAGCGGGCAGCGGCCAAATTCAGTGTTGAAGCACACCTCCTGATCCCTTTCGTTGCGGTCAAAGTTGGCAGTTGTTCATGGCGGGCAGATGAGCGATGATTCCCCGTCCGGCGACCGGTGTACAGATAAGCCGTCGAGTTGATTCTTCAGGAAAGTTGGCATGCACTTGTCCAACCTCTGCCACAAAACATGACAAAGGAGACTCACGAGGGCCGTCGAATCGCGCGCGCGACGGCCCTTAACGACCGCTACGGCTCTCGCTACGGAGTCTTCTACACGGATGCTGCTGGTCCACACCACGGGGGATGGTATACGGCCGCAGTAATCTATCAAAACACGCACGTTCAGGGACTCACTTTCCGTGCCCCAAACATTACACATGCGGAAGAGGTCGCCATAGCACTCGCCGCTGCAGAACCGGAATCCCGGGTTATCATCACCGACTCCCGGGGAGCCTGTCGGAATCTAAAACAAGGCGGCATCTCTCGACACGCCGCCAAAATTTTACACAGATGCGAGTACCGGGATCACCCGGAGACACGTGCTATCATCTGGACCCCAGCACATGCGGGACTAGAGGGGAACGAGGCGGCAGACGCCTCAGCCCGCGCGCTCAACCACCGGGCATCGCCTCGACTCTTGCCGCCTGAGGTATCGGAACCTAACCCGGCTATTACCTTCAAAGAGGTCGTTCAATTATACCAAACCCAGCATAGCCGCTTTCATCCCCTGCGAAAGGGCTAACCAAAATCGAGGAGCGTTGGCTCATTCGCTTATATACCAACACAGTACTGTGCCCGGCAGTGCTGCAACATTTTAATCCGGCTTTTAACGGGAGTGCCCGCACTGTGGATGCGCGTTCTCGGACGTGTACCACATGGTGTGGGCATGCCCCTCTAACCCTGCTTACCCCCCTTTCCCTTCACCCACCCGAGAGAGCTGGGAGGCTGCCCTGCTCGGCTGCTCTACCTTAGAGAGCCAGAGAGCTCTCGTGGCTAGGGCCCGAGCTGCTGCGGAAGCCACAGGTGTCCCGGACTAGGCATCCCTCCTAGAATTTGTAAGGGGCTGGCCCTTATGGCCAGGCCTCACTCTCTCCTGTAAATAGTCTTAAATAAATGTTTTCCACCACCACCACCACGCCCCAACTGCTCAGTGAAGTTCCGCGCCTTTTGTAGTCTGTAGCCGACAGGATTATCGGTCCAAGGTTCGTTGGGCGGAAGCGGGCAGCGGCCAAATTCAGCGTTGAAGCACACCTCCTGATCCCTTTCGGTGCGGCCAAAGTTGACAGCTGTCCATGGCGGGCAGATGAGCGATGATTCCCCGTCCGGCGACCGGTGTACAGATAAGCCGTTGAGTTGATTCTTCAGGAAAGTTGGCTTGCGCTTGAACGAAGCAAAGCCTGCAGCAAGAAGAGCGCATGCGTGAATGGTGCACCCATGTCCGTACCGGTTTCATGCCCCAACTGCTGAGTGAAGTTCCGCGCCTTTTGTAGTCTGTAGCCGACAGGATTATCGGTCCAAGGTTCGTTGGGCGGAAGCGGGCAGCGGCCAAATTCAGCGTTGAAGCACACCTCCTGATCCCTTTCGGTGCGGCCAAAGTTGGCAGCTGTCCATGGCGGGCAGATGAGTGATGATTCCCCGTCCGGCGACCGGTGTACAAATAAGCCGTTGAGTTGATTCTTCAGGAAAGTTGGCTTGCGCTTGAACGAAGCAAAGCCTGCAGCAAGAAGAGCGCGTGCGTGAATGGTGCACCCATGTCCGTACCGGTTTCATGCCCCAACTGCTGAGTGAAGTTCCGCGCCTTTTGTAGTCTGTAGCCGACAGGATTATCGGTCCAAGGTTCGTTGGGCGGAAGCGGGCAGCGGCCAAATTCAGCGTTGAAGCACACCTCCTGATCCCTTTCGGTGCGGCCAAAGTTGGCAGCTGTCCATGGCGGGCAGATGAGCGATGATTCCCCGTCCGGCGACCGGTGTACAAATAAGCCGTTGAGTTGATTCCTCAGGAAAGTTGGCTTGCGCTTGAACGAAGCAAAGCCTGCAGCAAGAAGAGCGCGTGCGTGAATGGTGCAGCCATGTCCGCACCGGTTTCATGCCCCAACTGCTGAGTGAAGTTCCGCGCCTTTTGTAGTCTGTAGCCGACAGGATTATCGGTCCAAGGTTCGTTGGGCGGAAGCGGGCAGCGGCCAAATTCAGCGTTGAAGCACACCTCCTGATCCCTTTCGGTGCGGCCAAAGTTGGCAGCTGTCCATGGCGGGCAGATGAGCGATGATTCCCCGTCCGGCGACCGGTGTACAAATAAGCCGTTGAGTTGATTCTTCAGGAAAGTTGGCTTGCGCTTGAACGAAGCAAAGCCTGCAGCAAGAAGAGCGCGTGCGTGAATGGTGCACCCATGTCCGTACCGGTTTCACGCCCCAACTGCTGAGTGAAGTTCCGCGCCTTTTGTAGTCTGTAGCCGACAGGATTATCGGTCCAAGGTTCGTTGGGCGGAAGCGGGCAGCGGCAAAATTCAGCGTTGAAGCACACCTCCTGATCCCTTTCGGTGCGGCCAAAGTTGACAGCTGTCCATGGCGGGCAGATCAACGATGATTCCCCGTCCGGCGACCGGTGTACAGATAAGCCGTTGAGTTGATTCTTCAGGAAAGTTGGCTTGCGCTTGAACGAAGCAAAGCCTGCAGCAAGAAGAGCGCGTGCGTGAATGGTGCACCCATGTCCGTACCGGTTTCACGCCCCAACTGCTGAGTGAAGTTCCGCGCCTTTTGTAGTCTGTAGCCGACAGGATTATCGGTCCAAGGTTCGTTGGGCGGAAGCGGGCAGCGGCCAAATTCAGCGTTGAAGCACACCTCCTGATCCCTTTCGGTGCGGCCATAGTTGGCAGCTGTCCATGGCGGGCAGATGAGCGATGATTCCCCGTCCGGCGACCGGTGTACAAATAAGCCGTTGAGTTGATTCTTCAGGAAAGTTGGCTTGCGCTTGAACGAAGCAAAGCCTGCAGCAAGAAGAGCGCGTGCGTGAATGGTGCACCCATGTCCGTACCGGTTTCATGCCCCAACTGCTGAGTGAAGTTCCGCGCCTTTTGTAGTCTGTAGCCGACAGGATTATCGGTCCAAGGTTCGTTGGGCGGAAGCGGGCAGCGGCCAAATTCAGCGTTGAAGCACACCTCCTGATCCCTTTCGGTGCGGCCATAGTTGGCAGCTGTCCATGGCGGGCAGATGAGCGATGATTCCCCGTCCGGCGACCGGTGTACAAATAAGCCGTTGAGTTGATTCTTCAGGAAAGTTGGCTTGCGCTTGAACGAAGCAAAGCCTGCAGCAAGAAGAGCGCGTGCGTGAATGGTGCACCCATGTCCGTACCGGTTTCACGCCCCAACTGCTGAGTGAAGTTCCGCGCCTTTTGTAGTCTGTAGCCGACAGGATTATCGGTCCAAGGTTCGTTGGGCGGAAGCGGGCAGCGGCCAAATTCAGCGTTGAAGCACACCTCCTGATCCCTTTCGGTGCGGCCAAAGTTGGCAGCTGTCCATGGCGGGCAGACGAGCGATGATTCCCCGTCCGGCGACCGGTGTACAAATAAGCCGTTGAGTTGATTCTTCAGGAAAGTTGGCTTGCGCTTGAACGAAGCAAAGCCTGCAGCAAGAAGAGCGCGTGCGTGAATGGTGCACCCATGTCCGTACCGGTTTCATGCCCCAACTGCTGAGTGAAGTTCCGCGCCTTTTGTAGTCTGTAGCCGACAGGATTATCGGTCCAAGGTTCGTTGGGCGGAAGCGGGCAGCGGCCAAATTCAGCGTTGAAGCACACCTCCTGATCCCTTTCGGTGCGGCCAAAGTTGACAGCTGTCCATGGCGGGCAGATCAACGATGATTCCCCGTCCGGCGACCGGTGTACAGATAAGCCGTTGAGTTGATTCTTCAGGAAAGTTGGCTTGCGCTTGAACGAAGCAAAGCCTGCAGCAAGAAGAGCGCGTGCGTGAATGGTGCACCCATATCCGTACCGGTTTCATGCCCCAACTGCTGAGTGAAGTTCCGCGCCTTTTGTAGTCTGTAGCCGACAGGATTATCGGTCCAAGGTTCGTTGGGCGGAAGCGGGCAGCGGCCAAATTCAGCGTTGAAGCACACCTCCTGATCCCTTTCGGTGCGGCCAAAGTTGGCAGCTGTCCATGGCGGGCAGACGAGCGATGATTCCCCGTCCGGCGACCGGTGTACAAATAAGCCGTTGAGTTGATTCTTCAGGAAAGTTGGCTTGCGCTTGAACGAAGCAAAGCCTGCAGCAAGAAGAGCGCGTGCGTGAATGGTGCACCCATGTCCGCACCGGTTTCATGCCCCAACTGCTGAGTGAAGTTCCGCGCCTTTTGTAGTCTGTAGCCGACAGGATTATCGGTCCAAGGTTCGTTGGGCGGAAGCGGGCAGCGGCCAAATTCAGCGTTGAAGCACACCTCCTGATCCCTTTCGGTGCGGCCATAGTTGGCAGCTGTCCATGGCGGGCAGATGAGCGATGATTCCCCGTCCGGCGACCGGTGTACAAATAAGCCGTTGAGTTGATTCTTCAGGAAAGTTGGCTTGCGCTTGAACGAAGCAAAGCCTGCAGCAAGAAGAGCGCGTGCGTGAATGGTGCACCCATGTCCGTACCGGTTTCATGCCCCAACTGCTGAGTGAAGTTCCGCGCCTTTTGTAGTCTGTAGCCGACAGGATTATCGGTCCAAGGTTCGTTGGGCGGAAGCGGGCAGCGGCCAAATTCAGCGTTGAAGCACACCTCCTGATCCCTTTCGGTGCGGCCAAAGTTGGCAGCTGTCCATGGCGGGCAGACGAGCGATGATTCCCCGTCCGGCGACCGGTGTACAAATAAGCCGTTGAGTTGATTCTTCAGGAAAGTTGGCTTGCGCTTGAACGAAGCAAAGCCTGCAGCAAGAAGAGCGCGTGCGTGAATGGTGCACCCATGTCCGTACCGGTTTCATGCCCCAACTGCTGAGTGAAGTTCCGCGCCTTTTGTAGTCTGTAGCCGACAGGATTATCGGTCCAAGGTTCGTTGGGCGGAAGCGGGCAGCGGCCAAATTCAGCGTTGAAGCACACCTCCTGATCCCTTTCGGTGCGGCCAAAGTTGACAGCTGTCCATGGCGGGCAGATCAACGATGATTCCCCGTCCGGCGACCGGTGTACAGATAAGCCGTTGAGTTGATTCTTCAGGAAAGTTGGCTTGCGCTTGAACGAAGCAAAGCCTGCAGCAAGAAGAGCGCGTGCGTGAATGGTGCACCCATGTCCGTACCGGTTTCACGCCCCAACTGCTGAGTGAAGTTCCGCGCCTTTTGTAGTCTGTAGCCGACAGGATTATCGGTCCAAGGTTCGTTGGGCGGAAGCGGGCAGCGGCAAAATTCAGCGTTGAAGCACACCTCCTGATCCCTTTCGGTGCGGCCATAGTTGGCAGCTGTCCATGGCGGGCAGATGAGCGATGATTCCCCGTCCGGCGACCGGTGTACAAATAAGCCGTTGAGTTGATTCTTCAGGAAAGTTGGCTTGCGCTTGAACGAAGCAAAGCCTGCAGCAAGAAGAGCGCGTGCGTGAATGGTGCACCCATGTCCGTACCGGTTTCATGCCCCAACTGCTGAGTGAAGTTCCGCGCCTTTTGTAGTCTGTAGCCGACAGGATTATCGGTCCAAGGTTCGTTGGGCGGAAGCGGGCAGCGGCCAAATTCAGCGTTGAAGCACACCTCCTGATCCCTTTCGGTGCGGCCATAGTTGGCAGCTGTCCATGGCGGGCAGATGAGCGATGATTCCCCGTCCGGCGACCGGTGTACAAATAAGCCGTTGAGTTGATTCTTCAGGAAAGTTGGCTTGCGCTTGAACGAAGCAAAGCCTGCAGCAAGAAGAGCGCGTGCGTGAATGGTGCACCCATGTCCGTACCGGTTTCATGCCCCAACTGCTGAGTGAAGTTCCGCGCCTTTTGTAGTCTGTAGCCGACAGGATTATCGGTCCAAGGTTCGTTGGGCGGAAGCGGGCAGCGGCCAAATTCAGCGTTGAAGCACACCTCCTGATCCCTTTCGGTGCGGCCAAAGTTGGCAGCTGTCCATGGCGGGCAGATGAGCGATGATTCCCCGTCCGGCGACCGGTGTACAAATAAGCCGTTGAGTTGATTCTTCAGGAAAGTTGGCTTGCGCTTGAACGAAGCAAAGCCTGCAGCAAGAAGAGCGCGTGCGTGAATGGTGCAGCCATGTCCGCACCGGTTTCATGCCCCAACTGCTGAGTGAAGTTCCGCGCCTTTTGTAGTCTGTAGCCGACAGGATTATCGGTCCAAGGTTCGTTGGGCGGAAGCGGGCAGCGGCCAAATTCAGCGTTGAAGCACACCTCCTGATCCCTTTCGGTGCGGCCAAAGTTGGCAGCTGTCCATGGCGGGCAGATGAGCGATGATTCCCCGTCCGGCGACCGGTGTACAAATAAGCCGTTGAGTTGATTCTTCAGGAAAGTTGGCTTGCGCTTGAACGAAGCAAAGCCTGCAGCAAGAAGAGCGCGTGCGTGAATGGTGCACCCATGTCCGTACCGGTTTCACGCCCCAACTGCTGAGTGAAGTTCCGCGCCTTTTGTAGTCTGTAGCCGACAGGATTATCGGTCCAAGGTTCGTTGGGCGGAAGCGGGCAGCGGCCAAATTCAGCGTTGAAGCACACCTCCTGATCCCTTTCGGTGCGGCCAAAGTTGGCAGCTGTCCATGGCGGGCAGATGAGCGATGATTCCCCGTCCGGCGACCGGTGTACAAATAAGCCGTTGAGTTGATTCTTCAGGAAAGTTGGCTTGCGCTTGAACGAAGCAAAGCCTGCAGCAAGAAGAGCGCGTGCGTGAATGGTGCACCCATGTCCGTACCGGTTTCACGCCCCAACTGCTGAGTGAAGTTCCGCGCCTTTTGTAGTCTGTAGCCGACAGGATTATCGGTCCAAGGTTCGTTGGGCGGAAGCGGGCAGCGGCCAAATTCAGCGTTGAAGCACACCTCCTGATCCCTTTCGGTGCGGCCAAAGTTGGCAGCTGTCCATGGCGGGCAGATGAGCGATGATTCCCGTCCGGCGACCGGTGTACAAATAAGCCGTTGAGTTGATTCTTCAGGAAAGTTGGCTTGCGCTTGAACGAAGCAAAGCCTGCAGCAAGAAGAGCGCGTGCGTGAATGGTGCACCCATGTCCGTACCGGTTTCATGCCCCAACTGCTGAGTGAAGTTCCGCGCCTTTTGTAGTCTGTAGCCGACAGGATTATCGGTCCAAGGTTCGTTGGGCGGAAGCGGGCAGCGGCCAAATTCAGCGTTGAAGCACACCTCCTGATCCCTTTCGGTGCGGCCAAAGTTGGCAGCTGTCCATGGCGGGCAGATGAGCGATGATTCCCCGTCCGGCGACCGGTGTACAAATAAGCCGTTGAGTTGATTCTTCAGGAAAGTTGGCTTGCGCTTGAACGAAGCAAAGCCTGCAGCAAGAAGAGCGCGTGCGTGAATGGTGCACCCATGTCCGTACCGGTTTCATGCCCCAACTGCTGAGTGAAGTTCCGCGCCTTTTGTAGTCTGTAGCCGACAGGATTATCGGTCCAAGGTTCGTTGGGCGGAAGCGGGCAGCGGCCAAATTAAGCGTTGAAGCACACCTCCTGATCCCTTTCGGTGCGGCCAAAGTTGGCAGCTGTCCATGGCGGGCAGATGAGCGATGATTCCCCGTCCGGCGACCGGTGTACAAATAAGCCGTTGAGTTGATTCTTCAGGAAAGTTGGCTTGCGCTTGAACGAAGCAAAGCCTGCAGCAAGAAGAGCGCGTGCGTGAATGGTGCACCCATGTCCGTACCGGTTTCATGCCCCAACTGCTGAGTGAAGTTCCGCGCCTTTTGTAGTCTGTAGCCGACAGGATTATCGGTCCAAGGTTCGTTGGGCGGAAGCGGGCAGCGGCCAAATTCAGCGTTGAAGCACACCTCCTGATCCCTTTCGGTGCGGCCAAAGTTGGCAGCTGTCCATGGCGGGCAGATGAGCGATGATTCCCCGTCCGGCGACCGGTGTACAAATAAGCCGTTGAGTTGATTCTTCAGGAAAGTTGGCTTGCGCTTGAACGAAGCAAAGCCTGCAGCAAGAAGAGCGCGTGCGTGAATGGTGCACCCATGTCCGTACCGGTTTCACGCCCCAACTGCTGAGTGAAGTTCCGCGCCTTTTGTAGTCTGTAGCCGACAGGATTATCGGTCCAAGGTTCGTTGGGCGGAAGCGGGCAGCGGCCAAATTCAGCGTTGAAGCACACCTCCTGATCCCTTTCGGTGCGGCCAAAGTTGACAGCTGTCCATGGCGGGCAGATGAGCGATGATTCCCCGTCCGGCGACCGGTGTACAAATAAGCCGTTGAGTTGATTCTTCAGGAAAGTTGGCTTGCGCTTGAACGAAGCAAAGCCTGCAGCAAGAAGAGCGCGTGCGTGAATGGTGCACCCATGTCCGTACCGGTTTCACGCCCCAACTGCTGAGTGAAGTTCCGCGCCTTTTGTAGTCTGTAGCCGACAGGATTACCGGTCCAAGGTTCGTTGGGCGGAAGCGGGCAGCGGCCAAATTCAGCGTTGAAGCACACCTCCTGATCCCTTTCGGTGCGGCCAAAGTTGGCAGCTGTCCATGGCGGGCAGATGAGCGATGATTCCCCGTCCGGCGACCGGTGTACAAATAAGCCGTTGAGTTGATTCTTCAGGAAAGTTGGCTTGCGCTTGAACGAAGCAAAGCCTGCAGCAAGAAGAGCGCGTGCGTGAATGGTGCACCCATGTCCGTACCGGTTTCACGCCCCAACTGCTGAGTGAAGTTCCGCGCCTTTTGTAGTCTGTAGCCGACAGGATTATCGGTCCAAGGTTCGTTGGGCGGAAGCGGGCAGCGGCCAAATTCAGCGTTGAAGCACACCTCCTGATCCCTTTCGGTGCGGCCAAAGTTGGCAGCTGTCCATGGCGGGCAGATGAGCGATGATTCCCCGTCCGGCGACCGGTGTACAAATAAGCCGTTGAGTTGATTCTTCAGGAAAGTTGGCTTGCGCTTGAACGAAGCAAAGCCTGCAGCAAGAAGAGCGCGTGCGTGAATGGTGCACCCATGTCCGTACCGGTTTCATGCCCCAACTGCTGAGTGAAGTTCCGCGCCTTTTGTAGTCTGTAGCCGACAGGATTACCGGTCCAAGGTTCGTTGGGCGGAAGCGGGCAGCGGCCAAATTCAGCGTTGAAGCACACCTCCTGATCCCTTTCGGTGCGGCCAAAGTTGGCAGCTGTCCATGGCGGGCAGATGAGCGATGATTCCCCGTCCGGCGACCGGTGTACAAATAAGCCGTTGAGTTGATTCTTCAGGAAAGTTGGCTTGCGCTTGAACGAAGCAAAGCCTGCAGCAAGAAGAGCGCGTGCGTGAATGGTGCACCCATGTCCGTACCGGTTTCACGCCCCAACTGCTGAGTGAAGTTCCGCGCCTTTTGTAGTCTGTAGCCGACAGGATTATCGGTCCAAGGTTCGTTGGGCGGAAGCGGGCAGCGGCCAAATTCAGCGTTGAAGCACACCTCCTGATCCCTTTCGGTGCGGCCAAAGTTGACAGCTGTCCATGGCGGGCAGATCAACGATGATTCCCCGTCCGGCGACCGGTGTACAGATAAGCCGTTGAGTTGATTCTTCAGGAAAGTTGGCTTGCACTTGAACGAAGCAAAGCCTGCAGCAAGAAGAGCTCGTGCGTGAATGGTGCAGCCATGTCCGTACCGGTTCCACGCCCCAACTGCTGAGTGAAGTTCCGCGCCTTTTGTAGTCTGTAGCCGACAGGATTATCGGTCCAAGGTTCGTTGGGCGGAAGCGGGCAGCGGCCAAATTCAGCGTTGAAGCACACCTCCCGCTCCCTTTCGGTGCGGTCAAAATTAGCAGTTGTCCATGGCGGGCAGATGAACGATGATTCCCCGTCCGGCGACCGGTGTGCAGATAAAGGTGTATACAGACGGCTGGCCATGGACTGGCCCGCGGACCGGTCACGTGGGGTCGACCGAGCGTGGCCCGGGCGGGTCTGGCCGGCGACAGCGTCCACACGACGGACCAAAAGAGCAGACGACAAGGCGGGCCAAGCCTCCGTGATCAGCCTGCAGCAACGCTCGTCTCACGCTTCGACATTCGGCGACGAGAACAAGCGGAATCCGCGGCAGATATTCCGCCTAAATACCCAGCGTAAAGCTCGATCGGTACGGGACAGATTTCTGCCGCGGTGAGGAGAAAGTTTCATTCCCACGGCGGCAAACAAGGCGCCGTGCTTCCAAGCAGGACCGCTCGCTTCGGACTGGATTCATCGTTGTTACTGCCTTTTTTGTTGCGTTCACTGGCAATAAAAGGCGCACCCATTTCTCGCTGGGTCTCACCTCGCCTATAAGAAGACGTATGAGTGAAATATTTGCTTTACTTTTTTATTTAGAGTGACTATTGTGCCCCTTCTAGGCTTAAGCGGAGCGCACGTTTGTTGACAGGAATAGTTAACCGGCCTAACAACTAGATGGAGCCACAAGGCTGAGCGTATACTTCCGTCTGTGTTTGCATACGCTGAACTAAAGGTGTGAAATGTGAGAATTGCTGTAACGTGCCGAAAAATACCTGCGTTTAGCCTACATGATAGTGCATACGCTTATGGCTCGTAGACAGCGTCAATTGTTCTTTTCTAACCATATCTGTATACGTCGCGAGTGCCGACGTTGCTACTAATTTCGCTCGCTCTCGCCGCCGAATGCCCAATTATGAACGAATCATCAAGCTGTACTAAGGCTATAAAAAGTAAAACGTAGCGTCGTCCGACCACGTTGACATTTTAACAGTGGAAACAAAACTATTTTCGCTGGTGTCGCCTCGACTGCCGGGAGCACAGGGCCAGGAAAGACCAGTGTGGTGTAGTTGCCAGACTCCATGTGTGCGAGTAGCCTAAAAAGTCCGTGGTCCGCCGCCAGAAAAAAATGCTCTCGCATTTCTCGCACGATCCGGCCCACGGACCATGCGCGGACCTCGTAGACCGGAAGCGAAACCCCACGTGACCGCTAGTGCGCGGGCCAAAACAGGTCCGTGGTCCGTCGTCTGGATACACCTTAAGCCGTTGAGTTGATTCTTCAGGACAGGTTGGCTTGCACTTGAACGAAGCAAAGCCTGCAGCAAGAAGAGCGCGTGCGTGAATGGTGCAGCCATGTCCGTACCGGTTCCACGCCCCCAAGCAAGGATACCTCATCGAATCTTTAGAAGCCGTACGAAACAGAGCTGTCCGTCTCATTCCTCGGTCATACTGATACAATATCAGCGTCTCATCTCTGAAACAGCAGTCCCAGTTACCAAGCATTTCTGTCCATCGTCACAACTCCAGCCTGTAATAATAAGAACGATAACTGGGCGAGTTGGTAGGGAATCATGTTTAACTGCGCAAAGAAACGAAGACAGAGAAGAAGAAGGCGCTCGTATCGTGCCTTCTTCTCTGTCTTCGTTTCTTTGCGCAATTAAACGTGATTCCAGCCTGTGCCTGGTTCACAATTTTTATTATTCCCATCTCAAACAGGAACCGTACATCTGCGCACCTCCATCACGCAAGCCTCACCGCATCGGTCATCCATTTAAAATTTCACGCCAACGTGTTCGTACAACTACTTTTTCCAAGTCATTCATTTTTACTGAAAAACAGCAAGTCACTGGAACGACCTTCCTTCCCCATTAAATCGCAGCCATCACCTGCCCATGCACCTTCCTAGGCGAAGGCACATCGCACTTGTCAGCATGAAAATATTTTATATGCACTTATGTCAACCCCATTCGTTAAAAGGGGGTCTTTTAATTAATTATTTATTTATCTATTTATTTATTTATTATACATACATACTTTCAAGGCCCATAAGAAATACATGAAGGAGTAATGAGTTCGTTACATTAGTTGCAGAACAACCCAAACAAAAAAGGAATACTATAAGGCACTTTCAACCGCGATCTTGCAGTAAATGGCATCGCAAGTGGACACTGTCGAGGCGGGAAGGCAGTTCCATTCGGTAGCTGTTCTTGGCAAAAAGGAAGAATGGCACGAATTAGTTCGGCAAGTTGGCACTTCAACTTTGTGTTGATGGTAGATGCGAGATAAGATATAGCTTAATGTGGGGAAACGATTTTCTTTCAGGAATGGATTACACTAGTATACCTTATGGAAAAGACATAGGCGAAAGTACTTGCGACGTAGTGAAAGGTCAGGCAGAATAAGCGTATTTTTTGTGGACATGGAACGAAGAAGATGATCCAGTACCGACGCCAACGACGACGAAGCGCTTGTGCCCTCGTTTACTGAGGTAAAGAAGAAGAAGAAGCCCGTCGGACGCTTATTCAACTAAACCTTGGCCAATCGCCCCGCGTGGGTATGTGCCATATACCTGGGGTGAAGAAGAAGAAGAAGATGCTCATGCTGGAACGCAGCCGCTTGTGTCCCAGTCTCTCGCCTCGCTGGCTCGTAGATTACGTGTGCTAAGGCTTTCGTCGCCGGCGCTTCCAACGTGCCAATAAACCACTCTACACTTGGTGGAGGTTGCTGCGTTCCCCTTTTCCCCATCATCGTGGATCTTCGCAGCCGCACCATCCCGATGTCAACGACCAAGGCAAGTCAACAGCCCGCCGCCCCGTCGCAGCCAGTCACCTGCTCTGGTGCCATCCGGCAGCGGGACCCCGCTGTTTTCACCAGCCACAGCGACCAGCATGTGGAAGATTGGCTGGAATTGTACAAACGGGTGAGCTGTCATAACAACTGGGACGACCGCATCAAGCTTACCAATGCCATCTTCTACCTCAGCGATGTCGCGAACCTCTGGTTCCGCAACCACGAGGCCGACATCCCCACCTGGGCCCTTCTAAAAAGCACACTTGCGGAGGTTTTCGGCCGTCCCGTCGTGAGGAAACTGCGCGCTGAGCAAAGCTTGCGCGTCCGAGCTCAGCACACGGACGAGACTTTCACCAGCTACATTGTAGATGTAGTTGACGTCTGCAAGCGTGTTGATCCGGCTATGTCAGAGGCTGACAGGATCAAGCACATCATGAAGGGTATCGACGACGATGCTTTTCAGATTTTGGCGAATAGTACCACCACCATTGCCTCGGTGTATACCCTGTGCCAAAGTTTCGACGATTTGCGCAAGCAACGTCTTTGCGCTCGTCGGCCTCCCCCGCCTGCCGACATCTCCGGCCTGGCCATCAACCCCGATTTACTTGCTACGATGAAAGACTTCGTGCGGGACGGGGTCGCCCGGCAGCTCTCGGTCCTATCTCGCCAACACCAGTCACCGCCCGCCCTCAGCGCTGAGATCCGGCACGGCATCACGCAGGAGGTCGCCGATGCGCTCCCTACTCTTCGGCAACCAGGTTCCTTGGCTCCCGTGGTCGGCCTTCCCCGGATCCCGCCAACCCCTGTTGCTGCCCCGTTGATCTACGGTCCTCCAGTTGCCGTGCCGTCTGCCCCCGCTCCCGACCCTCTAATGTGTGCCGAAGCTGTCACACGACCACCGCGACCGCAGACTTATGCGTACGTTGCTTCACCGGTGCCTGCGCCTGTTGCTTCACGAAACCGCTTCACGCCCGCTACCTACCCTTGGTGCACAGCTGACAATAGACAGATATGCTACGCCTGCGGTCTTCCAGGCCACGTCGCGCGCCTCTGTCGACGCACTCTTCATGCGCCTGCCCACGTTCTGCCGGACTACCCCGATGTAGACCGCACATTTCGCCCACCTTTCGGACCGCACCCTCAGGGGACCTCTCCTGACCGCGAGCTCGGTCGCAAGCCCTGCGTTTCCCACCGCTCGCCTTCCCCTCGCCGCCGCTCACTGTCACCCATGAGGCGTCGCAACGTCCCCACCCATTCGGAAAACTAGTAGCCGCAGTTCCTGGGGCATGAACTGCGCACTCATCGCCCTGCTTAAGTACTCGCCTTTCTCCGCTGAATCTTCTTGATGTGTTTGTAGACGGTGTCAAGACACTTGCGCTTGTGGACACTGAGGCCACCGTTTCTGTAATTCACGAAAACTTCTGCCACTCGCTTCGCAATATTACCACCCCATCTTCTGGACTCTCGCTCCGTACAGCAAGCGCCGAGCCCGTTCATCCTTCTGCCGCTTGCACAGCACGCGTCGTCATCGCCGATATTTTATATGTTGTCAAATTTTTATTCCTCCCTGCAAGCTCCCATGACGTCATCCTTGGATGGGATTTTCTATATTCCAGAGTGCCGTTATTGACTGTGCCCGTGCGCACGTCGTCTTCTCTCCGCTCTGCGATGCGCCCTTCGACGAGCCTTCCATTCGCCGTGCTGCTAAGCTTGTTGTCGCTGAGGGCACTGACATACCGCCCCACAGTGCGTGCTCGTCCCTGTTTGCGCCGCCTCTGTTTCTGACGCCACTGTTCTCTTCACGCCTTCGCCCGTCCTTGCCTCTCGCCGACACATATCCCTTCCCTTCGCTGTAATCGACATTCACCACGGTGCTGCCGCCATCCTCGTCTCTAACACCTCATTCTCCGCGCTCTCCCTGCTCCGTGGCGAGTGCCTCGGCTATTTTGAAACCGCTGACTTGATCTCTTCCTTGGACACTGTTGTGACCTCCTCTAGTGCCGACGTCGCTGCCCTCACCCCATGTCGCGCTACTCCAGATCACCCGCCGTCTTCGGACATTTTCGACGCTCCATTGACCGCGCTTTCGACACGGCTCACCGCGCGCAGCTCCTTGCCCTGCTCAACCAGTTTCGCTCATCGTTTGACTACCAGTCCACTTCTTTGGCCGTGCGACCACTGTCGAGCACCACATTGACACCGGCACCCATGCTCCTCTCCGCCAGCGACCCTACCGTGTGTCGTCTCCTGAGCGCCGCGCCATAACTGAGCAAGTTGACGACATGCTACAACGCGGCATTATTCAACCATCCGCCAGCCCTTGGTCATCCCCAGTCGTCCTGGTGAAAAAGGATAGCTCGATACGATTTTGCGCGGACTATCGCCGGCTTAACAAAATTACGCGCAAACACGTCTACCCGCTACCACGCATTGATGCCGCCCTTCACTTTTTGCAAGGCGCCTCTTCTCCTCCCTAGATCTCCGTTCCGGCTATTGGCAAGTCCCGATGGCTGAGTCCGACCGTCCGAAAACGGCGTTCGTCACCTCTGATGGACTCTTTGAGTTCAACGTGATGTCATTCGGCCTGTGTAACGCTCCAGCAACGTTTGAACGACTGAGGGACAACATCTTGCGCGGCCTCAAGTGGAGCCTTTGTCTCTGTTATTCAAATGATGTTGTCGTGTTTTCGCCCTATTTTCCGACGCATCTCAAGCGCTTGCGCCAGGTACTAAGCTGCCTCACCAGTGCTGGTCTTTAACTTAATCTCAAAAAATGTCACTTTGGCACCCGGCATCTGACAGTTCTCGGCGACTTCGTCTCCATAGACGGCGTCCTGACAAACTCCGGGCTGGGGCTGACTTCCATAAACCGACTTCTACAAAGCAGGTGCGCCGATTTGTGGGTTTCTGCTCTTATTTTCGGCGATTTGTCCCCAATTTCGCCTCTATCGTCGCGCCCCTTACGAAACCCCTTAATGGTCCCACCCACCTGTCTACGTGGGACTCGGCCTGCGACGACGCTTTTGCTGCGCTCCGTCGGTTTCTAACCTCACCACCTCTCCTTCGACACTACGACCCCAGTGCTCCTACTGAGGTGCACAGCGACGCAAGCGGAATCGGCCTCGGTGCTGTCCTTACCCAGCGCAAGCCCGAATTTGCTGAATACGTCGTTGCGTACGCCAGCCGTGCCCTCAGGAAAGCTGAGTGGGACTACTCCGTGACGGAAAAGAAGTGTCTCGCCGTAGTGTGGGCTCTAACAAAATTCCGTCCATACTTATATGACCGCCCGTTCGCCGGCGTCACTGACCACCGAGCCTTGTGCTGGTTGGCCCCACTCAAAGATCCCTCAGGGCGCCTTGGCCCCTGGGTCCTCTGTCTTCAGGAATTCGATACTACCGTAGTTTACCGATCGGGCCACAATCACTCCGACGCAGATGCCTTGTCACGCTCGCCACTGCCCTCTCCTGCGCCCTCTTCGCCAATATCTGATTCCATACTCGCAGCGCTCACTACCATGGACATGCCCCTTCAACAACGCCAAGATCCATAGATTTCATTCAATTGATCGACATACTTCGTGCACACGCTACGGCCTCCTTGCCTCGGGCCCTTCGTCGCCAAGCTTCCAATTTTGCCCTCCGCGACGATCTTCTGTACCGCCGTAACTATCGTCCAGACGGCCGAAAGTGGCTTCTTCTGATTCCCCGAAATCCCGATCTGATATTTGTGAACACCACCATGCCGACCCTCAGAGCGCTCACGCTGGCTCGCAGAAAACGTACGAGCGACTACGCCAGAGATACTATTGGCGGGGCATGTACAACTTCGTTCGTCGCTACGTTCGCTCCTGCACTCCTTGTCAGCAGCGGAAGTCGACATTTTGGCGGCAGCAGGGGCCTTGGGAACACTGCTTGATCCCGTCTACTGTATCGTTACGCCTTCATACCGATAGGCTGCCGACGCATGCTATGTTTTGGATGCAAGTCGCCTGTCGCAACGCAAGAGGACCCAGCGCAGTTTTTGACGAATGCTGCTCTTCCTTCGCTGGATATAAACCCCCGCGCAAGGCCGAAGTCGACATTTTGGCGGCAGCAGAGGCCGTGGAAACACTGCTTGATCCCGTCTACTGTATCGTTACAGGTTGGTGATACATTTTTTCTCGGTGACCCGTTGTAAATTCCACGCTGCTACTGTTGCCTCTGCTGCTGCCAAGTGCCATACCATGTCTCCCCCTTTTGAGTGTAGTGAATGTGAACAGGTCATAACTGATCCCAATGACAGTGTCTCTTGTAGTATGTGTCAATCTGAGTACCATAAAGGTAAATGTGCTGGCGTATCCGAATCAACTCTGAAATCGAAAGGTGAATCATATAGAAGATATTGGAAGTGTTCAAAGTGTAAGGGGGTGAAATCTCGTTCCCAAGAACTTGATAAGCCTGAAAATGAGCTTAACCTTCAAAATGTCTGGGCGATGCTTGTAGCAATGAATGAAAAGCTCGATGTTTTGATGCCACTACAAGAAAAAGTTGATGGAATTGAGCTTTCTGTTCGATTCATGTCGGATCAAATGATAGAGTTGCTGAACCGAACCGAGAAAAATGAACTTGACATTAAGGAACTCAGGGCCAAAGTAGAAAAACTTGAATCCGCTGAGAGTAAAGCTGAATCATTCGTGCATGAACTTGACAACCTTGAGTAGCGCAGCCGCCGAGCAAATCTGGAGATTCACGGAGTACCACTGGAAGATAACGAAAATCTATTGGATAAGCTGAATGCTATTGCTGACAAAAGTAGCCTACCACTGCTTATTGATGCTGACGTGACAGCAATCCACCGCTTGCCAGCAAGCCGAGATAAAATTCCTGGCATTATCTGTCGCTTCACGAAGCACACCGTCAGAGATCAGTGGTGGTCAAACAGACGGAATATTTCTGATACCAACAGTGAAGTACACTTGCTCGAAAATCTAACTAAGCGTAGCCGCTCGCTACTTGCAGTAGTGAAAGAATGGGCCAAAACTAAGGGCTGCAAGTATGTCTGGCACTGTAATGGCAAAATCCTTACTCGGAAAATCGACGGCGCGCCAGCGATTGTTGTGTCTCAAGTCGGCAAGCTTGACGAGCTGTCTTAGGTTTGCAAACGGCAGCTTTGGTTCTCTTGTTTCTCGCGCCTCCTAATGGTTAACGCTACCAATGCATCGTTCATAAGTCCAAGCCAGTTTGTAAGCTATCTAAGTGCAGAGTTTCGAAAGGCGTTTAAGTGTATAAATCTTAATGCCCAATCTGTTAGAAATAAAGATGCAAATTTAAATGCCTTCTTCGATGGCATTGGTATATCATTTGACATCATCATGGTCACAGAAACATGGTGTACGAACGAACTTGTTTTCCGCCTACCAGATTATCAGACATTCTATCTAAACCGTGATACTGGACGTGGTGGTGGTGTCTGCATGTTGGTCCGGAAAGAATGGCAACCTGACTTACTACCGCTGTTTACAGAGTGTGCTTTTGACCACGAAAAGTTGTCCGTGTTATTGGACTCTACTCGTTTCGTGGTCCGCTACCGGCCTCCGAAGTCAAAAGTTGAAACTTTTTTTAATTTCTTGGAATCTTTGTTTACCTTTGCATGTGATGAACGTCTGACACTTGTACTTGGAGGAGATTTAAATAGTAATATGTTAAGTAATGACGCGGCTAAGACAAATCTAGAATTGTTAATGAATTCAAATGGCTTTTATAATGTAATCCAGCTACCAACGCGTATTACGCCTAGATCAACGTCATTGCTTGACCTGTTTGTCACAAACATTGGCCCTAATATGGACAAATACGGTGTCATTGTAGATGACATAAGTGACCACATGCCTGTATTCTTTTGCTTTAGAAAACAATATGTCAAGCGCAACAACCAAACCTACCTTTTCCAAGCAATAACTGACAATAACTTATCTATGTTTCGGCATAAAATTGAAAGCACCAGTTTTGAATCCATCTTTTCACTGAGCGACCCAAACAAAGCTTATGACGAGTTCCTGCACATTTTAAAGCCATTATACGAAGCAAGTTTCCCTATGAAAACGGCGATGCGGAATCGGCTCTTTCGCAAGCCTTGGCTGACCCCCAAACTTAATATGAAGATACGCTTCAAAAATAGGCTCTATCATACCTTTATTAAAACAAGAGAAGCCAATGACTTCAATACATTTAAGACATACCGGAACCGCCTTAACAAAGAACTCAAAAAGGCTAGAAATGAATATTATGCTACTGAATTTGCTTCAGCTAATGGCCGCTCAGAT
Organism: Amblyomma americanum; assembly: GCF_052857255.1. NCBI lineage: Eukaryota > Metazoa > Arthropoda > Arachnida > Ixodida > Ixodidae > Amblyomma > Amblyomma americanum. Next base: position 3,638,709 of record NC_135499.1, read on the forward strand.
CTCATGTGGAAAAAGATGAATAATTTATTAGCGCGGAACATTAATCAAAATGCCATTTCATCAATGAAAATAAATGATATTGAAATTTCTGGCCAGGATTTAGAAGAAACATTTAATAAACACTTTGTTCTTGTTGAAAACGACCTAAGGGATGTGAATAGAGTCCCAAATTCTATATTTCTTAAACCTGTTGATGAAGCTGAAGTATTCACAATATTTTATGCGATAAACTGCTCTACGGCTTGTGATGTAAACGGGATGCAAATGAAGCCTATCCGGTTCATTTTTGACCTTATTTTGCCTTGTGCTACGCATATTATGAACGTATGTATTTCAAATGCTGTCTTTCCTAGTGGTATGCAGTGTGAACGTGTTTCTGTCCTCTACAAGAAAGGTGATAGAAACGAACTACAGGCCAATATCAATACTTCCTATATTTTCTAAATTTCTTGAAAAAATTATGTATCAGCCATTTATTTCTTTTGAGTCTGATAACCATATATTTACGAGCTCTCAATATGGTTTTAGAAAGTACTTATCCACAGAATCTGCTTAATAGACCAGAAAGAACACAATTTGAAGGAGCTTGAACAAAACAGAATAGTAATTGGAATCTTTATTGATTTCACGAAAGCTTTTGATCTTATTAATCACAATTTGCTACTCCGTAAGTTGGAACTATGCGGCTTTCGCCGGGCACGCAGTCTCACTAATAAAATCATATTTAGAATTTCGCAAACAGGCAGTTACATTACATGGTTTCACATCTGAAATGCAGCCCGTCTGCTCTGGCGTTCCCCAAGGCAGTATACTTGGTCCTTTTCTTTTTAATACCTTTTTTTTTTTTAGTGTATTGATATCTGGGGACAACATGGATGAGTTGGTAGATAGAGCAAACCGCGCGTTAGAGCAACTAGCTCCATGGGCCCTGAGAAACGCGTTAAAAATTAATATCTCAAAGACGAAAGTTGTAATCTTCCGCTCTAAAAACAAACTAGTCCATTTTAGCAAAACTATATATTAAGGTCCTGTCCTTTAGAAGTAGTAGCAACGTTCAAAACATTAGGTGTTATATTTAATGAAACCATGTCTTGGGACGCCCACATATTACATTTAACCACAAAATTATCTCAAATTCTTGGTCTTCTCTACCGTAATCGTCACGTACTCCCAAAATCTGCGATGCTCTTAATTTATCACTCCCTTTTTAATTCTCGCCTTAATTATTGTGGCTTGGTCTGGGGTGCTACAACTAAGAAAAACCTGCAAAAGATTCACGTACTACAAAAAAGTTTTCTGCGCCTTCTTGAAAACGTATCGCGGTCTTATCACACCGCTGAGCTTTTCCCAAAGCACAAAACAATTTCTATACCAAACCTGTTTCCTTATCGTCTGTGTCGAGCTTTCAAACAAGAATTATCTAATCACATACGCTTCCTTCAAACGCTAGCAGAATTAGACAATCACACTCCGACGTATGAAATAAGAAGCAGGAATCAATGGAAAATAAAAACGTATCGAACTAACTACGGTCTACATACGCTACAAAATAGGCTGCCACGAATACTGAACCACTTTTAGAACAGAACATAAATTTGCAGGATATATCACACAAACGTTTAACGGAACTATTCCTTTCTCACATATAATTTTTCTTGCTTTTTCATGTCTTTTTTTCTTCTTCTTGAACACATATTTTGTGATTGTGCTATTGGTGTTTGCCTGTTTACTCACCTCCCTGTAATATGAAAAAGTGTCCATGTGTGGCTGTGCTAATGTGTTGTTGGCGTTTTTTTATTTCTTGTCATCATGTAGTTTTTCACCTAGAAGTGCTTTTTCGTGATTGCTTGTGTTGCCCTGATTTCGGCCTTCATTGCTGCTGCCAGAATGTAGGGGTCCAGGGCTCTTGTCAAGCTGTCAATGGGCAGCTTTTACTCCGCGCTCCCTGTCATCATGTACCGCATGATGGTCGTATAAAATATATTATTATATTATTATTATTATTACATCTCACTCTTCGACTGCACCGTTACAGCCAATACCATGTCCGCCTCGGCCTTTCGATTGTCTGGGCATCGACCTATATGGGCCACTGCCCTTTACCACCGCTGGGAATCGCTGGATCATAGTTGCCGTGGACCACCTCACTCGGTATGCTTAGACCGCTGCCCTACCTGCGGCTACTGCTCGCGATGTAGCCTTTTTCCTTCATCACTTTGTCCTGCCTCACGGCGCTCCTCGAGAACTCAGTGACCGCGGCCGTGTTTTCTTGTCTGGACTTATTCGCGAGCTTCTCGCTGCGACACAGTGACACAGTCCACCGCACCACTACTGCTTACCACCCTCAAACCAACGGCCTCACCGAACGATTCAACCGGACTCTTGGGGACATGATCGCCATATACATTCGCTCCGACAACTCTAATTGGGATCAGGTTGTTCCGTTCGTCACCTATGCAACAACACCGCCGCCTCTCAAGTAACCACCGGCTTTTACCATTTCTTTCTTTTATTCGGGCGCGAACATTCTTGTATGTTGGGTACAATCCTTCCCTACATCCCCGACAGCTCGGAATATACTTCCCTTTCTGACATTACCCGCCATGCTGAGCAGTGCCGCCAGTTGGCTCGCTCCTTCACCGCCGAATGTCAAGGCCTCCGCCACCATGATTCCGATCAAGACACGCCCGCTGTTCATTTCTCCACTGGCTCACTGGTCTGGCTCTCTGTTCCCGCTACGTCCAAATTTTCGACCATGCACACCGGCCCTTACCGCATCTTAGAGCGTACATCACCTCTAAACTACATTATCGAACCGGTGACACCTTCTTCGGACCATCGCCGCCGTGGCCGCGACGACGTTCATGTCAGCCGCTTGAAGCCTTATTACAGACCCCTCGTCGTCTCCTCGCCTTGAGTCGCCTGGATGGCTCCCTTTTTCCGCCGGGACAGTTGGAACGAAGATGATCCAGCACCGACGCCAGCGACGACGAAGCGCTAGCGCCCTCGTTTACGGAGGTAAAGAAGAAGGAGAAGAAGCCCGTCGGATGCTCGAGCTGGAACGCTGCCGCGTGTGTCCCAGTCTCCCGCCTCGCTGGCTCGTAGATTACGTGTGCTAAGGTCTTCGTCGCCGGCGCTTCAACCTGCCAATAAACCCCTCTACCGACTATTTATCTGGAGTACCTTGCCAGGCCGACAACCAGGCAGACCTCTCCTGTTCCATTATAGTCCCTCCTCCTCCTCCATGGACGTGACGCTGGAATGACGTGAATAATTAGAGAGGATAAAACGGGTGGCGCGATTCTGGGTGTTTTCAAGGGAAGCGATGAGATTAGAATGAAAATGATCCCATATGGCGCAGGCATATTCTAATTTTGAGTGGAAGAGTGTTTTGCAGTCTTAAGTTTTTTGAGATGGGTGCTGATGTAAAGTTGCGTCTTATATAGCCTAAAGTTTGATTAGTATTGTTAGTAACATACTCAACATGCATGTTCCACGAAACAGTTCTAGTAATATGTACGCCAAGGTATTTATAGGAGTCAACAACCGACTAGAGAGTACCAGTAATAGAATATGAGGGCATATTAGTAGGGCGAGACCGGAAGGAAGAACGCATACACTTGCATTTGTTAGTGTTAAGCTGCATTAACCATTTGCTAAAAAAATTCGACATACTGTCGAGATCATCTTGAAGCTTAGGAGGATCATTCGATAAGGCAATCATTCGCGAACAGCCAACTGTTAGCATTACAAATAAAGTCAGGAAGATCATTAATGTCGATGAAAAAAGTTTGGGACCCAGTGCCAATCCTTGGGGTACGCCGGAGGTAACGGAACAAGGCCTGGACGTAAATTCTTAGCGGTTACATACTTAGTCCTGTTGAAGAGAAAATCCTTAATTCCTGCTAATACCTTTGGGTCATTAAGAAGGGAGAGTTTGAAAATCAGTAAATTGTGAGAAATAGAATTGAACGCTCGCGAGAAGTCCAGATATGCACAGTCGGTATGAAGTAGTTGATGTGCATTAATGAACAAGTCATTAGTAAAAGAAAGGGGCCGAGTTTCACAGGAAGAGTTTTCAAAACCCATGCAGTGCGTTCTTAAAGAAAGGATTGGTCTCAAAAAAATTAATAAGATGTGAATAAATTATGTGTTCAAGAATTTTACTTGGAATGCATGTTAATGAAATTGTCGGTAATTATAAATAGTCGGTAATCAAAGGTAATGAAATGGTCGGTAATTATGAGAGGAATGGGTGTCACCTGATTTATGTACCGGAATCCCGGAACCACCTTTCTCACCTTCCAGTCTGGAAATGGTAGAGCACTGTAAGGACTATTCGAAAATCTTTGATAAAGTAATGCTTGAAAGCAATTCAGTACACTTAAGCGTTTTGTAGCGAGAGCTACATTACCCGCAGTCTCGCCGTTTCGCTGTGGCTGTCGGTCACCAGTTCTGCGCATGCGTGAGGAGCCGAGTGACGTCAGAGCCGCGCAGCTTGTGCGCCTCCCGCCGACCGCGGTGCAGACGCCGCTCGCCTCCGGCCAAGGAGACTGCGCATGCGCGAGGAGCCGAGTGACGTTAGAGCACGCAGCTGGCGCGCCGTGCCGCTGCGCTCTAGTGCGCATGCGCGGCAAGAAGAGGGAGGGTCACGGTGTAGTATGTATAATGGGGTGGTGGTGATGTGGCGGTGGAAACCACACTGCCATGGCGGCCCAGGAGAGCAAGGCCCAGAGAGAGAGAGAGAGAGAACATTTATTACTGAAGTGGGGGAAACGGGGGCACATGTTGCGGGACTAGAAGTGGGGCCCTCAGTCCAGGGCCACAACAGCACTCGACGCTGCTTCTGCCGGCACGGTGAAAGAGCAGGGGCTGGTCCTCTAGGTCGGGCACGCGGAGAACGTGCTCCTAAAGACCCTTCATGAGCTTTTCTAAAAAAAGCTACGTACCGAAAACGTTTGCGGCGCCGCCGACGCACGCTATTGGACAGCGTCCACTTCCGGTTGGGAACTGGCTTCGTTCCGCCATGTTCTTCCTAAGTCGTCCGGCTGCATAGTTCGACGGCGCTTGCACGCCACGTTTCTTGCTCGTATAGTTGTGCTGGCGACAGACATTCAGCAGAGGTTACTTTTCTATAACTGTCGCTGTTTGCTGGAGGTCACTTGACTTTTTCGGGCGCTTTTTGTGCCCGCTGCAGCAGCCGATATGCCGGGCTATTGCGCCTTCGGGTGCTCAACCTAGTCAGGAAAAGGGCTGGCGTTCCTTTCAGTGCCGCTTGCGAACAACGCTATTGGTCGACAGAAAGCGTGGCTCCGCAGGATTGGGAGAAAAGATTTGAAGCCGACGAAATCTGGCAAGCTATGCGAGGTAAGTTCTATTCCTGCATTCTATCGTCGTGATTCGAGCGAACTGACTGGCGAGTCAGAATTGGTAAAGCTCCCAGCTCGCACAGTGTTCGCCGATTGTTTGATTACGCGCTGCTGTCCGCCTTTGTCATTTCGTAAACATGCATGCCAGTGCAATTTCAGCCTATAGCCGCACTCCGGCACCCACTGTCACTGGTCCATTGAGGTCAAGCAGCCAAATCTTTTCGCTCAGTAATATTATTTTTTTATTTTTTTTTTATTTATTAGCAAATATTGTTAGCCCTTGCGGGCTGTTACAAGGTCGGAATGGGATAATCAGTCAATGCAACACAGTTCCAGCTGTTTTTCAAAGGTTTCAAGTGAATATGTTTTCTCGAATACGCGTCGGTCAAGGTTATTCCATTATATACGTGTTTTAGGCAGAAATGAAAACTTATACAAAAACTCTCGGCATGTATGGCATAACTGCAAAAAGATGGTTAGTACGCGATGACAATATTCCGTGGGGCCGCAAGTACAAGCTGGAATCCATATTGAACATACTGTGATAAAGCTTATAAAAAAACTTTACCTAGCAATTTTTCTGCGAATAGCCAATGTTGGTAACTGTGCTCGTAAGAGAAGTTCTGATACGGAGTGCGTTCTTTGGTAAGACGAAAATATAAACCTTGCTGCCAATCATTGAACATGTTCAATTTTGTCTACAAGATATTGCTGAATCGGATCCGAAATTATACTTGCGTATTCCAGAGTTGGTCTCACTATTCATTTATAGGCTTGTAGTTTGACATCCGATGGTGCATCTGTTAGCTTCCGCCTTAGGAGTCCAAGTTTTTGTTGAGCTGTTCCACAAATGTTTTGTACATGATCACTCCAGTTTAAGTCATGACTAATCGTGATACCTAAATATTTTAATTTATTAGGACGCTTTAGTGCTCTATCATTAATTATGTGCGGGAACGCTAATGGCTTTTTCTTGTTCGATGCAATCATAGAAGTTGACTTTTCGTAATTAATTTTCATGTCTTACTTTACACACAAGCTTCAAGGAGTCATTCAAGAGAACCTGGTCTTGCAGGCATTTTATGCGATAAAATAACACAATGTCATCAGCAAACAAGCGCGCTTCGACGAGAGGGTGTACGTCTTTCGCAATATCATTAATATATAATAAAAACAATATTGAACCCAGAACGGACCCTTGCGGAACACCAGGTGATATTGGTAAAGTCTATGAGCGTTCTTCATCTATTTGTAAAAATTATTCTCTGTTATTTAAGTAGGCCTGAATCCAATTATTTGTACATCAATACCTATCTCATGGAACTTGTGTAAAAGCTTCCCGTGACACACTCTGTCGAATGCTTTGAAGAGATCTATCGCAATGACATAATAATAATAATTGGTTTTTGGGGAAAGGAAATGGCGCAGTATCTGTCTCATATATCGTTGGACACATGAACCGCGCCGTAAGGGAAGGGATAAAGGAGGGAGTGAAACAAGAAAGGAAGAAATAGGTGCTGTAGTGGAGGGCTCCGGAATAATTTCGGTCACCTGGGGATCTGTAACGTGCACTGACAGCGCACAGCACACAGGCGCCTTAGCGTTTTCCCTTCATAAAAACGCGGCCGCCGCGGTCGGGTTCGAACCCGGGAACTCCGGATCCGTTGCCGTGTGACCTAACCACTGAGCCACAGCGGCGGGTGCAGTGCCATCAATTTGCTCTTTTGAGTTTATGGCTGTAGCAAAAGCATGAGTAATTTCAAAGAGTTGTGTTACTGTCGAGAGACGGCCCACGGAAGCCATGCTGTTTACTATAAAAAAGGTGATTACTTTCAATGTATTCTACAAGGTATTTAGATACTATATGCTCTAACATTTTGCACACAGGACTTGAGATAGATATAGGACGGTAATTTGAAACATCAAATTTGTTAGCAGATTTAAAAACTAGCAAAACTTTTGCTAACATCCAGTCACCCGGTACAGTGCTGTCACGTAATGATGCTATACATATTATCTCCAAAAAATAGGAAACCCGTTCGCAGTAACGCTTCAAAGATTCATTAGGTATGTTATCAGGACCAGGTGACTTCTTAGAATTCAGTTTTAAGAGTAAAGAATGAATACCTTCTCGTGATATGACTATGCCATCATGCTAGTTGGTGCTTGGATTTCTTTGGATGTAAATGCTGTTTAGGAGTAAATACCGACACAAAGGATCTATTAAAGGCTTCAGTGTCTAATTTCGATTCATAGCATAACGTACCATTTAATACTACTCCGTTTATCGTTGAGTTTAAACCAGAGAGATACCTCCAAAATTTTTGGGGAGGGCTCTGCATATTACCACATAGCTGACATTCTGCCGGCGCCACCTGGTGGCCGAGCCTATCTTCCAGCGAGTGGCCGAACGTCTTTTTTCTCTGGAATGTGCGCGGCTGTTCGGCAAGCCTCGCCCGAGTAAACGGTTGTGCTTCCCGCGTCCTCTACGTTTGTCGGTGACAATATATTCTGCCAGTGTTGTAGAAAGGAAGTGTATTTTGGCTTCTTTCAATTCTTTTCGTACTCGCGCACTGAGGGTGGCAATTACATTGCGTTGCTTACGCTTCTTTCTCCGCGCACGCTGTAGACGGCGCTATAAATGAATAATATTTCGGGTAATCCAAGGATTCGGTTTTCGGGGCCGCTATTTTTTTCAGAGGTACAGACCACTTTAAACAATGCCTCACAGTTGAGATGAAGTAATTCCACAGGCTTTCAACGCTATCATTTTGTGGTATAATATCAAAGGAAGATTCCAAGTAGTCAATAACTGAAGTGTCATCAGCTGCGTGGAAATTGTAAACGTTCACCGTCTTCTGTTTAGAGGCGCACTTCTTGCTAACATCGATGGTAGCAAGTACACTTTTATGGTCGGAAATACGATATTCAATATCTATTGTACAATGAAAAGCCTCTGCAGACAGAAATATTAAATCCAACAGCGAATGAGAGTTTCCTTGCATTCGCGTGGGCTTATCACCCATTTGAATAAGGCCATATTTCGTCATAATCTCTAACATAATGCCAGCGTGAGACCTATCTGTAGGCCCGGAAACTCGTTATTCCCAATTAAAGTCTCCTAAAAGTATAATTCTGCTTCTATTGTTAGTAATAGCGCTTAAATGTTCGTCAGTCTTCTGGAGATACTGAACAGGGCTGGCTGGTGGCCTTAAATGGCCCCAATTACTAATATCAAAACGTTTAAAATTAGTTTACACCATACGCTTTCATGATCACTAATGAAGGGCAAAGGTTCATACTGCAGTGTGGTCTTGATCAACCGTGCCACTCCTCCACCTCTGTTTGATCTATCTGTGCGGATCACTTTATACGAATTAGAAAAAACTTCTTCACTCTGAATATAGTCGTGTAGCCACGTCTCAGTCACGGCAATTACATGAGGATTGTGCAGTATCGTTAAATATTCGAGGGGTCCTGATTTATTTACGATACTTCCCGCATTATGCTTAGTATTCTTAGTTGATTTTTATGCTTTTGTCGGTCATATGGAAGTGGATGCTTTCGCTTGGGTAGCTAGCAGATTTACACTGGGATTTGTTTTCAGGTCCTAGACATAGGCAGTGCTATTGATAAGCGGTTTGTCATGCACGAGCTTAACTTTCGCCCCCGCATCCTTATCAGTCTGAGCGGATTCCCAAAGACGTTTTCTTTTGCGCAAATTTGTCTGCGAATAGTCGTCGGAAACACTTACACTAGTACCTCCTTAGATTTTTTTTTCAGCTTGCAGCAATTCTTAAATACGTCTACTTTTTCATTGAAATCATACAGCCTCATGATAACGTGCCTGTTTCGGGCAAACTTCCTTTGCTCAAGTCTGTGTATTCTTTCCAGTGATGTCACAGAAACGCCCAGCTGCTCCGAGAAAAAATTTCTTTTATAACTTGAGTTTCAATGTCTGCTTTTGTTTCATTCGCGTCCTCTGACACACCAAATACGATGATATTATTGCGTCTGGCTCTGTCTTCCTTGTCGTTTAACTTTTGTTGCTGGAGTTTCACAGTGCGCTCAAGGTCACAAACAGCACTTTCAAGTGTTAGCAGTTTAGAGCTCTGGTCTAAGAATTCTAACTTGCTTTCAATATCAACCAGCCGAGCTTCAACTTGGGTTTGTTTGTCTAAAATAAGCTGAAGCATGGCCTCTGTTGTTGGGCCCGGATTAGTTTCAATGTCACCGAACAGCATAAACACAACGCGACACCACATAATGAGCAAACATTCACGTAACTTCGCTGGGAGCGGTAGCACAATTAGGCAAAGACAGTTTGAACGAATATTAGCTGTATAAGAATAGTAACGAACCTGCAAAGCAAGCCAAGCATGCTAAGGCAACATGGTCGCTGCGGTGCTGCCGCTCCCGCTCCCTTAAACCGTAGCCTATTGCGAAGTGTCCTGCAATACGCCCTGCGAATTCTTTAACAGTATCGTGCGGCTGTCAACCAGCCGGCTTGTCAGTGCCTGATGACGGCGTAGAGCGGCAATACGAGCGGGAATCAGTGCATCTGAAACACATGCGCTTATTATCGCTTGATTCGCGCCGTGATAAGTCGCCGACAACTATGCGGCAAAACACAACGCAGATCACATTCGGTGCGCATTTCTGGCACGTTTCTCTTCTTCTCATACAAAGCTCATTTGCTGCATTTTTTACTGCCCCTTGCAGTAAAGCCGCGACTCTGCAAGGTCCGCCGTTCCAGTGCCTACAACCACGCCGCCGGAGCGCGTTAAGAACAACATGGCGGACGACGCGAGTGGCAGGGGAATGGGCGTTAGGGGAGGAGGGACTTGTCGCTACTTAGCAAAGCGTATCTAGGGGCTTTACGCGCTCCCAGTCTGCTTCGGTTGGCACTGGTATGCGAGGGGCCGCTTGAATGGCTTGGTAGCAGAGAGTTGCTAGAGAGCCCCATAGAGTGGACCTTCAGGACTATAGCGGGTTGGTCGAATATGCTGGAGGGGAGACAGGAAGGGGAAGGTCTGAGTTAGGAGCCTTCTGAGAGAGACCACCTCGGTCCGTGAAAGGCGGAGGTGAGGCGGGGGAAAAGCGCAACGGGTCCGCGGTAGTAATCGAGAATGTCCCGGTACAGGCCGCTGTACGATCGCTTTTTTCCGCATGCGCACGCGTCGTTGTGACAGTGCGCAAGGGACGCGCAAGGGCCGAACAATGGACGAACAATGGAGAGCATGAACGCATCCGCCTGTGCGCACGACGTTGGTCAACTACAAATTTTTGACGCACGAGCGTACTGTAGCATCACGCCATTGGCTGCAGTCCCGTGACGTAGCAGCGCAGCGGTGCCAGTCCGCACCTCCTAAGCAAGATGGCCGCCCGCGAAGCGGAGTGAGTAACCAGGCCTAGTAAGTGGTAGCTGTGCCGCATGTGACTATTACGAGTGTTGGCAGCTACATCGAGCTTCACCGTGCGCAACAGCGGCAAACGGCAGTCCCCCCCCCCCCCTCCCCCCCAGATATTTTGTCGCCGTCTACACCGAGTTGACCGGCCGATCATCAAACCTACGCTGTCTACGCCAGACGTAACAGTGCCGGTGTCACGAACTGTTTATTTGGAACCGTTTGTGATAGTTACAAGTGTTCTTTATTCGCGTGATGATCTTCACTAACAGCAACGAGAAGCAGCTCCTCAGGGTGAGTTTCCTGTGCATACAGCAAGCTTCACAGCGCAGTGGCAAGTGTCAGTGTAGTGAAAGTGATTGCAGTCGGAAGGAGTGCTTTTGCTTCAGTCAGTGCTTCAGTCACCTGCAAGTATAATTACGTTTGAAAAGCTTACTACGCACGACTTGTTTTCCGAGTACTGAAATGAACTGAGAGCAGAGTTTGAGAACTGCCGTGAGTGCGACGTGACGAAATTAACTTCGCGCTCTGCAGCGAGTCGCATTCGTTGCGGCGGTTGCAGTGATCGCGAGCACAGGTCGTTGTGCTGCGGCGTAGCCATCACTGATACTGATCGTGGTTCGTGTGTACTGAGTTAGACAACCGCCGTGAGTGCGACGAGACCATTCTGAAACTTGTGTTTTGCGTATGCGAAACGACCTCGGCTGCACAGCTTTTGGGCTGTTTCCTGCCGGGACTACAGAAGCGTCGCCAGAATTCTGCGGCATTGCGCTCTATAAAGTGCAATTTGCGACTATGGCCGGATTACAAAGCTATGCCGGCGGCACTGTTAAATTTGTGTGAAAACATAGGTGTGCATGGCAGCTGACACATCTGGAGCGTCTTTTTTTTTATTTCCTGCCGGCTAAGCGGGCCCATGTCTGCAATAAATATTTGTGTGACAAATTGAATTAGTCTAGCTTTCCCTGCATGTGATCGTGGTCGGAGCCAAAGCAGTGGTGTTAAGCTTGGGTTGCAACGTGTTATTGCCAGATCAGGAGCACTTATGTACGAACAAAAACCATTGTCGCAATCATTCACCGGTGTTTCACAATACAGAAGTCTCTAATATGTTCCCACTAGTGTAGCTCTTTTTCATGGGCACTTCATTTTATCTGATGGCAAAAAAAGAAAAAAAGACCACATCAAATGCTTACACTTCTCAAAGCAAGCAGCCCATATAGAATTGTGCCTTATTAGTATGACCACTTTGGTTCTGGATCAGCACTGTAGTACATACAGAGTTTTCCATAATAGCGAATCGTGATTAAAAATGAAAAGCATTTTCAGTAAACTGCTGTGATTACAATTTATTTTTTGCTGAGCAGCGCGGAGTGAAGTTTGATTTTAGACAAATGCTTGCAATATTAATTGCATTATCGTAGTTGCCATGGCTGTTGGTAAAATGCAGCAATCTCGAAGTGCTCTGTGAGCCATGACAATCGGGATAGAAACTGTACTCTTTGAATCAGCCCCTGATCCCATATTTATTGTTGCTTTCGCTACACTGCTGTCGCCGAGGGGCTCAACAACTTGGCTTTATTGGTGTCGAACAGTTCTTAACTAGGGCTTCCTAAGTAAGCTGTACCACCTTGTGTAAGACATCCTCGATGCCTTTAGAAGCATATGCCATCAATGCACATGCACACATGCATATGCTGCGTTCATTTATCTGTGACCGCCTGCAATGAACATTATTTGCCTGCTGGATGAAGGCGATGGTGGGCCTATGAGAATTTTTTTGTCAGAAATGTAGAATGCTTCTTGGATTTCCTTCGCCTTCTTTGCATTTGCTGCATTTCTAAATTTGTTTGCTTTAGTGTAGATATATTTATTTATTTATTTAAAATACTCGCAGCGCCCGTAAGCATTATTGCAGGGGAAACACATGCTGTTTGCGAGAGGCCGTTGCGTGCGAAAGTAAGAAAAAAAAGAGAAAAGAACAGAGTGGCGCCAAATAACAAACAAGAAAAAAATTGAAAAGAATGAACGAGCAAATTAAGCGAAGGCACCGCACAAGCAGATAAACATTTGACAACAGATCCCGAAACAATGTTTCACTGTGACATTCAGCAATTTTCTGTGGAAGTCGGTTCCATTCGCTGACAGTGCGTGGAAAAAATGAATAACCAAAGACATTGGTCCGACAACTAAATGCTCTTATATTGAGTTGCTGATCGCACATCTTAGACACAAAATGTGGAGGCAAAGAGTGAGCTTCACTGTCTACTCTAACTGTTCCGAAATAAATTCTGTAGAGCATTTATAACCGCAATTTTTTTTTTGCACCTAGTTAACAGTTCCCATTCCAACCCACCCCTGAGTAATGCAACGCTAGACGTGAAGGTACAATTACTGCCGACAAATCGAGCTGTATGGTTTTGTATCCTTTCAAGCATGTCGGAAAGAACTTTAGTATGGGGGACCCAAGCCGTACAGGCGTACTCCAAGTAGATCTTACGTTAGTAAATTCATGTGTTTCTCTAATTTTGGTAGGCGCTTTTCTGAAATTACGCTTGATGAAATTTAGAATTTTGCAAGCCCTTGCTGATATGTATTCGACGTGTTTATTCCAGGCTAGTTTAGATGAAATATAAACCCCCAAATATTTGTATTCGCTCACTAGCGACAGCTGTACAGCGCCTAAAGTATAATTAAACAGAGATGGGTTGTGTTTACCTGTAAAGGAGACAAATTGACACTTAGTGGGTTTAAGAGACATCTGCCACTTAATACACCAGCGCTGTATACAGTCCAGATTTGATTTCCAGTGAAACAGCGCAACGGCACAAGGCCAGAGGACAAGAAAGGACGATACACAGAGCTGACTAACTACAGAATGTTTATTCAGTGAGCCATGCGCTGTTTCACTGGAAATCATGTCAGACCAACGTGCCCATCAGTTATAAAAGCCTGGCGCCTTTATAAGCATGGCTCACTGAATAAACATTATGTTGTTAGTCAGCGCTGTGTATCGTCCTTTCTTGTCCTCTGGCCTTGTGCCGTTGCGCTGTTTCACTGGAAATCATGTCAGACCAACGTGCCCATCAGTTATTGTTGTACAGTCCAGATTTCTATGGAGAGAATCATGGTCAGAGGAACACTTGATGCTGCGATAAACGACGCAATGATATGCATACAGACGTATTTTGCATGACATATCATGAACAATATCATTGATATATATCAAAAACACCAAGTGCCCCAAAACAGATCCCTGAGGGACTCCAGAGGTGACTGCAACATAATCAGATTGTGAGCCATTAATTACAAAGCGTTGCTCGCGATCCGGTAGGTAGCACTGAATCCAGTCAATTAGCAAAGGGGGAAGACCTAGAAAAGATAATTTATGCAACAACAAAACATGAAGAACAGAATCAAACGCTTTTTTAAAGTCCAGAAATATGCAATTAATCTGCACCAAGGTCAACTGAAACAAAAAGATCATGACTGAATTCCAAAAGTTGTGTTGAACATGAATAGCCAAATCTAAAACCATGCTGGGATTCGGTGAAAAAACTATTGTTTTCTAAATGCTTTATTACAGCGCTGTACACTATGTGTTCCACCGTTTTACTGCATACACTTGTGAGTGAAATTGGTCTGTAATTGGATACGATGTGTTTTGGGCCACTTTTATGAATTGTGATTACATTTGCAGTTTCACATTCTTGAGGGAAAGATGAAGAACCTAGGGATTTTCAAATATCAAAACCAGAAAATAGGCAGTCACGTCGACCCGCCGCGGTGGCTCAGTGGTTAGGGCGCTCAACTACTCATCCGGAGTTCCCGGGTTCGAACCCGACCGCGGCGGCTACGTTTTTATGGAGGAAAAACGCTAAGGCGCCCGTGTGCTGCGCGATGTCAGTGCACGTTAAAGATCCGCAGGTGGTCGAAATTATTCCGGAGCCCTCCACTACGGCACCTATTTCTTCCTTTCTTCTTTCACTCCCTACCCTATCCCTTCCCATACGGCGCGGTTCAGGTGTCCTACGATATATGAGACAGATACTGCGCCATTTCCTTTCCCCAAAAACTAATTATTATTATTATTATTAGTCACGTCGGATCAAGCCTTTAACACGTAGGAAGATAGGCCATCAGGCCCATTTGCCGAGGAAACATATATATTGGCAAGCAATTTGACAACGCCACCGTTGGTCAAAACGAGTTTGGTCATAGGCTCTTACACGACGTCATGAGTAACCGGCAGTTCATGATGGAATGAAGTCTTGAAAGCAGACTGGAAATAAGTATTAAAGTAGCAGGCTTTCTCATAGCCATCTCTAATTAATACATTGCCATTGTTTAAGCTCGGAATGCCAGTTGATTCTCTACCGTTTGTTTTTAAACACTTCCATATTTTTTCGGGTTCTTCCTTAATTTAGGACCTAGTCCTAAGAAATATTTTTCTCTTGCAACCTTGTTTGCTATTTTTACATCCTTTCCAAGACAACGTAACTTCTCACGTACTCTAGGATCACGATGCCTCCTGTAAGTGTTTAGGAGGCGATGTCTCTTATTAACCAGTCGCCTGACCTCTTGAGTAACCCAAGGTTTATGTCTGCGTTTTTTTTTTTTTGCTGTCAGAATATTAGAGGGAACGTGTTTGTCTATAAGTTGTTCCAGAGTGCAGGTGAATGTTTTCCACAAATCATTCCAATCTAAGGATTGATTTCAGAGGCTGAATTCAGGCAGAAAATTGGCAAGCTCATATGAGAGTGAAGCATAATCGCCCTTATCAAAAAAGTAAACCTTCCTGGCTAGGTCGCGAGGACACGAAAATGGCGATTCGAGCATGGGCACCAACGCAGTCGTGGTCACTAATACTCGGAATGAGAGTGTTATCAGATACCAGTGAAGCCCGGTTTGAAAAAAAAAAACGCAGGTCTGGAACAGAAAACCGGCTAGGACCAAGCCAAGTAGGTTCAAACTGGTAGAAGTCACTTGCCAATATTAAGTCGCGAAAAGCTAAGGAAAGTGCTGATGAATTAATATGGACAGGCTTATTGCTCAACCACTGAACTTCAGACATATTGAAGTTGCCGCCGATAACAGTCATTATTTATTGTAGACATAAAGTCAGACAATAATCAATGCGATTCAGGTGAACTGAGAGCGGGGGAGGATAAAAAGAGCCAACTGTTAGTAGACGCCCATTGCTACGACGAATATTGCACCAGACAGGCGGGCTGGAACTGCAAGAGGAGACGACTGAAAGCATGAATCAACGAGAAGAAAAACACCATCGCCATGTAGATGGCGGTCGAAGCGGTACACGTGAAAACCAGGTGAAAAACTTCGGAACTAAAAATGGAATCATCGAGCCATGACCTTGTTCCTATACCCACGTGTGGTTTAACCGAAGATACGAGAGTAGCGAATTCGTCGGATTTTTTGTTATGCTCCTACAGTTTACGACCAAAAGTTAGGTAAGCTGGAAAAAGCGTAGAGTGATCACAGGTGCTCTTCTGCCGCTGCTGGGCATGAGAATTGAAGGACATCGCAAGCTGGCGGCACTGTTCGTCATAAATTGCGGCTTGGGAAAGAGTCGTAAGTTCAGAATATCGGTATGGCAGAATGCTGTCCATTGTGCAAGAAGGCTCACGGCCGCACAGGAGAAAGTATGGAGAGGATCCGCTGGGTGGCTTCAGTAGCGGAGTTATAACTATAGGTGACGAAAGGTAGAACGCGGTATGAGTTGCAGTCATCGGAAGGTACATACATGGCCAGCATGTCGCTGAAGTTGCGGTGAAAACATTAAACCATTCCATTTGTCGGCGGATGGTAGGCGGAGGTGGTGGAGTGAACGATGTTGCATTCCTGAAGGACAGCTTCTACAACTTAACAGAGGAAGGTGGGACCTCTGTCACTTCGCAACTCTTTGGGAGCACCATGTCGAAGAATCATACGACGGCGGAAGATGAAGAATGCAATGTCGCTGGCCATAGCAGATGGTGTAGGCAACGTTTCGGCGTAGCGTGTGAGATGATCGATGGCAACGATGATCCAGCGGTCGCCGATTGATGTGCTGGGGTCGTAGAGGTCAATGCCAACACGCTAGAAGGGCTGGGCTGGGCACGGGTAGCGGATGCAGAGGGGCGGCGGGTCTGCGAGGTGGATGTTTTCGTCGCTGGCATCCGGGGCAGGAGTGGATGAACTGTAGAACATAACGGTACATCCCACGCTAGTAATTCTGATGTCGTACACAGGTGAAGGTCTTCAAGAATCCGGCGTGGCCACATGGATCATCGTGGTAGTGGGAGTAAATTATAGAGCGCAGATGAGTCGGAATGACAATCAGTCACTTGTGACCATCTGGTACAGTGTTCGGACGGTAAAGGAGCTCGTCTCTAATGGCGAAATGGCGAGACTGGGGACGAAGAGCGCGGGCCAGAGAAGAAACCAGAGAAGCGATCGTGGATCTCTGCGTTGTTCGGAGCCCATATTAGCAGGCTCAAACGACAAAGAATACTACGCAGATATACAAGGCACCGAGTCAGACGGCAGAGGGGAACGTGAGAGGGCATCGGCATGTGCAAGTTTACAGCCGGAACGATAAACAACGTGAATGTCTTACTCTTGGAATCGCAGAGCCCAACGGGCCAGTCGACCGGAGGGACCCCTCAAAAAGGGCAGCCAGCAGAGGGCGTGGCGATTGGTGGCAACGTCTTTTGACACGAAGAACGGGTGCCCAATGGATGTCAAAAGTAAATAAAAACGATAGAAAAGCAGCTCAGAAATTCTGGAAGCATCTAAATACAATGAGTAATAAGACTATGTTAGAGCAAATGTTTATTGTTAAAGATGAGGGTATTCGACTAGAAGGGGATGAAGCAATGAAACACATAGGAACAAGGATGACAAAAATTTAAAGATGGTTTATGGTTTATGGAGGTTTAACGTCCCAAAGCGACTCAGGCTATGAGGGACGCCGTAGTGAAGGTCTCCGGAAATTTTGACCACCTGGGGAAAAATATAAAGAAAGAAATGTTGCACATAATATAACGAGAGAGGATAGACCGGCTACTGAAATTGCTTCGCTTGAGCAAAGAGAGCGGGAAAGGGCAGAGAAGAAGGTTTCTAGTGGCACGTCAACAGGAGCGGATGGTATTCCGATTATGTTAATAAAGAAGCTAAAACCAAAATCCAAGCAAACAATAACACAGGTAGTGGCTAAAACGATAGTGGATGGGAAAGTCCCCGATGAATGGCGATTGAGTAGAATGAACATGATATATATGGGGAAGGGGGACAAAGCTGACGTAAATAACTACTGTCCCATAACAGTGACATCTGTGGTTTACAGGGTGGTGGTGCAGATTATAAAGGACAGACTGCAGGCTTGGGTGGAGAACTAGGGGGTGTTGCGGAAGCTACAAAATGGGTTCCGGAAACAAAGGCGGTTGGAGGACAACCTGTTTTCATTGACGCAGTGTATAGAGATTGTGGAAAAGGAAGACAGTCCCCTATGGCTAGCATTTCTGGATATTAAGGGGGCCTACGACAAGTCTAATCAAGAGTATCTGTGGGACATACTGAGCACATTGCATGTGAAAAATGGAGTAAATAATGTTTATATATATATATATATATATATATATATATATATATATATATATATATATATATATATATATATATATATATATATATATATATATATATATATATATATATGTGTACAGGTAACAGAGTGCTTATAAAACGGGAAAAAATGTACCAGGGTTATAGAGATACAGCGGGGGCTTAGGCAAGAATGTCCTCTGTCTCCTTTGTTTTTCATGTTGTACCTGCAAGGGTTAGAGACCAAGCTAGACAGGAGCGGACTAGGCTTCAACCTTTCTTTTTTCAAGCAAGGAGAATGGATTAAACGGACATTACCGGGACTAATATACGCGGGTGATATGGTGCTAATGGCTGAACACAAGGAAGATTTGCAGAAGTTGATAGACATGTGTGGTACAGATGGAGATAGATTAGGTTTCAAGTTTAGGAAAGAAAAATCTGCACTCATGATATTTAATGATGAGGGCGACAAGCCTAGAATACAGGAGTTCACGCTAGAAGTAGTGGATGGGTACAAGTATCTTTTGGTGTGGACAAATAACGGTGCAAGTATCTGACGCAGCATGAAAAATATGTAATGAATAAAGCTAGTAGGAATGCAGCTGTCAAGAAACATAGGGCACTGTGGAATTAAAATAGGTATGAAGTGGTAAGAGGGATCTGGAAAGGGGTGATGGTTCCTAGCCTGACTTTCGGCAATGCGATCCTGTGCATGAGACCAGATGTTCAAGCAAAGTTAGAAATCAAGCAACGCGGCGTTGGGAGGCTAGCTTTGCGAGCACATGGCAATACACCAAATCAGGGGGTACAGGGTGATATGAGATGGGCCTCGTTCGAGAGCAGAGAAGCTAGCAGTAAGATAGCATTTGAGGAGCGATTGAGAAAAATGGGGGAAACGCAGTGGCTTATTAAAGTTTTCAGATACCTGTAGATAAGGAATGTTGACACGAAATGGAGAAAGCGAACTAGAAAATTGACGAGCAAATATCTGGAAAGCAGAAGGGGGGGGGGGGGGGGGCAAGTCAGAAATTATCGGTTAAGAAAAAGGTGAAAGAAAGAGAGAGGGCTCTGTGGAAAATAGGAATGCTGACGAAATAAGCACTGGGAACATACAGGATCTTTAAGCAGGAAATTGTCAAAGAAATTATTTATGATAATTGTAGGGGAAGCTCTTTGTTGTTTGAGTCCAGGACGGAAGTTTCGCGGACTAAGACATATTGAGTCAGGTACCACGAGATAGACATGTTGTTGCTTGCGTGCGGAGAGGAGGAAGAAACGGCTGAACACTTGATACATTTCTGTAAAGGGCTTCATCCTACAGCGGAACGCATCGAGGCTAATTTATCCAAAGCAGTGGGGTTTAAGGAGAGTGAAGGAAAAGTATATTTTAAGCGGGTGGGAATAACCAAGCGAAGGTTATCTGATTGGTGGCTAAAATCAAGGCAAGAGTAAAGTTTCAGAAGTCATGGCTAGGTGGCTTGAGCCACCGCCCGATTTAAAGGGTTCAGCCTTATCAGTCGGTCCGCACGCCCGCCTGCCCGTCCGTCCATCCATCCGTCCATCCATCCACCCACCCACCCACCCACCCACCTATCCATCCATCCATCCATCAGCCGGCCATCCCGCCCGCCCGCCCGCCCGCCCGCCCGTCCGTCCGTCCGTCCGTCCGTCCGTCCGTCCATCCATCCATCCATCCATCCATCCATCCATCCATCCATCCATCCATCCATCCATCCATCCGTCTGTCCGTCCGTCCGTCCGTCCGTCCGTCCGTGTCCATCCATCCATCCATCCACCCATACATACATACATACATACATACATACATACATACATACATACATCCATCCATCCATCCATCCATCCATCCATCCATCCATCCATCCATCCATCCATACGTCCGTCCGTCCGTCCGTCCGTCCGTCCGTCCATCCATCCATCCATCCATCCATCCATCCATCCATCCATCCATCCATCCATCCATCCATCCATCCATCCATCCATCCATCCATCCATCCATCCATCCATCCATACATACATACATACATACATACATACATACATACATACATACATACATACATACATACATACATACATACATACATACATACATACATACATACATACATACATACATACATACATGCATACATACATACATACATACATACATACATACATACATACATACATACATACATTGTGACAATATTAAAACTGCCCTCACCTCACGAATAAACTTTTTCGGCAAAAATGTTTCGGGTTTTTATGGCACACATTACGATAGTTTCCATGAATCTTTTTAAACAAATTGGATATGGTGGAGCGCAACGCCTAGGACGTTTTGCGTGGAATGACCCTAATAACCGTTAATATATAGTCACAAAATCAACAATTAAGATGTCAAGCGGGTTGAAAACTTCAAATATCTGGGCGTTATAATTGACTCCGAATTAACGTGGAACGTACAAGTTGATGATGTTGTATCGGCGTCCCTATAAAAGCTGTGGTTATTGAAGCACGGCATGAGGCACTGTACTAGTGCGACAAAACTTGCAGCATTCACGACTCTCGTTAGGCCAATGTTTGATTACGCTGACACTGTCTGGAACCCTCATACTAAGAAAAACATCAAACACATCGAAGGGGCGCAAAAGAAAGATTCATTTACAACGCTCAACATAGAAGCATCTCTGTGTCAGACCTCAGAACACGAGCTCGGCTCCCGTCGCTAAAAGTGCGCTGTAATCTACAGCGCCTACAAATGATGTACAATATTGTGAAGAGCCATGTCAAAATCAATTTTCTTACTTACATGCATATCAACGAATTCAGGAAAAAGAGAGACAAACACAGCAAGACAATTGTAATGATCCGTGAGAAAAGGAGCGCGAAAACAAGACGACGGACGAAGACCGAACACACAGCACGAGCGCTTACTTCCGACTAAAGGAAAAACACAAAACCATGTCGACCGGGACATGAGCCTAACGACCGAGCTCATGCGCCAAGGCTGAGGACCGGAAATAAAAACTAAAGAAAAAATTCAAAGGAAAAAAGTATAAGATGAAGGTGCAAACCTAGGAATCTCAATTCGCGTTTCGATAAGAATATAGACGGCTTGCTGACACACAGATCACGCAAAGTAGCTGTCTGTGTAGCTTCAGAGATTTCTCTTGTCAATTTATCTCTGCTTCTGGCAACGACAGAGGATTTATCCAGAAATGGCATGCACCCGCACTCCTTGCAGTGCACGGCCATGTTGCGGCCCTTAATGACTTCATGTTGTTGTGCTCACGAAGCCTTTCGTTGAGGCACCTACCGGACTGTCCCACGTACTGCTTCCCACAGGACAGCGGGATGCTGTACACGATGCCCTCAGTGTATGTAACAAATTTTTTCCGGTGACGAATGTTACACTGGGGATATTGGGGCGTTGTTCGACGGGCAGGGTTCTTTTGCAAATGGCACTTAGTTTACCTGGGGCTGTAAAAACCTCCTGAACGTTTGACTTCTTTCCTATTTTCTTTAGGTTTTGCGACAGACCATGGATATAGGGGATGACAGCTGTCATGCCTTGCGTTTTATCTGTCACTCTTCCTTCTTTCTGAAGTTTCTTCTTAAGCATGCTTTCAGCCACTGAAGCGCAGATATTATTAGGATACCCTGCTTCGAGGAATCTAAGTTGTACTTGAAAGCTGTAGCTGCTAAGGTGAGGGCATGACTTTTCGAGAGCATTTAGCATGCATAGGTTAATGATGCCTCGTTTTACGAGTTTTACAAGTCAGCTCATTCTCGCAAAAGATCATCAACATAGGCCTTATGAAAGGGAACAATAGAGCGACAATTGCAGCCCCAACGTGTTCCGGCCATAAATTTGAAGGTTTGTGATGCTGCTGCTGTTCTCGCAAGGAGTTTATTAACATGGGGTGTCCAAGAGAGGTTTCGGTCGATGACAGTACCGAGGAATGATTGGGTCCGTACGTACGGTAGCGCCTTCTCACCGAAAAACAGCGGACATTTGGTCAATTTTTTCCTGGTGAATGCCATGACAACAGTTTTTACCAGAGAAAGATGATGTCATCGAGGAGCCAAATACGTTGAGATGGTTAGTATTGCTTTCTG